>NC_079189.1:471327788-471649343 GCF_029499605.1 Hyla sarda
CAAATTAGTACGTGTTACGCCGAGCGCTCCGGGTCCCTGCTCCTCCACCGGAGCGCTCGCGGCGTTCTCCTCTCTGCAGCGCCCCGGTCAGACCCGCTGACCGGGAGCGCTGCACTGACACTCACGACGGAGATGCGATTCGCATAGCGGGACGAGCCCGCTCGCGAATCGCATCCCAAGCCACTTACCCGTCCCGGTCCCCGACTGTCACGTTCTGGCGTGCACGGCTCCGCTCTCTAGGGCGTGCGCGAGCCAGCTGTCTAAGATTTAAAGGGCCAGTGCACCAATGATTGGTGCCTGGCCCAATCAGTCTAATTAGCCTCCACCTGCTCCCTGCTCATATAACCTCACTTCCCCTTCACTGCTTTGCCGGATCTTGTTGCCTTGTGCCAGAGAAAGCGTTTAGTGTATGTCCAAAGCCTGTGTTCCTGACCTTCTGCTGTTGCCCCTGACTACGACCCTTGCTGCCTGCCCTGACCTTCTGTTATGTCCGACCTTGCTCTTGCCTTGTCCTTTTGTACCGCGTCTGTCTCAGCAGTCAGAGAGGTTGAGCTGTTACCGGTGGATACGACCTGGTTGCTACCGCCGCAGCAAGACCATTCCGCTTTGCGGCGGGCTCTGGTGAATACCAGTAGCAACTTAGAACCGGTCCACGGGTACGGTCCACGCCAATCCCTCTCTGACACAGAGGATCCACCTCCAGCCTGCCGAATCATAACAGTACGTTTATAATCCCTTTATTTTGATGACCTCTAACTTTTTTATTTTTCCGTATAAGCGGCGGTATGAGGGCTCATTTTTTGCACCATGATCTGTACTTTTTTTTGATACCACATTTGCATATAAAAAACTTTTAATAAATGTTTGATAATTTTTTTTTATAAAATGTATTTAAAAAGTAGCAATTTTGGACATTTTTTTTTTCGTTCACGCCGTTCACCGTACGGGATCATTAACATTTTATTTTAATAGTTCGGACATTTACGCACGCGGCGATACCAAATATGTCTATAAAATTATTTTTTTACGCTTTTTGGGGGTAAAATAGGAAAAAACGGACGTTTTACTTTTTTAATGGGGGAGGGGATTTTTCACTTTTTATTTACTTTTACTTTTACATTTTTTTACATTTTTTTTACACTTGAATAGTCCCGATAGGGGACTATTCATAGCAATACCATGATTGCTAATACTGATCTGTTCTATGTATAGGACATAGAACAGATCAGTGTTATCGGCGATCTTCTGCTCTGGTCTGCTCGATCTCAGACCAGAGCAGAAGACGCCGGGAGCCGGAAGAAGGAAGGTGAGGGGACCTCCGCGCGGCGTTCTGAATGATCGGATCCCCGCAGCAGCGCTGCGAGCGATCCGATCATTCATTGAAATCGCGCACTGCCGCAGATGCCAGGATCTGCATTGATCCCGGCACCTGAGGGGTTAATGGCGGACGCCCGCGAGATCACGGGCGTCGGCCATTGCCGGCGGGTCCCTGGCTGCGATCAGCAGCCGGGATCAGCCGCGCATGACACGGGTATCGCTCCGATGCCCGCGGTTATGCACAGGACGTAAATATATGCCCTGGTGCGTTAAGTACCACCGCACCAGGACGTACATTTACGTCCTGCGTCCTTAAGGGGTTAAAGGGCCAGTACTCAATTAATTAAGTGACTACACCTGCACCCTGTCTTTAAATTTCAGCTCCTCCCTTTATTCCCTGCCAGATATTTGGTTACCTTGTGCCATAGTGAAAGTATGTGTCCCTGTTACTGTGTACCTGTTCCTTGCTACCTTTCCCACCCTGCACCTGTGTTACCTGCCCTCACCTTCTGCCATCTTGCCACGTCCTGTTAGTCTCCTTCTGTGCCATGCCAGACATAAGTCCATCTGTTAGACTATTGATCCAGAAGTTCTACTTGCTTGAAGGTTAAGTAGATCATTTTAACTCTCATCTAGACAGTTACATAGCCCCACTGCTGGTACATAAAAAAAACTTCTAGAAAAGGAATAAAAATCTACAGTGTGCAGTAAGTTTATGTACAATTATATATATATATATATATATATATATATATATATATATACACATACTGACTACATATGGAATCATTTGATTAAGGGGTACTCCGGTGGAAAATAGTATTTCCAACTGGTGCCAGAAAGTTATACAGATTTGTAAATTACTTCTATTTAAAAATCTTAATCCTTCCAGTACTTATCAGCTGCTGCATACTCCACTGGAAGTTGTATAGTTCTCTTCTGTCTGACCACAGTGCTCTCTGCTGACATCTCTGTCCATGCCAGGAACTGTCCAGAGCAGGATAGATTTGGTATGGGGATTTGCTCCTGCTCTGGACAGTTCCTGACATGGACAGAGGTGTCAGCAGAGAGCATTGTGGTCAGACAAAAAAGAAATTAAAAAAGAAAAGAACTTCCTCTGCAGGATACAGCAGCTGATAAGTACTTGAAGGGTACGACTAAGGCTGCGCAAGACAGCCGAAATGCGTCACATGCTACACTTCATGTCTGTTAAAGGACTAAAATATTTTATACTGAGCTACTGTGCTTTGTTCTAATTGTTGGATTCTTGGAGCTGGTCCGCTCCAGTCCGCGCTGCAGTGGGGCACTTATGGGGTCATGCAAAACAACTTTGGCTTAGGCTAAGTTTCCACTTGGTTTTTTTTCTGGCAGTTTTTGGAAAACTGCCACTGCAATTTTTGAGCCAAAGCCAGAAATGTATTCAAAAGGAATAGGACATTGTACTTGTAAAGGAAGGACTTGTACTTCTCCTCCCTTATGGATCCACTTCTGACTTTGGCTCAAAAACTGCAGTGGCGGTATGCCAAACACTGCCAGAAAAAAAACAAGTGGAAACGTAGCCTAAGACATGTGAAAAGTTGTTATTCACACCAGGTCCCAAGGCCCACTGCGATCGGGAGTTTTTAGCCTGGAAATTGGGCGGCATTGTGAGATCCATCCATTTCTCTGCAAAGATTTCTGAAAGTTGTGGCTGAAATCTTTCTGGGTCTAACTAATCTTGACTTGGTATGGAGAGTGATTGAACATTATTGGCATTGGCATTTTTTGAGGCATTAAATATCTTTTTATATCTTTTCCCAACTTTATAAAGCTTAATTACCTTGTAGATGGACAGGATCAGCAGACAGACAGGCTTTCTGTGCTACAACATATTGCACAGAAATATAGTGTAAGGGGTTAATATTTATTACCCAAAAGTCTACTCTCACTGTAAGAGCTTTGGTAGGACTTGTACTTCTCCTCCCTTATGGATCCACTTCTGACCTTGGTAGGACTTGTACTTCTCCTCCCTTTTGGATCCACTTCTGACTTTGGCTCAAAAACTGCAGTGGCCGTATTCCAAAAACTGCCAGAAAAAAAAACAAGTGGAAACTTAGCCTAAGACATGTGACATATTGCTCTCACGTACTATATCACCTATTTTGCCAAGCCTGTCCTGCTATATAGGTATGACAAGAGGTAGCATTTAGGAGAAACACATATTCATAAGGGCAAAGGAAGACTAGGTGCGCTATCCCTACTGACACAGCTTAGTCAGCAACAGATTCACATCTGGGGACATCCTTTCTGGAGAAAGTCATGTCTCCGATTACCTGAGGAAACATAAGTGAGGAAAGAGGTCTTTAAAGCTAGTCAAAATCCTTAAATTAAAGTGCACCTGTCACTTGAAATTATATTTGTCATGTCCTAGAGACATTTCAACGGTTTTGATTAGCCGGGGGTCTAAGTGTACAGATCCTGACAAATTGATAAAACAAGTAGGGAGAAAAGTGCAGCTGACCGAGATAAACCCATAGGGGGAGATTTATCAAAACCTGTGCAGAGGAAAAGTGGATCAGTTGTCCATACCAATCCATCAGATTGCTTCTTTTATTTTTCTTTAAAATTAAAGAAGCAATCTGATTGGTTGCTATGGGCACCTGCTTCACTTTTCCTCTGCACAGGCTTTGATAAATCTCCCCCATAGACTTACATTGTAGGGTGTCTCGATTAGCAAACTTTTCTCTCAGCAAATTCTAGCTATCGGTTATGGACTGAACACTCAGAACCCAACCGATGAAAAAACTTTTCACATCATGTAGAGAAGTGATAGTGCCAATTTCATCTCAAGTGCAATGGAGAACAATCCAGACTACACCATGGAGGAAACATTTCACCCAGGGTGGACCTAGCCTCTGAGTCTGACAAATACCACAAAGGAGAAACAAGTCTAAATCTCAGTAGACCTACAAGTTTCAGCAAAACCAATCTTAGGCTGCTTTCACACTATAAAATTCATCCGTTTTAAAGATCCATTTGATGTTCCGTTATGAAAACCATGAAGATCGTCCATTAAACATCTGTTAGAAAATCCCATACGTTCGTTAGAAAATCCCATTATAGTCTAGGGGATTTTTACATTATCCATTTTAATCCGTTATAGTCCGTTATTAATAACAGACGTTATTTTGTGATGGGAGAATGAACAGAAGAAATAGTGCATGAACTATTTCTTCCATTACTATCTTCCGTCACAAAATAATGTCCGTTATTAATAACGGACTATGACGGATTAAAACGCATAATGTAAAAATCCCATAGACTATAATGGGATTTTCTAACGGACGTTTAATGGCCGATTTTCAGGGTTTTCATAATGGAACATCAAATGGATCTTTAAAACGGATGAATTTTATAGTGTGAAAGCAGCCTTATATCTACAAATACTTCTGGACTGTGACCGATGACGATTTACCAATTGCTCCAAAATTACAAAGTGTATCTCACGTACTATATTACCTATTATGAAATATTATAGACTGGTTTCTTTCTTTGTTGTTTTTTCTTTAAACCTTGGCTTTACAGGTTTTTTTCTTCCCGGGGCCTTGTATATGGAGGACAACTTATTTGAAGAAGTGGTTTGTGAAAAAACATTTTAAAATAAAAGGTTGCACCACTCCTGTCACATGATACTACAACCCTTATCATACACTCCAGGCTACATGCACAACCCTGTTTCTGGCATCATGAACTTGACATTTGTGCAACCTGATCTGGAACATAAAAGCCTTTAAAGAGGCACTGTCATTGTTAAAAACTTTTCATATATTGCAGGACTCATTATAATATGACATTTCACAATATACACCTGTTAAAATGTTTTTTAAATTTCACCTGAAATTCAAGCTCAAAATAGCCACCACTAGGGGTCGCCTGTCTTTTAGCCAGACAGACTAGTCTAGATTTTACAGCATACTGGATACCGGCCGTAAAGCATACCGGTATCCAGTATAGGAGATTTCTATTGTGTATGCAAAACTACAGATAAAGGATGTGCGGACATGCTGGGAGCTGTAGTTTTAAAACAGCTGGAGGCAACACTGCTCTAACACAGTTATTTACAAACATTGCAGCTTCAGTTGTTACTAAACTACAACTCCCAGCATGCTGAAATAGTCAAAGCTTTCTCGGACTCCTGAATGACAAAGAAGTTGATCAGACATTCAGGAGTCTGTGAAAGATGAATGACACACATAGTGACAGCTATGCTGATTAGCATCCAGCTTTACTAGGAGAAGATAAAACAGATAGAACATGTATTCATAAAAATGCTGTACTTTTATCTAAAAAATCCTTGTACTAATTTTATAAAGATCTATTCTTATATTTATACATTTTATCCTGTTATGAATTCACCATAATGTCTTCTGATTACTGCAGGCAAGCTCCAAGTATCTTCCTCTGACACAGCATAAAACCAGAGAGGAAAGGGTTACAGAGTAGAGAGTACTGATTGGCTGACTGCACAGGCTTGCTCCTGTGAGGGAGACAGACTGACACGCCCCCTCCAGCCTGCACAATGAAAAAGTAACTCACCAGCAGACAAATGCTTATATCTCTAGATATATAGGCCCGAGACACGTAAAAATTATATGCACATGATCAGGATTGGGTCCTGAGTAACATATCACTTTTTTTCTTTTTTTTTGCACTATGACAGGTACGCTTTAAGATTTCCATAAATATAGCTACTCTGTTCTACCCCTGCTTACCACAAATTTTTACCCAATTTTGATAATTTAACGTGCTACTACAACGTACCCAAGAAGGCCAATATTGCAATGTTGGCCTTCTTGTACACTAAAAGTACACAAGACACGCTAATTCTATCTGTTGATTTGGACTGGGATAAAACTATGTCCTTATCATGTGCATCTTTTTCCTTTTTGGCACATCCCAAGGTCCTTTTTGCTTTTGTAGCAATTACCTTGCACTTGTAAGTACAGTAGAGTTTATAGTTTATTGTCAAATATTTATCTGAGATCTTTATGTTATATGTATACTCTATTCTTGTAGAATCCTCTAGAATGTTTCTTTTATCGTGAAAGTCTTCAAAATATAACACTTTTGGTTCTGTATCCAAAATATTACATCTTCAGGTGCTAAATTACCGAAGAACCTCAATTGTTGAAATATCATTATAGATCACTGTTTATAAATTGCTGTTCACAGAGAATTTAATATAAAACACAGGGTGAGCTCCTTCAGCAGCTGATTTTATGTGACAGTGATCTGTTATTTATGCGTGGCAATAAAATTTCCGTGTATGTTCCGTTTTTACACCAAGACCCCACTGTGAGATTTATTGACTTAGTGAGCTGGGCAGTGCAAAATATAACATTTTGTTTATCATTTATTTAGCTCTATATTTCATTTTCTAGCCATTCTCAACCAAATCACATTGCTTTTTGTGTTATTTAAAGGAATACACAGTAAATGAGATTTTATCATACAGTCTTTAAGTATAATACTACTTATAAACACATTTATTTTTCAGTTTCCTATATTTCATTGTTGCTTCCTGCTGGTTTATTGTAAAGGAACTGAATTTTTACAAATTCACCTTACTCCTTTTCCTGACTTCTTGCATCTGCTTAACCCTAAAGGATGCAGCCATTTTCAGCCCTATGGACCAAAGTCTATTTTTCAAATCTGACATTGTACTTTATGTTATTGGTAATTTTGGTTGTTACACTTAAAGGGAACCAAGCAGCAGATTTATCATATATAACGCTTGACAACACGTTTTGTTTGGTCAAATCTTTATCCTCATGATCCCCGGGGGATGTTTTTGCCCCTATGGATAGTGAGGATATATATTATTAAGTTTCCCTCGGCCATCTGTAAATAGTCCCTTGGGTGGGGAGTTATACTTACCGGGTCCCGTTGCTCCCTCTGTGATCCCGCCCCCTTGGCTTGATTGATGGTTTGCATCACCACTCTGCTCTGTCTGCTTAGGGAGCAGAGCAATGACACGGGCTGTCAATCAAGCCAAGAGGGGTGGGACCATGGCAGGAGCGACGGGACCCAGTAAATATAACTCCCCGCCCAGGGGGCTACTTACAGGGAGGCTGGGAGAAACTTCATATCCTCATCATCCTTGGGGGCAAAAACGTCCCCCAGGGATGGTGAAGATAAAGATTTTACCATATAAAATGTGTTGTCAAGCATTATATATGGTTAAATCTGCTGCTTGTTACCCTTAACGTTTTTGTGAAAAACTCAGAAATGTTGGGACTTTATTTATTTATTTATTTTATTTGCTTTGTCCTAAATTTGAAACTTTCTGCTTGAAAGATAGTCATGCCACATAAATTACATTTACAATATTTCTACTTTATATTGGCATAATTTGTTAAACAGCCATTAACTTCTTATTAGGATATTAGAAGGTTCATGGTGGAAATTTATTGAAACCTGTGCATAGGAAAAGTGGTATAGTTACCCATAGCAACCAATTAGATCACTTTTTCAGAGGCATAATAAAAAGATTTCTGTCAAACAAGGTCTTAAATGTACTTCAGCATTTAGACCCCTCGTTCTGAAGCTTTTAGAAATATCCCAAATGTGGCCCTAGAGAGCTACTTGACTCAGGGATGAATAGTGGATTATTGGGCCTCCTTTTATATCTTGCGGGCATCATATCACATTTGCAGAAGCCTTGGAATACCAAAACATGAGGTATCAATTACATGTTAACTTTATTATTTACATGGGCATGAGATGGCAACAGAATAGCATGTGGAAGAAGGCAAGCTGGCAGATGTAGTATGATGCTCTGGGCAATGTTCTGCTGGTAAACCTTGGGACCTAGCATTTACATGGATTATGAATTTGTAAATTACTTCTATTAAAAAATGTTCATCCTTCCAATACTTATTAGCAGTTGTATACTACAGAGGAAATTCTTTTCTTTTTGGATTTCTTTTCTGTCTGTCCACAGTGCTCTCTGCTGACACCTCTGTCCATGTCAGGAGCTGTCCGGGAGCAAATCCCCATAGGAAACTTATGCTGCTCTGGACAGTTTCTGACATGGACAGAGGTGTCAGCAGAGAACACTGTGGACAGACAAAAAAGAAATTCAAAAAGAAAAGAATTTCCTCTGTAGTATACAGCAAGTATTGGAAGGATTAAGATTCTTTAATAAAAGTAATTTACAAATCTGTTTAACTTTCTGGTACCAGTTCATTTAAAAAAAATTATTTCCACCGGAGTACCCCTTTAATAGAAACTGCCTCTTTCAGCAAGATAATGTGCCCTGCCACTATGGAAACATTTTTTAGGAATGGTTTGAGGAACAGTTTAAGATGTTGACTTGGCCTCCACATTCCCCAGATCTTTCTCTGGTTAAGCATATGTGGGATGAACTGAAAAAAGTATGAGGGTCCAATTCACAACTTACAAAACTTATAACAACTGGAGGCACACTGGTTGGGAAACATTGCCTGTTTCCAAACTCAGTGTTTCCCAACCCGTGTGCCTCCAGCTGTTGCAAAACTATAACTCCCAGCATGCACTGACAGACCATGCATACTGGGAGTTGTAGTTTTGCAACAGCTGAAGGCACACGGGTTGGGAAGCACTGAGTTAAGTAACAAACTCTCAGTATTTTGCAACCAGTGTGCGTCCAGCTTTTACATAACTACAACCCCCAGCATGCACAGTCAGGCAAAGGGCATGCTGGAAGTTTTAGTAGTATGCCTCCAGCTGTTGCATAACTACAAGTCCCAGCATGCCTTTCTGTTGTCACAGCATGCTGGGAATTGTAGTTTTGCAACAGCTGGAGGTTTGCCCCCTCCATGTAAATGTACAGGGTACAATCACATGGGCGGGAGTTTACAGCGAGCTTCTTGCTGCAAGTTTGAGATGCAGCAAATTTGTGAATGTACCCTAAAAACACTACACTACACAAAATAAAGAGTAAAACACTACATATACACATACCCCTACACATATATGGATGTAAAATGCAACAAGAGTGATAGCACCATGTACATTTGAGGTGATTTGCACAGGGGTGCCTGATTGTTACAGTGGTTCTGACAAACACACACAAAAAAAAAACACCCACATTTGACCCCATTTTGGAAACTACACCCCTCATGGAATGTAACAATGGGTACAGTGAGCCTTAACACCCCACAGGTGTTTGAAGAATTTCTGTTGAAAATGAAAATTTTTTATTTTTTCACTAAAATGCTGGTGTTATCCCAAATTTTTCATTTTCACAAGGGGTAATAGGAAAAAAAGCCTACCCCATAGGTGGATGTAAAGTGCTCTGCAGGCAAACTACAATGCTTCAGAAGAGAAGGAGCACCATTGGGCTTTTGGAGAGAGAATTTGGCTGGAATTGAAGGCCATGTGTGTTTACAAAGCCCCCATGGTGCCAGAAGTGTGGACCCCCCCCCCCCACACACACACGACCCCATTTTGGAACTACACCCCTCAATGTAATAAGGGGTACTGTGAGCATTTACACCCCACAGGTGTCTGACAGATTTTTTTTTTCATTTGCACAGCCCACTGTTCCAAAGATCTGTCAAACACCAGTGGGGTGTAAATGCTCACTGCACCCCTTATTACATTCCGTGAGGGGTATAGTTTGCAAAATGGGGTCACATGTGTGGGGGATCCACTGTCCTGGTAGCATGGGGGCTTTGTAAATGCACATGGCCCCCGACTTCCATTCCAAACAAATTCTCTCTCGTAAAGCTCAATGGTGCTCCCTCTGTTCTGAGCATTGTAGTTCACCCGCAGAGCACTTTACATCCACACATGGGGTATTTCCATACTCAGGAGAAATGGGGTTACAAATTTTGGGGGGCATTTTCTCCTATAACCTCTTGTAAAAATAGTCAATTTGGGGGGAAAAACTGCATTTTAGTGATTTTTTTTTAAATTTACACATCCAACTGTAACAAAAAGTTGTCAAACACCTTTGGGGTGTTAAGACTTACTGTACCCCTTGTTATGTGCCTTGAGGGGTGTAGTTTCCAAAATAGTATGCCATGTTTTTTTTGTTTTTTTTTGCTGTTATGGAACCATAGTGGCTTCCTAAATGTGACATGCCCCCTAAAAACCATTTCAGCTAAATTCACTCTCCAAAATCCCATTGTCGCTCCTTCGCTTCTGAGCCCTCTAGTGCACTCACAGAGCACTTTACATTCACATATGAGGTATTTCCTTACTCAAGAGAAATTGGGTTACACATTTTAAGGGGCATTTTTTCCTTTTACCCCTTGTAAAAATTCAAAAATAAGAACATGTTAGTGTTGAAGCTCTGACCAATACACTCTACAGGTATCACTCTAACTCTTCCTTTCCTATTCCTCTGTTCACTGTAGTTAAGTATGGTCCGTGGTGTTGAGTAAATTTCCACAGCCTCTGGTATCTCCTAGGGCACCCTTGTGGGGGAATGTTCATTTGCCTCACCTGCATGGGTTACAGGAGGCCAGTTTTTTGGGTGCTCATGGAGTCAAATTTGTGATCCACTTGTTCCGGGAGGATCAGCTTTTCCTATCCTTCGTGGAAATGAGGGAACACTATGGCATCCCTGGGAATGCCTTGTTTTGGTATTTTCATCTCCGGCATGCGGATCAGACGAAGTTTGGCTCCCTGACCTTTATCCCAGTGTTTTCTGAGGTGGAGCTTCTCCTGAGCACCACGGATCTCTCTAAACCTCTTACCCAATCCTATGCCCTTCTCCAGTCACTGGGGCCTTGTCCTTTCTCCATAGCCTTTCCTAAATGGGTGGCTGATACCCCGGGTCTGCCCGAGAGTCAGTGGAAGGAGGTGGAGGGCTCCTATTATGCAACTGTGGTTAGCAGCAGAGATATGCTCATCCAATCTAGATATGTATTGAGGTTGTATAATACCAATGCTGAGCTTAACATTTTGGACTGTCTCTGTCTGACCTGTGCTTTAGATGCTCCTTGGAAGTTGGTACTTTTTTGCCTGCAGTATGGGAGTGTCCTTTTATTGCGGCCTTCTGGAGGCAGGTGATGGGATTTTTGGCTGATCACTTGGACTTTCCTTTTGTGTTTAGCCCTATGGTGTGCTTATTGGGGGTTATTAATGACTTAATTTCTAGTACTCAGACATTTGTTGATTCCTTTCCTGTTGTTTTGTGCCCGTAAAGTGGTTGTCATAACTTGGAAGGACACATCCACCCCCCCCCCCCCCCTGCTGTCTCATTTGATAACCCTGGTAAATAAATATGTTCCGTGTCGTAAGTGCCCTAAGAAATTTGATAAGGTGTGGACCCCCTGGCTGTTTTGGGCGGACCCGCCGGTTTGTCTGACTTAGTAGGTCAATATGGGGTGTTACTATTCGGTTAGTGTTGGGGCTGGAGTGGGGGGGGGGTGCCAGGAAGCGTGTCTGCTTTTGTGTCTAGTTGTCTGTCCGTGTTGGACCTTCTCTAGTTGGTCTCAGAGTTGCCCTCTTTGTACATTGGTGATCCTTTTGGTGTTTTCTCCCTCCTTACTATCGTTTACTGCCGGTCTCTGGGACCTCTTGGGAGTGCTGTTCTCTATGTTACATTTATCTCGCCATGTTGGTGGTGTTTGTTATGAATAACTACAAAACTTAAATAAATACTTCAAGAAAACAAAAAACTACTTGTTAGTGTAAAAAATTGAGATTCTGAATTTTCTCCTTCACTTTGCTGTTATTCCTGTGAAACACCTAAAGGGTTAACAAACATTCTGAATATCATTTTGTATACTTTGAGGGTTGCAGTTTTTATAATGGGGTAATTTATGTGGTATTGATAATATGAAGACCCCTCAAAACCACTTCAAAAATGAACTGGTCCCTGAAAAATTCAGATTTAGAAAATTTTGTGGAAAATTGCTGCTGAACTTTGAAGCCCTCTGATGTCTTCCAAAAGTAAAAACATGTCAACTTTATGATGCAAACAAAGTAGACATATTGTACATGGGAATCAATATAAAAAAATTTTGGAATGTCTATTTTCCTCACAAGCAGAGAGCTTTAAAGTTAGAAAAATGCCAAATTTTAACATTTTTCATGAAATTTTGTAATTTTTCACTAACAAATTATGCAAGTATCAACGAAATTTACCACTATGATAAAGTAGAATATGTCACGAAAAAACAGTTATTAATGCTTAAAGTGACAGTGGTCAGATGTGCAAAAAATAATCTGGTCCTTAAGGCCAAAATTATCTTGGTCCTTAAGGGGTTAATGATGTAGCTCATCGGCATGTGTATATATGTACATATAAATTCAAATTATTATATATATATACACATGTGTGTGTGTGTTTAAAAAATGCCTGGCATCCTTGTAATGTTCCTGGGAAACTTAAAATACACAATTCAGGATTTATTTATGAATATTGCATGTAGACTAGAATGTAATAAAAGTTTAAATAACTTGAAGGCGCAAAACTACAAAAGATATTGCACAATATATAACAAGTTAAATTATTAACTGTAATGATTTTTGGGTGAGATACCCTAGAAATAGGCAAGGAAGAGGAGAAAAGGAAGTTGAGAGAAATTAAACGTATAAAGAACTACTAAAGACGTATCTTCAGGGAGTCATTTCCCAAAACTTCCTAACAATTGGTGAGGACGACTTCTCCAGTAGCCGGAGTCATGGAGATCAAGTTTTAATTAAGTGATCAACAGTTTCCAGCAAGGCCATCATCAATCCCTCATTACTGTACATATATTGTCAATGGGGGGCTACATTAATAGCAACACACATCTTACAAAAGTGCTTAGTCCAGTTAATATCACATATCTTAATGGTTTATTAATAAGAAAGAAACTAGGAAACAAGGAAATTACCTTTTAAATAAATTAAGAAAGAGGATTTGAATGTGACGCCTGAGAACTGAAAGACCCGATATATTATTTCTTCACTGGGGTTTCTAATAATGTCCCCTCTACTGTTGGCCTATTACCTCATATTATCTTACAGAACAGTAAACTTTTCCAAATTTGTAAGTGAAGGAAAGGAGAGACATGAAATTGAGAGATGCTTCTCGCCATCACTGTGAGGGTAACTGAGGGGTAACAGGCCACTGTAAAATGCTTTTACTGAGACAAAGGAAGGATTTGTCCATTCGGCTGCCCTGAAGAGGCCCCCTCAAAGCTAGTTTAAATTAGTGGGGGGCTTTACCCCCCTCTCCACTGTGGTGCCTGAGCAGATGACATTCACAGCGACTCAACTGGGTCCCAATAGAGGACAGTCTGGGAAGTCAGAAGGAGGCAGATGGTTCCAGTGGGACTCTTAACACAACCCAAGGAGTGCCTCAGGGAGCAGCCTAATGGGTCAAGAGGGACCTAGTTGCCCTACAGTATTAGCCTCAAATCAGATGTAATATTGATGTCTGAGTCTGGTCTAACAGAAGGTAAGCCTGCCTTTCTGCAACACTTCAGCCAGTATAGGCCAGTTTCGACACTGCGGGCTAAGATAGGGATA
Organism: Hyla sarda; assembly: GCF_029499605.1. Lineage (NCBI taxonomy): Eukaryota > Metazoa > Chordata > Amphibia > Anura > Hylidae > Hyla > Hyla sarda. Next base: position 471,341,598 of record NC_079189.1, read on the forward strand.
TGCAGTTGCGGGGCTGGACGAGTACAGTTGCAAAGGTTTTATAGAGCAGGCTCCTGACTAAAGCCTGCTACATACCAGGCAGCCCCTGGCCCACACCTAATAGCCGGCATGCAGCAATCGCCGCAGCCAGCTATTAACCCTTTAGATCGCTGCTGTGAAAGCTGACAGCGGCATCTAAAAGGGACCTTTAAAGGGGAACTGCAGCAAAACATTCTTCATTTCCCCTGTGCCCGTGCTACAAAAACAACAAAAAAAGCCTTTAACTTTCCTAACTTTCCTACACTGTGACAGCTTTGTATTTTAAATAGCAATACCTGTGTTCCCCAACTTTAGTAATCACACCTAGAGTCCTGTTACATCAATTATCCGCAATCACGGTGCACAGTGGGTTGCGTATATTAACCTTACAACTATAGTAACCTAGAACATTCTAGGTACAGGAGAAACTTTGAGGCTCTACTGGCTCACTCAGTACCAGAGCATGCACAATTCCCATGGGTAAGGCTATACCCCTGGGATTAGACCTGGTTTACTGACAGAGACATATGAGATCATTGCCCCATCAGTAGGAAACTCGCAGTTAAAACTTGTGGTAGTGACCAAATAGTGATACAAATCACATATTTGGGGTCCACAGATGGTATTGTGTTTTTATATAAGTTTTTCTCACTTATGATTTTCACAAATTAATTGAATAAAAGTTACGTTTTATCCTATATTAACACATGAGAAAATAAGGTTTTTGTTAACCCTCTGGGTTAAACTGTTGTTATATATTAGGTACCTTACATGTGTTATGGGCCAATTTAGTAGCTTATCCTATATATATCAAACACCTATGTTTCATACGTATTAGTTGCTATGTACAGAATTTACATTTGAATATTGCTGACTGTACAGTCAGAAAGATGTGGCATTTGGGGGGGGGGGTGTTTGATTACTATTACTAATATTATATTACGGCACATATTTCATACCTCTACTTTCAGCATTACAGATTTTAATCAAAACATTTTTGCAGCAGATTCTCTGCATCTGGCTTCAATCCTGGTAGTTAATGCCAAGGTATTATGTGATCTCATATCCGAGAATATACATTATGGATTTTTCTTTTGTAGATTAACTGTAAAAATAATTTACTGTTATAAAACCAAAGACACATTAGGAGAGATTCCACACGTTTTAGCCTGCTTAATGCATCTTTATTCTCAAGTTGCAGGTTTCAGCTTGCTAAACAAAATATTTCACTTACAGATACTATTATGTTGCTTTTTAGGTTTATTTTTCTGCAGTGATTAATTTATCTATCTTAAAATGTTCTCGCCTTTTCCAAGCTGTTGGGCTGTCTACATCACTACATCCTATTTTAATCTGTAATGCAGTACATTTAGGGGGGGGGGGGGGGGGGATTTATCAAAACATGTAAAGGGAAAGTGGAGCAGTTGACCATAGCAACCAGACTGAAAGATAAAAGAAGCATTACCATCTGTTGGGCACATTGAAAAGGTGAACATCAGAGCAAGTTCTCAAATATTTCCAAGATATCCCATAGTAGGGATGTAGCTGGGGCTAGTAGGCAGATGCCATGACATATGCCACTAGTACCAAAGTACCAAGTACGAGTACCAAAAGGTAACCCAAACAGCCACTCTGCAGTGGCCAGGGCATTTAGATACAGGGTTACCGCAGCAGATTGAATCCTTACCCAGGTGAATGAAAAACTATCTCCCAAAAAACATACCGATTGTGAGCAGTACTGGGGGCAGGGACAGATGAGTAATGGCAATCCCTGTACAGTACTGCAGAAGATGTTGGCACAATATAAATAAATAGACTCTGAGCCACGGAATATAAAGGGAAATGCTTTATGATTTTATAACACAGCTTACAGCTAATATGCAATTTATATACATTTTGTAAAATTACATATAACATACAAATGCTATCAATATACAGGATCTATTAAATGACAATGCAACACAATTGTTTGCACAGCACACGAACATCTTAGTGGGAGCGCGCGGTTCACTTCTGGTTTAGGTGCCATATTGGTGTTACCTACTTCCAGTTGTGTTCCACTGGTTATAATGGTGAAGCACATGCCTGATCAAGTGGTTTACAGCATACGCATACTTCCAGTAAGTGGCATTATGGCACACCACCAGACCCATCAGGGTATAACAATATGGGGTTAATAGTCTTTCATTAGCTAGTGTCTGCTTTCATCAGCATATTGATCATATTAGAACCCGTTTGATAATTATTGTATGCCATGATTTACACACGATTCCCTGTGCAATTCATGTAGATTTTACAACTGAGAATCCGTAACATTATAGGTGATGTCTTCTTTGTTTGGTAGTAAATTCCAAGTAAGAGAGGAGAGAGGGGGATGGGCACTACAACACGTGAATAGCAGTATTAGTTCAGCACATATTATGAAAGGCCCGGTGAAGAAAAATATGATATGGGGTGCCAGACAATAGATAGTAAAACAGGCAATTCCACAAAAATATCCAATAAAGGAAAAAAGCATGTCTGCACTCACCATGTAGCAAGATTAAAATTTGGACTTTATTAAGGCAATGTCCATGTACAAATCTTGTTTGGACTTTAAATCAGCATAGTCCATACACAAAGCATGTTCACCTGGGTACAAGGAGAGAAGGCAGCTACCAGCCTGAGCATATTAGCAGAACGACAGCGCGGTTTTGCATCAGTGACGCATCATCCCGTTCCTGATCCATTGGATTACTGTCCAGGTATATATGGGGAAGAGGGGGGGGGGGGGGGGGAGGAATGACCCTTCACCAACAAAATACATAGTATATAAAATCTAATATATTAAAACCAAAAATAGATCAAAACAAATATCCTGCTGATTCATAGAAAAGAACTAAGATCATTTCTTTCATTCGGACCTAACGGGCCCAGCACTATCAATTTCATGATCCACTTTGCTTCGCATTGTAGTAATTATATATGTCTATCCACACCTTGATGATTTGTAATATGATCAGGCATGTTGTAGGCCTGCAAATCGAATTTCTTCAATTTTTTTCATTGTGGTATTCATCCATTTGGGCAATGAAACGAGCGGCACCTTCTTTTGTGCGTAAAGAGTATAGGTGTTCTTGGAATCTGATATTAAAGGGTTATTCCAGGCCAAAACTTTTTTTTATATATCAACTGGCTATGGAAAGTTAAAGAGATTTGTAAATTACTTCTATTAAAAAATCTTAATCCTTCCAATAGTTATTAGCTTCTGAAGTTGAGTTGTTGTTTTCTGTCTAACTACTCTCTGATGACTCACGTCCTGGGAGCTGTGCAGTTCCTATGGGGATATTCTCCCATCATGCACAGCTCCCGGGACGTGACATCATCATTGAGCAGTTAGACAGAAAACTTCAGAAGCTAATAACTATTGGAAGGATTAAGACTTTTTAATAGAAGTAATTTACAAATCTGTTTAACTTTCCGGAGCCAGTTGATATATATAAAAAAAGGTTTTGCCTGGAATACCCCTTCAAGATTTCTTTTTGTCTTGCCCACATAGAACATACCATAAGTACAGGTCAAGCAGTAAACTACAAAGTTCGACCTACAGGAGATGAATTAATTGACGGTGTTGTTCACGCATGAATATGGTGGAAAATCCTTAAATTTTTGGGATATTACACTTAGTATTGATGAATTAAATTATAAAACTACCAGTTACAGAAAAAATATAGCAAAAAATGTGCTATTACATTATCAAAGTTCACATCCATTTTACATCAAGAACAATATCTCTTACTCGCAATTAACAGTGACATCACCCAATATTATGTACAAGCAGAAGAATTAAAACATTGATTAAAAGAAAGAAAATATCCGAATTCAAAAATTAATAAGGCTTTTTTTTAAGAGCAGGACAGAGAGAAAGGAAAGAACTCCTTATTCCAAACAAGTCTAAAAGAAAAAAAAAAAAGAAAAGAAAGATAAAAATATATTTTCTCCTTTGATAATAGTCCCATGAATAAAATAATAAAAAATGCAATTTTTCAAACTAGTTTATGTTAGAACAGGACCCGTTAATTAACCCCTTAAGGACCAGGCCATTTTACACCTCAGGACCAGAGCGTTTTTTGCACATCTGACCACTGTCACTTTAAACATTAATAACACCGGAATGCTTTTAGTTATCATTCTGATTCCGAGATTGTTTTTTCGTGACATATTCTACTTTAACATAGCGGTAAAATTTTATGGTAACTTGCATCCTTTCTTGGTGAAAAATCCCAAAATTTGATGAAAAATTTGAAAAATTTGCATTTTTCAAACTTTGAAGCTCTCTGCTTGTAAGGAAAATGGATATTCCAAATAAAAAAAATTTTGATTCACATATACAATATGTCTACTTTATGTTTGCATCATAAAATTGACGTGTTTTTACTTTTGGAAGACACCAGAGGGGTTCAAAGTTCAGCAGCAATTTTCCAATTTTTCACAAAATTTTCAAACTCACTATTTTTCAGGGACCAGTTCAGGTTTGAAGTGGATTTGAAGGGTCTTCTTTTTAGAAATACCCCACAAATGACCCCATTATAAAAACTGCACCCCCCAAAGTATTCAAAATGACATTCAGTCAGCGTTTTAACCCTTTAGGTGTTTCACAGGAATAGCAACAAAGTGAAGGAGAAAATTCACAATCTTCATTTTTTACACTCGCATGTTCTTGTAGACCCAATGTTTTTATTTTTACAAGGGGTAAAAGGAGAAAATGTATACTTGTATTTGTAGCCCAATTTCTCTCGAGTAAGCACATACCTCATATGTCTATGTAAATTGTTCGGCGGGCGCAGTAGAGGGCTCAGAAGCGAAGGAGCGACAAGGGGATTTTGGAGAGTACGTTTTTCTGAAATGGTTTTTGGGGGGCATGTTGCATTTAGGAAGCCCCTATGGTGCCAGAACAGCAAAAAAAAAACACATGGCATACCATTTTGGAAACTAGACCCCTTGAGGAACGTAACAAGGAATTAAGTGAGCCTTAATACCCCAAAGGTGTTTCACGACTTTTGCATATGTAAAAAAAAAATATTTTTTTTTCACTAAAATGTGTGTTTCCCCCCAAATTTCACATTTTTGCAAGGGTTAATAGCAGAAAAGACCCCCCAAAATTTGTAACCCCATCTCTTCTGAGTATGGAGGTACCCCATAAGTTGACCTGAAGTGCACTACGGGTGAACTACAATGCTCAGAAGAGAAGGAGTCATATTTGGCTTTTTGAGAGCAAATTTTGCTCGGGGGGCATGTCGCATTTAGGAAACCCCTATGGTGCCAGAACAGCAAAAAAAAAACACATGGCATACCATTTTGGAAACTAGACCCCTTGAGGAACGTAACAAGGAATAAAGCGAGCCTTAATACCCCACAGGGGTTTCACGACTTTTGCATATGTAAAAAAAAATAATAATAATTTCACAAAAATGTGTGTTTCCCCCCAAATTTCACATTTTTGTAAGGGTTAATAGCAGAAAAGACCCCCCAAAATTTGTAACCCCATCTCTTCTGAGTATGGAAATACCCCATGTGTGGACGTCAAGTGCTCTGCTGGCGCACTACAATGCTCAGAAGAGAAGGAGCGCCATTGAGCTTTTGGGAAAAAAATGTTTTGTAATGGAAGTCAGGGGCCATGTGCGTTTACAAAGCCCCCCGTGGTGCCAGAACAGTGGAACCCCCCACATGTGACCCTATTTTGGAAACTACACCCCTCACAGAAATTAATAAGGGGTGCAGTGAGTATTTACACCCCACTGGCGTTTGACAGATCTTTGGAACAGTGGGCTGTGCAAATGAAAAATAAAATTTTTCATTTTCACAGACCACTGTTCCAAAAATCTGTCAGACACCTGTGGGGCGTAAATGCTCACTGTACCCCTTATTACATTCCGTGAGGGGTGTAGTTTGCAAAATGAGGTCACATGTGGGTATTTTTTGGGGGGGGTTTATGTCAGAACCGCTGTAAAATCAGCCACCCCTGTGCAAATCACCAATTTAGACCTCAAATGTACATGGTGCACTCTCACTCCTGAGCCTTGTTATGCGCCCACAGAGCATTTTACACCCACATATGGGGTATTTCTATACTCAGGAGAAATTGCGTTACAAATTTTGGGGGTCTTTTTTTCCTTTTAACGCTTGTGAAAATAAAAAGTAAAGGGCAACACCGGCATGTTAGTGTAATTTTTTTTTTTTTTTTACACTAACAAGCTGGTGTAGCCCCAACTTTTCCTTTTCCTAAGGGGTAAAAGGAGAAAAAGCCCCCCAAAATTAGTAGTGCAATTTCTCCCGAGTACGGCGATACCCCATATGTGGCCCTAAACTGTTGCCTTGAAATACGACAGGGCTCCGAAGTGAGAGAGCGCCATGCGCATTTGAGGACTAAATTAGGGATTGCACAGGGGTGGACATAGGGGTATTCTATGCCACTGATTCCCAAACAGGGTGCCTCCAGCTGTTGCTAAATTCCCAGCATGCCTGGACAGTCAGTGGCTGTCTGGAAATGCTGGGAGTTGTTGTTTTGCAACAGCTGGAGGCTCCGTTTTGGAAACACTGCCATACAATACGTTTTTCATTTTTATTGGGGGGACAGTGTAAGGGGGTGTATATGTAGTGTTTTACCCTTTATTATGTGGTAGTGTAGTGTTTTTAGGGTACATTCGCACTGGTGGGTTACGGTAAGTTTCTCGCTAGAAGTTTGAGCTATGGCGAAAAATTTGCCGCAGCCCAAACTTGAAGCAGGAAACTTACTGTAAGCCTGCCCGTGTGAATGTACCCTGTACGTTCACATGGGGGGGCAAACCTCCAGCTGTTTCAAAACTACAACTCCCAGCATGTACTGACAGACCGTGCATGCTTGGAGTTGTACTTTTGCAACAGCTGGAGGCACACTGGTTGGAAAACCTTCAGTTAGGTTCTGTTACCTAACTCAGTATTTTCTAACCAGTGTGACTCCAGCTGTTGCAAAACTACAACTCCCAGCATGTACTGATCGCCGAAGGGCATGCTGGGAGATGTAGTCATGCAATAGCTGGAGGTACGCAACTACAACTCCCAGCATGCCGAGACAGCTGATTGCTGTCAGGGCATGCTGGGATTTGCAGTTTTGCATCTGGAGGGCTACAGTTTTAGAGAACACTGCAAAGTGATCTCCAAACTGTGGTCCTCCAGCTGTTGCAAAACTACAATTCCCAGCATGCCCTGACAGCAAACAGTTGTTTGAGCATGCTAGGAGTTGTAGTTTTGCAAGATCTGGAGGGCTACAGTTTAGGGACCACTATATAGTGGTCTCAAACTGTAGCCCTCCAGCTGTTGCAAAACTACATATTCCAGCATGCCCAAACAGCTGTCTGGGCATGCTGGGAGTTGTAGTTTTGCAACATCTGGAGGGCTACAGTTAGAGACCACTGTATAATGGTCTCAAACTGTACCCTCCAGATGTTGCTAGGCAACTCACCGGCTTCCGTCGGATCCAGCCGCACGTCATCGCCGCCCGCCGATCTCCGTCGCCTGCAGCCTCCGACGCCCGCCCGGATCGGTAAGTGGATCTTCGGCGCCGGTCCCCGTCATTTCCCCGTCCTGCCCCGCCTATTGTGGGAGGGCAGGACGGGGAAAACGAAAGTAAACCCCCCGCCCCCGATCTGCTATTGGTGGTCGCGTCTAGACCACCAATAGCAGGGATAGGAGGGGTGGCACCCGTGCCACCTCACTCCTATCGCTTCAGGGGGATCGTGGGTGTCTTAGACACCCGCGATCCCCCTTACATTCCGGGTCACCGGGTCACTATAGACCCGTAATGACCCGGAATCGCGCAAATCGCAAGTGTGAATTCACTTGCGATTTGCCGCGATCGCCGACATGGGGGGGTCTGATGACCCCCCTGGGCATTTGCACGGGATGCCTGCTGAATGATTTCAGCAGGCATCCCGGTCCGATCCCCGCCCGGCGCACGGCGGGGACTAAAACTGCCCATGACGTAAATGTACGTCCCTGGTCCTTAAGACCCAGGGTGTCGGGACGTACCGTTACGTCATGGGTCCTGTAGGGGTTAAAGGGGTATTCCAGAAAAAAAACTTTTTTTTTTAAATATCAACTGGCTTTAGAAAGATAAACAGATTTGTAAATTACTTCTATTAAAAAATCTTAATCCTTTCAGTACTTATGAGCTGCTGAAATGGAGTTGTTCTTTTCTGTCTAAGAGCTCTCTGATGACACCTGTCTCGGGAACTGTCAAGAGTAGAAGCAAATCCCCATAGCAAACCTCTTCTACTCTGCGCAGTTCCTGAGAAAAGCAGAGCTGTCAGCAGAGAGCACTGTTGCCAGACAGAAAAGAACAGCTCAACTGCAGCAGCTGATAATTATTAGAAGGATTAAATATTTAAAAAAAACATCAAAAACTAACGCTGGTTCAAATTGGCTTGCTAAAAATACACCCCTTGGCAACTTTCCCCATGGGCACTGCAATTGTCGTCAATATATTCTTAAAAAAAGATATATCAAATTAGGCAGTTATACAGTAAAATGCAATCAATTCATCTCCTGTAGGTTGAACTTTGTAGTTTACTGCTTGACCTGTACTTATGGTATGTTCTATGTGGGCAAGACAAAAAGAAATCTTAATGTCAGATTCTGAGAACAACTATACTCTTTACGTACAAAAGTAGGTGCCACTCGTTTCATTGCCCACATGGATGAATACCACAATGAAATGAGGTGCACCTACTTTTGTACGTAAAGAGTATAGGCCTACAACATATTCCACAACAACCGCAAGGTGTGGATAGACATATAAAACTACTACAATGCGAAGCAAAGTGGATCATGAAATTGATAGTGCTGGGCCCGTTAGGTCTGAATGAAAGAAACGATCTTAGTTCTTTTCTATGAATCAGCAGGATATTTGTTTTGATCTTTTTTTGGTTTTAACTATATACAGGGTGGGCCATTTATATGGATACACCTTAATAAAATGGGAATGGTTGGTGATATTAACTTCCTGTTTGTGGCACATTAGTGTATGTGAGGGGGAAACTTTTCAAGATGGGTGGTGACCATGGCGGCCATTTTGAAGCCGGCCATTTTGAAGCCAACTTTTGTTCTTTCAATAGGAAGGGGGTCATGTGACACATCAAACTTATTGGTAATTTCACAAGGAAAACAATGATGTGCTTGGTTTTAACATAACTTTATTCTTTCATGAGTTATTTACAAGTTTCTGACCACTTATAAAATGTGTTCAATGTGCTGCCCATTGTGTTGGATTGTCAATGCAACCCTCTTCTCCCACTCTTCACACACTGATAGCAACACCTCAGGAGAAATGCTAGCACAGGATTCCAGTACCCGTAGTTTCAGGTGCTGCAGAATGGGCAAAACAAAAATTGGAACAGGACCCTCAGTTCATGCAAAAGATTTTGTTCAGTGATGAGGCAAACTTTTATGTGAATGGTGAAGTTTAAGGGGTATTCCAGGCAAAAACTTTTTTTTATATATATATCAACTGGCTCCGGAAAGTTAAACAGATTTGTAAATCACTTCTATTAAAACTTAATCCTTCCAATAGTTATTAGCTTCTGAAGTTTTCTGACTAACTGCTCAATGATGATGTCACGTCCCGGCAGCTGTGCATGATGGGAGAATATCCCTTGCATGATGGGAAAATATCCCCATAGGAGCTGGACAGCTCCCGGGACGTGAGTCATCAGAAAGCAGTTAGACAGAAAACAGCAACTCAACTTCAGAAGCTAATAACTATTGGAAGGATTAAGATTTTTTAATAGAAGTAATTTACAAATCTATTTAACTTTCCTGAGCCAGATGATATATAAAAAAAAGTTTTTGCCTGGAATACCCCTTTAACACACAAAACCACCGCTATTGGTCTGACACTAATCCACATTGGATAGATCACTCCAAGATTGTTGGAACACAAAAATTGATGGTATGGTGTGGTATATGGGGTACAAAGATAGTGGGGCCATTCTTCATCAGTGGAAACCTCAAGGCCACTGGATATGCGAAATTGCTACATGATGATGTGTTTCCCTCTTTATGCACTGAAGCTGGCACATTCCCTGAGTTTTTCCAGCAAGATGGTGCACCACCACATTATGAGTGTCAGGTCTGAGCATTCCTAGATGAACAGTTTCCTGGAAAGTGGATTGGTCGTCGTGGGCCAGTTGAATGGCCCCCAAGATCTCCCGATCTGACCCCCTTAGATTTTATCTTTGGGGTCATCTGAAGGCAATTGTCTATGCTGTGAAGATACGAGATGTGCAGCACCTGAAACTAGGGATACTGGAAGCCTGTGCTAGCATTTCTCCTGCGGTGTTTCTATCAGTGTGTGAAGAGTGGGAGAAGAGGGTTGCATTGACAATCCAACACAATGGGCAGCACATTGAACACATTTTATAAGTGGTCAGAAACTTGTAAATAACTCATGAAAGAATAAAGTTACGTTAAAACCAAGCACATCATTGTTTTTCTTGTGAAATTCCCAATAAGTTTGATGTTTCACATGACCCTCTTCCTATCGAAAAAACTAAAGTTGGATTCAAAATGACCGACTTCAAAATGGCCACCATGGTCACCACCCATCTTGAAAAGTTTCCCCCCTCACATATACTAATGTGCCACAAACAGGAAGTTAATATGACCAACCATTCCCATTTTATTAAGGTGTATCCATATTAATGGCCCACCCTGTATATTTGATTTTATATACTATGTATTTTGTTGGTGAAGGGTCACCTCCCCCCTCCCCTTATATACCTGGATAGTAATCCAATGGATCAGGAACCAGATGATACATCACTGATGCAAAACCGCGCTGTCGTTCTGCTAATACACTCCGGCTGCCGGCTGGTAGCCGCCTTCCCTCCCTGTACCCGGGTGAACATGCTTCGTGTATGGAATTATGCTGATTTAAAGTCCGAACAAGATTTGTACATGGACATCGAATTTTATTCTTGCTACATGGTGAGTGCAGACATGCTTTTTTTCCTTTATTGGATATTTTTCTTTGTTTGGCGTTGTTCGTTTTTCTTTTCCTTCTCAATCTGGCGCTGGGCATCTTGAAGACTTCTCTTCTGAACAGAATTTGCCAGAGCAGCCAGACTAACATGCCAGGCTCCTCATTTCAGCACAATCCAACCTCTATACAAACTCCATGGGGAAGATTAAACAAAACCTGTCCAGAGGAAAAGTTGCTGAGTTGCCCATAGCAACAGATCGCTTCATTTTTCTGAGGCCTTTTCAAAAATGAAAGAAGCAATCTGATTGGTAGCGATATAGTGGTTAGGCCCACTCTGTGCTCATATGGTAGTTAAATCCTCCACACTGTTTAGCCTCACTGTCTCTCTATAGTAGTTATGATCCCTGCACTGTCCCTTTATAAAAACACGTAGTGCTGACTGACAGAGAATGCTGAGACTTGTAGTATTGACTGACATGGAATACCAAGACTTGTAGTGCTGACAGAGGTATTTCCTCGGCATAAAGGTTTTTTGTCTTAACAAAAATGAAAATTCCTTTGTCACAAAAATGATGACGAAAAATGAACCAACTAGATTAATTCTGATACACTATATAACTGTTTTTGTTGTTCAATCCAATATTATGGACAGTATCTATGATATATAGATGTGTGTTTATCTACCCCTTGGCTGGGAATCTATGATCTGCAAACTACATTTTCTCTAGGGAAAAGACAGCCACCTAGCAGCAGCGCCCCATCCTGCTTTCCCACTTTTAGGCCTGTCATTTCTCTCTTATGTCATTCACTTATGAAAGATGTAAGTAACCCATGACAGTTTATGGAGGTGGTATTTTTCTTATTGCAGGCACACAAAAAGTCTTCACTCTATGAGATTAGAGGCTATTAGGAAGACTTTTTTTTGGGATGTTCCGTATACCTTACAGTCAGGATGTAAATTCCTCTATGCCATGATGTGGTTACACCATATTTTATATACTTTAACATTTTTTGTGACTGAGTGCATTTATCAGCATAACGACTTTCTGTACAGAAAATACAATAGTTTTGGCCCCACCCCCAATCAGGGCCTCAATGGAAGCAGTAATTGCATGCATAGTATGCATTCAATTACTTTTCAGTTGGTAATTAGAGGCTAGTCGCCTATACTATCAGCTGTTGCCAGGCAGCTGTCCTTTCCCTGGAAATAATATAGGGGGAGATTTATCAAAACCTGTGAAAAGGGAAAGTTGACCAGTTGCCCATAGCAACCAATCAGATTGCTTCCTTTATTTTTCAGAGGCCTTTTTAAAAATGAAAGAAGCGATCTGATTGGTTGCTATGGGCAACTTTTCCTCTTCACAGGGTTTGATAAATCTCCCCCATAGTGTGCAAGTCAAAAATTCCTTGCAACACCCTCACAGATAGTGTTAGGCCATTATGATGGGATATGGAGATGGATATCATTGACCCATAGACCTTTCTTTTGTGTTTTGGGGGGGGGGGGGGGGACATGTTGGGATTTTTTGGGGGGATATTTTTTCTACATCTATCTTCACTAATTATATTTTGATTTGATAATCTAGCATTCTGTTTTGGGACAGGGATAGCAAGGGTGAAGCTTGAGCAATACAAGATAAGCAGGGGTAGGTTTGGTGATATACGGTACTAGGGAAATATCAAGAATGTGCCATTTGTTTTTTTGTGTTACCAGACAAGTATACAATCTCCTATAGAAAATGTGAAATGCAAGATTTGTGTAGACTATAGAGTATACACTGGATGTAAAAAGTCTACGCATGCATTTAAGTGTGATTTTAAAGAATGAGACAAAGATAAATCATGTCAGAACTTTTTCCACATTTAGGATATGTTCACATGAGCGGATCCCCAGCGTATTTTACGCTGCAGATCCGGCACTGAAGGACTGCTGTATGGTGCCTTTGCAGTATACTCACACGTCGCGGCTTCTCTTGGCCTAGCTCATAGAGCGACTCGCACATCGCTTCAGTGTGTCTGCTCGTAGCAGCTTATTGCCGCTCCGAGCAGGCACTTGTAAAGGCACCATACAGCGGTCCTTCAGCGGCAGATCTGCAGCATAAAATACGTTGGGAATCCGCTTGTGTGAACGTTCCCTTAATGTGACCTATAACGTGAACAATTCAATGGCAAAACAAACTGAAATCTTTGAGGGAAAAGAGAAACAAAACACTTGGGGGAGATTTATCAAAACCTGTCTAGAGGAAAAGTTGCTGAGTTGCCCATAGCAACCAGATTGCTTCTTTCATTTTTGAAAAGGCCTCTGAAAAATGAAAGAAGCGATCTGATTGGTTGCTATGGGCTACTCAGCAACTTTTCCACTAGACAGGTTTTGATAAATCTCCCCCCTATAACCTGGTTGCAAATTCAAACTCATGTTAAATAGAAGCCATTATACACCTGCCATCATGTAAAGTAACCCTGAATAATCACAAATAAAGTTCAGCTGTTCTAGTAGGATTTTCCTGACTTAGCAAAAGACATGGCCTGCAGAGAGCTTCCACAGCAGAGGGATCTCATTGTTAAAAGATATCAGTGAGGGTATAAAAGATATGACCGTGAAGAAAGTCATCAACAAGTGGAGAAAATATAGCACAACAGAAACACAACCAAGAAAAGGACCTTCCTTCATAATAAATATAAAGGCAAGAAGAAAACTGGTCACTTCAACATTAAAGGAACTGCATAAATTTGTAGCAAACAGGGAAAGGAACTTGAGGTAGGTATGCATGGTCTGAACTCCACATGGTATATATATGTTTAACATATGTTTTTCCTAACTGGCTTTTGTCCCTCGTGCTTGTATGGTGTTACTCTACTGTCACAGTTTATTTACCTGCAATAGTTGGTCATTACAGCTTACCATGCTCTTTTACTATTTCTCTATTCAGTTTTGGTTCCAGTGTATAGATGTCTGCCTATGCGTTTGTCCACTTTGTGTGCTGGTGCCATTTAAAGGAGTACTGCATTCATAGAACACTGGATCGCTGGAGGGTCAGACTGATGGGACCCCCGCGATCTCCAGTACGGGGTCCCAGCATTGCCACGGCTCTGCACAGCTAATTCTTGTGTCGTCAACCTCACTAAGAGGTCGACAGACACGCCCCCTCCATTCAGCTTTATGGGAGAGGCGGGGATGCAGGAAGACTGCATTTCCGACTCTCCTATAGAGATACATGGGGGGGGGGCTGACATGCCTCCGGCATGGGGAGAGCCATGGCAGAGGCCCCGGGGCCCCTTACAGGATATGGCAGGGGTCCCAGCAGTCGGACCCCTTGCGATCAGACACTTATCCCCTTTCCATGTATAAGTGTTCTATGGCTGTAGTGCTCTTTTAAAGGGGTACTCAGGTGAAAAACATTTTTTTTTTTAAGTCAACTTGTGCCAGAAAGTTCAAACAGATTTGTAAATACTTCTATTTAAAAATCTTAATGCTCCCAGTACTTATCAGCTGCTGTATGCTCCACAGGAAGTTCTTTTCTTTTTGAATTTCTTTTCTGTCTGATCACAGTGCTCTCTGCTAACACCTGTCTGTCTGTCTCAGGAACTGTCAAGAGCTGGATAGATTTGCTATGGGGATTTGCTCCTGCTCTTGACAGTTCCTGAGACAGACAGAGGTGTCAGTAGAGAGCACTGTGGTCAGACAGAAAAATTCAATGTTACTTTTTTAGTGTGCTATAACCCTAAGGATGCAACATAGTATCAATGCATAAGTAACTGATAATAGTTTTTTTCACTGAGTAAGCCATTACCACTACCCTCATAAAAGGTGCATTGATTTTACATTAAACACTATTTAATGCTCTTACACTATACAGTCTTGGATATGCTGACTATGGATAAAAATGGAAAAGTAACAAATGAAAATACAATGTGGAGCAAGTTATGTTACATATAAAACAAAAAGTCCATTACATTCTGAAATCACTCTCTTCAATTACCTTTTCAGAAGAAGTGTTTCATTTGCTTCCACGGTCAATTATTAATTTAGTATTTGATTTATACAACTTAAAACACCACAAGGGGACATTAATGGTGCAAAGTCTTACATGGGATTTCCTTATCAAAAAGGCTTGTTTTTCTGATTATTTCTATGCAGTTCTTTAACCCCTTAATCCCCTAAGGACACAGCCCATTTGGCCTTGAGGACACAGCCACACAGCAAATATTATTTTAGTTTTTTCCTCCTCACCTTCTAAGAGACATAACTATTTTATATTTTCATCCTAAGACCCACATGAGGGTTTGTTTTTTTGTGTGCGACGAATTGTATTTTCTAATTCCATCACCTTTTACCTTCACATTTTTTCATAAAATATACGGCTAAACCAAAAAAAAAATAAAAAATAAAAACATTTTGTATGGGGAAATTGAAAAGAAAACTGCAAATTTTATTAATACGATTAAAATTATATCCATGTTCAGGTGCTTTTCTTTTTTAATTTTTTTTTTTTCAAAATTATTATGTTTAACCCCTTAAAGACTCAACCCATTTGGGACTTAAAGGGGTACTCCGGCGCTTAGACATCTTATCCCCTATCCAAAGCATAGTGGATAAGATGCCTGATCGCGAGGGTCCCGCCACTGGGGACCCCCGTGATCTTGCACGCAGCACCCCAGTAAAAATCAATTTTAATTAAAATTTTAACTGGGGTGCTGCGTGCAAGATCACGGGGGTCCCCAGCGGCAGGACCCCCGCGATCAGGCATCTTATCCACTATCCTTTGGATAGGGGATAAGATGTCTAAGCACCGGAGTACCCCTTTAAGGAGTCAATTTTATTTTTCCGTTTTGGTTTTTTCCTCCTCGCCTTCAAAAAATCATAACTCTTTTATATTTTTTTAATGTTAACGTCGTTCACCGTATGGTATCATTACCATTATATTTTAATAGTTTGGATATTTACGCATGCGGCAATACCAAATATGTATATACATTTATTTTTTTTACACTTTTTGGGGGTGAAATAGGGAAAATGGGACAATTTACGTTTTAATTAAGGGAGGGGTTTTTCAAATTTTTTTTACTTTAATTTTACACTTTTAAATCAACTGGTGCCAGAAAAATAGACAGATTTGTAAATTACTTCTATTAAAAAATCTTAATCCTTTCAGTACTTTTAAGCAGCTGTTTGCTACAGAGGAAAATCTTTATTTTTTTGAGCTGTCCACAGTGCTCTCTGCTGACACCTGCTGCCCATATCAGGAACTGTCCAGAGCAGGAGAAAATCCCCATAGAAAACCTATGCTGCTCTGGACAGGTCCTGACACGGACAAAGATGTCAGCAGAGAGCACTGTGGACAACACAAAAAAGAAATTCAAAAAGTAAAGAATTTCCTATGTAGCATACAGCTGCTAAAAAATACTAAAAGGATTAAGATTTTTTAATCGAAGTAATTTACAAATCTGGTAGAAAAGGAGTTGATCAGCTCACCTGAGCCTCCAGTGCACGGCAATACTCAAGACAAGCAGCCCAAAAGATGAATGTAGCCAGAAAATAAAATCTGGAGTTTATTGATATCTCATTAAAAGTTCCATAGAAAGGCAGGTAGGGGAGTACATTAGGCAATATCACAGCTTGGAGATGGGTTCCTTCATGCCAATGCGTTTTGGGTCAAGGACCCTTAGTCATGGCATACATGTTCATCTGCCAAGTAACATTTTTATACTGACCTGGAAGGTCCATCCCCAACAGGGGGAGGGGAACTTCCGAGAAGTTCAGAAAAACTTTTATCACCTGTGTGCAAGTTAAAAGCAAAAGCAAATACAAAAAGTTTTAGGAACCCAAATAGAAAAACACACAAAAAGTGAGAAAATATGTTCTGAGCTTAATAATGCAGGATAAGATCAGTTTTGTTATTCATTCTGTGAGGTTGGATACTATTAAATAAATAGATCCACATGGTTTCTCTGTTGCGGAGGTGACGGATCAAATCTTCACCCCTAGTGTTTTGTAAGACTCTTTCTATGCCGGAAAAAATGTAACTGGAAGTGTTTTCTGAATGTACAGTATAGTGGCAAAGTGTCTAGAAACATTTGAGATGTTATTTGTAATAGGACCAGTTACATTTCTGACATGCTCCTGTATTCTTTTTTTCAGTGATGGTTTGGAGTTTCCAATGTAATACAAATTACTGTTACAGTTGATAAAATTATTAATGGGATATTTTTTGTCGTCAACAGTGCCCTCAACTGTAGTGCACCTGACAGCATATTGACATACTACACATCTGGATTCTGAACATTTGTGAAAACCCTTTACCGATAACCAGGATTAATTCTTCTTTACAGAATCAACTAGACTGGGTGCAAAAATAGATGACAAAGTGGGTTCTCTTCTACTAGAGAAACGCACTCCCCCCTGTAGGAGCTTGTTCAGATCAGGGTCACAAAAAAGTATAGGTAAATGTTTATTAAAGGGGTTCTCCATTGCCCTGCCTTCCGGAGCTCCACTCGCAGCGTCCGGAAGTTTATTACTTCGAGCGCTGTGTGCGGGCTTCTGTGTTCGAGGCTGCCCCCTCGTGAAGTCACGCCTGACCCCTTGTTACGTCACGCTCACCCCCTCGTGACGTCATGCCCGCCCCCTCAACGAAAGTCTATGGGAAGGGGGCGTGACAGTGGTCGCGCCCCCTTCCCATAGACTTTCGTTGAGGGGGCGGGCGTGACATCACGAGGGGACTGCCTCGAACACTGAAGCCCGCACACAGCGTTCGGAATAATAAACTTCTGGATGCTGCGAGCTGAGCTCCAGAAGGCAGGGCAGTGGAGAACCCCTTAAAGAATGTTTTTTATCTGATTAAACTCTGCACTAAAAGTAGTAACAAATGTGAGTTTGACTATTTTCGGTAATTGGTATTACCTTACTGAGAAGATGTGACCGCTGCATAGGATCTACTCGATTACGAGCTTTGCGCAAAAGCCATGGGGGGGTACCCTCTCTGTCGGAGTCTAGTACACACAATATCAGCCTCTCTCTGAGATGTTTTATCAGTAGAGATGTTCCATTTTAATAATAATCAGTCCTCCTACAGGTATACTTTCTATTGTGTGCTTCGGATGACATGAGTTGGCTCTGAGCATGGTGTTGCCTGAAATGGGTTTACGGAATGGAGTAATTTCTACTTTGTTGCCCTTAACAACCAAGGCGATATCCAAAAAGGGTACATTGTGTTTTTTCCAACTAAAAGTAAACTTGAGATTGCAATCATTAGTATTCAATGAATTTTGTGGCTTGATTTTGATCCCCATTCCAGGCAACCACCATGTCATCTATATACCTGCCGTACCAAATTAAACAGTGTAAAAAAAAGGGTTATTATCAGAAAAAATATATACATTTCTTCCCACCAAAAAACAAACAAATTAGTGAGGGCAGGTGAGGATTTGGCCCCATAGAAGCTCCTACTTTTTGCAGATAGAACATATTGTTAAACATAAAATAATTATGTTTCAAAACATGAGGTAACTTCCAAAATAAACTGGAGAAAACATGCATGATATATTCAATAGCTTGGAGAGCTAGATCATGTGGTATTGCAGAATAGAGCGATTCAATGTCGCAGGTGATCCACGAGTATGAATCGCTCCATGTGAACTGTTGCATAATGTTAAGCAAATGTTTGGAATCTTTAAAATAGCTCGGACATTTCAGTACAAGAGGATGAAGTACGGAATCTAGCCACTCACAAATTATTTTGTTTAAAGAACCGATTCCTGCTACGATGGGGCGCATAGGTGGTGGGAATCGGTTCTTAGGCATAGTATCAAAAATAGGTATAATAGGTTTCTCCACAAACATATTTTCCTTTTCAGAAATCACAGATAAGGCTACCCCCTCTTGTAAAAGTTCTCTCAGTTTGACCTGAAAACAAGGGGTGGGATCAGTGCTCAATAAGCAGTAGGTGTTCCTATCTTGAAGGATTTCTTCATGGAGTTTCAGATATAGTCCAGTGTTCAGACACACTACAGAGCCGCCCTCATCCGCGGCATGTATAGTTAGATCTTTATTTTTAAGAAGAGAGCTCATTGCGCGTCTTTCTTTTTTTGATAGGTTATCCTTTGTACTGTGATTTTTCGACACTGTTTTTTTTAAAGAAACTAACTCCTTCATAATTAAATCCTGGAAATGATCCTGTACCAGGGGTCTTGTTTGTACAGGATAAAAATTCACTGTTTTTAGTTTCTAACATTGAGGATGTATTTATATTATTATTATTTGCTTCCGCCTCCAGAGTGTTTAAATTACGGTAAGCTGTTTGTTCTGAAAAGGATATTAATATTGTGTTGATATTTTCTTGTGATTCAGAGTCCACTTCAATTTCCAGCATTTCAGATGGACAATTTTCATTTAATGGCAAAAAATGTTTTTTTTTTTTTTTTTTTACTGTCAACTGCCGTACGAATTTGTTTATGTCCAAAATGGTTTTGAAAACATCAAAGTGGAGTGTTGGTGAAAAGCCCAGACCTTTGGATAACAACTGTATTTCTGCCGTAGTGATGTTATATGACAAAAGATTGATTACTTGATATGCATCTATTTCTTCCTTATTTTGTTGCGTTCTGAAATTCTTTATTCAGTGTTTCCTTCCTGCCCTCCTTTGCTTTTTTTTTTTTTTTTTTTTATGTTTTCTGTCCTTTTTGTTGTGCCTGGACCCTATGTTTATGTTCACACTGGATGATTCAGATTCTCCGCTTGTTTTTGAACAATCCGAAACATCTGTGGGACTTTCACTGGTTTCTAGTTCGGTGGGGCTGAAAGTGACATGTTGAGGGTTCCTGCGGTTTCTGTCATATTTATTGTGGCATTTTAGGATTTATTGGGGATTTAAAAAAAATGTTTTCCCATTTGCCCCAGCCATATTGCGTATTAGTTTGGAAATCATAAGTATCTCTTTGAAATTTAATTTTTTTCACTTGTTTAATAGATTCTTCCAGTTTAGTGATTTTTTCTTTGAGTTTTTTATCGAACTCATTGAATTCCTGTGTTTGAAATAAACGGCTGTAATTTTGAAATGCGTTGGAAGTGAAGGGACCCATCTCCAAGCTGTTAACTGCACGTGATATTGCCTGATGTACTCCCCTACCTGCCTTTCTATGGAACTTTTAATGAGATATCAATAAACTCTGGATTTTATGTGCTGGCTACATTTGTCTATTGTGCCGCTTGTCTTGAGGATTGCCGTTCACTCAGGTGAGCTGATCAACTCCATTTCTACTTCATTTATTTCTTGTATGCACCTCCATACATCATGCTCCTTGAGCGATTGACATCATACAATATGGCAGAAGGAGGGAGTGAGGATAACGCATTATCTACACAAGCCCTAAGAAATGTGGAAGATTGCACAGAATGTATGCATGCCGCAAAGGATTTATTTTATGGAGACAATGTAATCCTAGATATCAACATTAATCAGTTAATGCACAGCTTGGAAAAACTACAAATAAAAGAGACAAAACTATGGTGGGATGTTACCACATTAAAAGCCTACATTGAGAAAGAGCTCGTACCACGTGGTTTAAGACTCAAGAAAATTCCTACATTTGTTTTCAATGAAGATATCCAAAATGATCGAGCTGATTGCATCATATGAGGAAATCCTATTGCAGGAGGTGACGGGAGAAATCAAACAAGAGAAATTACAGCCATTTATTTTCAACACAGGAATTCAATGAGTTCGATAAACTCAAAAAAAAAAAAAAAAAAAACTGGAAGAATCTATTAAACAAGTGAAAAAAATTACATTTCAAAGAGATACTTATGATTTCCAAACTAATACACAATATGACTGGGGCAAATGGGAAAACATTTTTAAAAAGACCAAATCCATCCTAAAAAAAATGCCACAATAAATATGACAGAAACTGCAGGAACCCACAACATGTCACTTTCAGCTCCACCGAACTAGAAACCAGAGAAAGTCCCACATATGTTTCGGATTGTTCAGAAACAAGCGGAGAATATGAATCACCCAGTGTGAACAAGAACATAGGGTTGAGACACAACAAAAAAGACAGAAAACATTAAAAAAAAAAGGCAAAGGAGGGCAGGAAGGAAACACTGAACGAAGAATTTCAGAATAAAATAAGGAAGAAATAGATGCATATCAAGTAATCAATCTTTTGTCATATAACATCACTACGGCAGAAATACAGTTGTTATCCAAAGGTCTGGGCTTTTCACCAACACACCACTTTGATGTTTTCAAAACCATTTTGGACATAAACAAATTCGTACGGCAGTTGACAGTAAAAAAAAAACAAAAAACATTTTTTGCTATTTAAATGAAAATTGTCCATCTGAAATGCTGGAAACTGAAGTGGGCTCTGAATCACAAGAAAATATCAACACAATATTAATATCCTTTTCAGAACAAACAGCTTACCGTAATTTAAACACTCTGGAGGTGGAAGCAAATAACAACAATATAAATACATCCTCAACATTTGAAACCAAAAACAGTGAATTTTATCCTGTACAAACAAGACCCCTGGCACTGGATCATTTCCAGGATTTAATTATGAAGGACTTAGGGGGAGATGTATCAATGTTGTTGTTGGTAGACGTTTTTTGTAGATCATTTTGGTTGGTCTAAATTTGGAGCAATTTCTCCAAATTTATCAAACTTCTGCAAGCCCCATGATAAATTTCGTGCTAAATCTCCACAAAGTTCTATTTGTAGACCTGTTCTACACCTCACAGGAATAGTGGTGTATACTGGACGCTGGGCTTTTGTTCTATTGTTTTTCAGGATTCCACTGAGGTTTTTTATTGTTCACCAGCAAAAACGCCTGAAAAACGGTCCCAGCTTTTTCTGCATTTTGGTAATTTTTCTTGGGGGAGATTTATCAAAAACTGTACAGAGGAAGAGTAGTGCAGTTGCCCATGGCAACCAATCAGATTGCTTCTTTAAAAAAATGAAAGGAGCAATCTGATAGGTTGCTATGGGCAACTGCACCGCTCTTCCTCTACACTGGTTTTGATTATTTTCTTCCCCCTTGTGTTTTTTCTTGCATTTTTGCTGGTGTGCGGAAACAAACATTTTTGTACCCTGTGTGCATTTTTTTCACTGCAGGTACTACTCCATGGGTCGGATGCAGAGCGCCCGCCCCACGGAGTGTAAGGAGGTAAGGAGTGATGTATAGCATATACATATACAGGGTGCAGAGCATCACTACTTACCTCCGCCCGCTGTATAGTATACAGGGGGCATAGTGTATCCATGTATACTATACAGGAGCCCAGCAAGGAAAGAGTTAACCCACACTGCAGTTCTGAGTGAAATCTTTGTGCGCTTTCCTGTATATACAGCCATCTATAGATGACTGTATATACAGGATACAGTAGGCAGACAAGAACAATTGGAGGCTCCCTGTTACACACTGCAGTATGGGCGCACTCACCAGGTGAGATCGCAAATGATGTCCTAACCTTTTTTTTTTCCTCATTTCAGATACGTGAATGGGGAGGACTACGTCAGATTCAGTGTATTGTGATGATGACCAGCTTTTTTTAAATGTCAATAAATGGTTTAATGAGGGCTGTGTGGGAGTGTTTATTTTATTTTTTTTTCAATGTGTCGTGTTTTTTTTTATTGAATTTTTCAGGCTTAGTAGTAGAAGCTGTCTTGTAGACGGAATCTATTACTAAGCCGGGCTTAGCGTTAGCCACGAAAACAGCTAGCGCTAACCCCCAATTATTACCCCGTTACCCACCGCCACAGGGTTGCCGGGAAGAGCCAGTACCAACAGGCCTGGAGTGTCAAAAATAGCGCTCCTGGGCCTAGGCGATAACAGGCTGGGGTTATTTAGGTTGGGGAGAGACAGTAACAATGGTCCTCGCCCACCCTGGTAATGTCAGGCTGTTGCTGATTGGTTGGTATCTGACTGACACTGAAAATGTTTATTACAAAAAAAACAACAACACATAGGGTTCCCCATATTTTCAGTGTCAGTCAGACACCAACCAATCAGCAACAGCCTGACATTACCAGGATAGGCGAGGACCCTAGTTACTGGCCCTCCCCAGCCTAAATAACCCCAGCCTTTTACCGCCTAGGCCAAGGAGCGCTATTTTTGATGCTCCGGGCCTGTTGGTACCGGCTCTTCCCGGCACCCCTGTGGCGGTGAGTACTGGGGTAATAATTGGGGGTTAGCGCTAGCTGTTTTTGGGGCTAACACTAAGCCCAGCTTAGCAACAGATTCCGTCTACAAGACGGCTTCCACTACTAAGCCTGAAATTTCAATTATAAAAAACACAACACATGAAATAAAATATGTATTTAAAAAAACACTCCCCCACAGCCCTCGTTTACCCTTTCATTGACATAAAAAAATGCTAGTCATCATCACACTCCACCGAATCTCAGGTAGTCCTCTGCATTCACTTCTCTGAAATGACAAGAAAATAAAAACACGAAAAATGGGTAAGTACATTTTTGGCGCTCTCCCCTGGGGAGAGCGCACATCATGCAGTGTGTTCCTAAAGCGGGAGCCTCCAATTGTTGCTAAACTACAACTCCCATCATGGGGGCTGTAGGTAAACAACAGCTGGAGTCTCCCTGTTTGGGAACACACTGCCAAAAAGGCTCTGTTCCCATTATGCAAAACGCATAATGAGAACAGAGCCATACTTACCACCCTGGCTTCAGGCCTGGACTGTGAAGCTCCGCCCCCTAATGATGTCATCACTAGGGGGCAAGGGCTGAGAAATTGCAAGGGGTCTCAAGAGTGAGACCCCTGAGATCCGTCAGTCTGCCCTTGGACTACTACTCCCATCATGGGAAATTTTGTGTCCCATGATGGGAGTAGATGTAGTAACGCAGTGCTGGCTCTTACACATCCCCCAGCTGCGAAACTGTATTGTGACTGTTAGGACTACTACTCCCATCATGGACAGACTCTGTCCATGATGGGAGTTGTAGTCCTTGGGCTGAAGGACAGATCGCAGCAGGTCATTCTCCAGAGACCCACTGCGATCTGCATTTATTAACTTAAAAAGCCGGTGGCAACACTCCCCTCCCCCCCGCCTCCTGTATACAGATGTCACGATTCATAATCCCCGCCGCCGGGAGA
Organism: Hyla sarda; assembly: GCF_029499605.1. Lineage (NCBI taxonomy): Eukaryota > Metazoa > Chordata > Amphibia > Anura > Hylidae > Hyla > Hyla sarda. The sequence goes on from NC_079189.1 coordinate 471,365,725, forward strand.
CCAGAGCTCTGATTGGTGGAAAGCTATTCACCACTATATACCAATCAGAGCTCCTGTCTTCTGGTGGGGATTATGAATTGTGACAGGTCTATACAGGGGAGCGAGTGGAGCCGCTTCTACAGTATATAATTGTTATGTGTACTGTACCCCCCCAGACTAATAGTGACCCCTTCTATAGTGAGCGCTGGGACCGCTGTGTGATTGACAGGTCCCCAGCGCTAGTGTCTGGCCCCACTGACCTTTATATGTTGTAAATCTTTATGATACACACTGCCCGTCCTCCTCTTCATTGTTCTGATGCCGGAGACGCGCGGCTTCTGCTTTCACTATAGTCAGAGCGCCCCCTGCCGTTGTCTGGCCCCAGCCCTGTGCAGTGTGGAGGCAGGGAGGGGGCGCTCTGTCTATAGACTATGAAACAAGCCGCTCATCTCCGGCATCAAAAGAAAGAAGAGGAGGACGGGCAGTGTGTATGATAAAGATTTACAACATATAAAGGTCAGTGGGGCCGGACACTTGCGCTGGGGACCTGTCAATCACACAGCGGTCCCAGCGCTCACTTTACAGAGGGTCAGTATTAGTCTGTGATGGGGAAATAACATAACAATTATATACTGTAGAAGCGGCTCCACTCGCTCCCCTGTATAGACCTGCCACAATTCATAATCCCCGCCAGAAGACAGGAGCTCTGATTGGCTAATAGTGGTGAATAGCTTTCCACCAATCAGAGCTCCCCTCTCCCGGAGGCGGGGATTATGAATCGTGACATCTGTATACGGGAGCCGGCGGCAGCGCAGTGGAGCCGCATGTACCGCCGGCTTTTTAAGTTAATAAATGCAGATCGCAGCGGGTCTCTGGAGAATGACCTGCTGCGATCTGTCCTTCAGCCCCAGGACTACAACTCCCATCATGGACAGAGTCTGTCCATGATTGGAGTAGTAGTCCTAACAGTCACAATAGAGTCCCGCAGACGGGGGATGTGCGTCTCTCAGCGCTGCGGTACTACAACTACTCCCATTATGGGACAGATTCTGTCCCATGATGGGAGTAGTTGTAGTACTGCAGTGCTGAGAGACGGCTCCTGCATCCTCCACCGTCTGCCATTTTCTAGGAGTCCTTGCTAGCACTCTTAGGTTTAGATTACTTTTCTTGCAAAAAAGGCACAATTGCGCATAAAAACCCATCTACTTTTTTTGCGCAATTGATAAATACCAGTCCACTGGATTAGTTGGTGTACGGTAGACCAAACTGGTGACAACTTTAGAAAACTGTCCACCCAAAAAAACGCAGCTCTATGCAAAAAAAGCGCAATTGCGCAAAATTTGTAGACGTGAAAAATGGTCTAAATGCAATGATACATGTCCCCCTTAGTTTCTTTAAAAAAAACAGTGTCAAAAATCACAGTACAAAGGATAACCTATCGAAAAAAGAAAAACGCGCAATGAGCTCCCTTAGGGCTGGGCGGTATGACCAAATGTGTGTATCACAGTATTTTTGTACCTTTTGGCGGTTCCACGGTATATAACGGTATTTCCCCCTCAAATTAATTATCAGCCCAGCGCTGCTCTGAAGCCCCCCCCCCCCTTCAATTATTTATCAGCCCAGCGCTGTCCCCATCAGGGTAAATACTCACATGTCACCCGCAAAACGCTGCCCTCCTCATGCTGTTTGTTGCGGCCGCCGGCGCTGAAATCCATACTGTGCGGTATTCCCTACGCCCAGGCTACAAAAGGTAAACAAAATAAACCAACGCATGTTCCGACGTCGGCCTTATGCTGGTGACGGGAACATCGGACAGCCGTCAGCCTATCACCGGTGATAGGCTGAGCCCACTGTCATGTAAGGAGCTCTGGCCGGCTTCTTACACTACAGTGGGCTCAGCCCATCACCGGCCGAGGCGGAACATCGCTTTGGACGGTGATAGGCTGACGACTGTCCGACGTTCCCGTCCCCAGGAAGAGCGTAAGGCCGGTACCGGACTAACGGGAGGTAAGATAAAGTTTATTTTGTTTATTTTTTGCAGCCTGGGCATAGGGATACCGCACAGTATAGAGCAGTGGTCTTCAATCTGCGGACCTCCAGATGTTGCAAAACTACAACTCCCAGCATGCATGCTGAGAGGAGAGTTGTAGTTTTGCCACATCTGGAGGTCCGCAGGTTGAAGACCACTGTTATAGAGTGTCAGCGCCAGCGGGCGCAACAAACAGGAGGACGAGGAGGGCAGTGCATGCGGGTGACATGTGAGTAGTACCCTGATGGGGACAGCGCTGGGCTGATAATTGGGGGGGGGGGGGCAGAACAGCGCTCGCGGGCAACATATGATTAGTTCCCCGATGTGGGGACAGCGCAGCGCTGATTCATTCATTCATTCATTCCCGAGGGGGAGGGGACCAACCGGTATTGCGGTATGGGTTAAAATTCATATCGTGCAGCACAAAAATGTCGGTATTCGGTATGAACCGGTATACCGCCCAGCCCTAAGCTCTCTTCTTAAAAATGAAGATCTAACTATACAGTACATGCCGCGGATAAGGGCGGCTCTGTAGTGTGTCTGAACACTGGACTATATCTGAAACTCCGTGAAGAAATCCTTCAAGATAGGAACACCTACTGCTTATTGAGCACTAATCCCACGACTTGTTTTCAGGTCAAACAGGGAACTTTTACAAGAGGGGGTAGCCTTATCTGTGATTTCTGCAAAGGAAAATATGTTTGTGGAGAAACCTATTATACCTATTTTTCATACTATGCCTAAAATGAACAAGAACAGATTCCCACCACCTATGCACCCCATCGTAGCGGGAATCGGTTCTTTAAACAAAATAAGTTGTGAGTGGCTAGATTCAGTACTTCAGCCTCTTGTACTGAAATGTCCGAGCTATAGTAAAGATTCCAAACATATGCTTAACATTATGCAACAGTTCACATAGAGCGATTCATACTCGTGGATCACCTGCGACATTGAATCGATCTATTCTGCAATACCACATGATCTAGCTCTCCAAGCTATTGAATATATCATGCATGTTTTCTCCAGTTTATTTTGGAAGTTACCTCATGTTTTGAAACATAATTATTTTATGTTTAACAATATGTTCTATCTGCAAAAAGTAGGAGCTTCTATGGGGCCAAATCCTCACCTGCCCTCACTAATTTGTTTGTTTTTTGGTGGGAAGAAATGTATATTTTTTCTGATAACCCTTTTTTACACTGTTTAATTTGGTACGGCAGGTATATAGATTACATGGTGGTTGCCTGGAATGGGGATCAAAATCAAGCCACAAAATTCATTGAATACTAATGATTGCAATCTCAAGTTTACTTTTAGTTGGGAAAAACACAATGTACCCTTTTTGAATATCGCCTTGGTTGCTAAGGGCAACAAAGTAGAAATTACTCCATTCCGTAAACCCATTTCAGGCAACACCACGCTCAGAGCCAACTCATGTCATCCGAAGCACACAATAGAAAGTATACATGTAGGAGGACTGGTCCGTTTTAAACGGAACAGCTCTACTGATGAAATATGTCAGAGAGAGGCTGATGTTGTGTTTACCAGACTCCGACAGAGATTATGGCTTTTGCGCAAAGCTCGTAATCTAGTAGATCCTATGCAGTGGTCCCATCTTCTCAGAAAGGTAAAACCAATTACCGATAATAGTCATAAACTCACATTTGTTACTACTTTTAGTGCAGAGTTTAATCTCTTAAGGACGCCCTGTGCCCGGTATTTAAAACAGGGTCACGCCATGACCCCGCATCATACCGGGTCGGTCCCGGCGGCTTATGATAGCCGGGACCCTGGGCCATTAGAATGCGGCACAGATAGTTGTGCCGCGCGCTATTAACCCTTCAGACGAGGCGATCATCGCCTCGTCTAAAACGAAAGTAAAAGCTTCCCGGCAGCTCAGTCGGGCTGATCGGGACTATCGCAATAAAATCGCAATGTCCCGATCAGCTAGGACACGAGCGGAGGTCCCTTTACCTTGCTTCGTCGCGTCCGATTGGCGTTTGATTGCTCCAAGCCTGAGCTACAGGCTTGAGCAATCAACCCCCTATTACGCTGATCCACACAAAGCTATGGCTTTGCAGGGATCGGGGTAAAAGATCAGTGCATTTTTTTTTTTTACATAAAGGTCATTTAACCCCCTTCCCTAATAAAAGTTTGAATCACCCCCTTCTCCCATAAAAAAAAAACCAAAAAAACTGTGTAGTGTGACGATCCGTCTTGGGGATTAGCTCTGGGATCGTCCTGGACCACACCACAGGATGCGTTTCTTCTCAATAAACCAGCAAACAAACGCTTCTAATGCAAATCTGGTACCTTGCCAGTTTTATTAGACAGGTTGCAGGGAAAGAAATAAACAAAAAGCAGGAACAAAACAAAATCCTAGACCGTCTGGTCACTGAGTAAACAGATCAGCTTGTCCTGACTAATAACCGCTGAGCTTCCCTCAGCCGGTTAAACATATGTCTCCTGCAACCTTCTACTCACAATTCATGTCACTCTCTTTGAGCCCCTCATAGCTCGGGCTGTGTACTCCTCAGCAGGCTCTGTCTCTTCCCTACAGCCCACATGCTGTCTCCTAGGGAGAGCCCCCATTAGACTGAGTCTCCATCTCATATACACACCTCCCTTCTCTTCTGCCTCATTACTTAAGAAGCAGGTGAGAGCTTCTGCAGGGTGAGCCAAGGAAATACACTCTTTCCTTGCCACACTGCCACAGTAGATAAAAATAAACATATGTGGTATTGCCGAACTATAAAAATAGATCATTAATTAAATCGCACGGTCAATGGCGTACGCGCAAAATTCCTAAGTCCAAAATAGCATATTTTTGGTCACTTTTTATATCATGGAAAAATGAATAAAAAGCGATCAAAAAGTCCGATCAATACAAAAATGGTACCGCTAAAAACTTCAGAACACGGCGCCCTCATACCGGCCCGTACACGGAAAAATAAAAAAGTTATAGGAGGTCAGAAGATTTTTAACGTATACATTTTCCTGCATGTTGTTATGATTTTTTTTCAGAAGTACATCAAAATCAAACCTACATAAGTAGGGTATCAATTTAACTGTATGGACCTATAGAATAAAGTTAAGGTGTAATTTTTACCGAAAAATGCACTGCGTAGAATCGGAAGCCCCCAAAAGTTACAAAAAAAAATAAAAAATTCTTCCATTTTGTCGCACAATTAATTTTTTTTCTGTTTCGGTATGAATTTTTTGGTAAAATGACTAATGTCACTGCAAAGTAAAATTGGTGGCGCAAAAATAAGCCATCATATGGAATTTTATGTGCAAAATTGAAAGCATTATGATTTTTAGAAGGTGATGAGGAAAAAATGAAAATGCAAAAACACTGAGTTCTTAAGGGGTTAACCAGATAAAAAACATCAAACTATATGTATATATACCAGCACTTACAATCAAATGCTACAGTGTAAAGCTGCCAGGTATTAATTATGGATCCCTGTATTCCATAAAGGTGTTTAAAAAATTGAAGTAATACTAAAACAATACCGGCGCTAAAAATAATAGTAATATTTATTAAATAAATAATGAACAAATAGGATAAAAACGAATAAAATTGAATATGGTAAAATTAGTTGTCTCTGAAAATAGTGATGATCTCCTGCAGCTCCAGTGATGTCCTCCTGAGGTTAAGGTGGAGGATCGGAGGTGCTGGGGGGAAAAAAGAACGTAATTTGTGTAAGAGGATACAGCGGTGTAAAAAATTTGTACGTTTGCGTGTTTCTCGTACCTAGCTGCGGGGAATATAGTGAAGGAGTTTAGCAGTTATATCTCATGAGGGAAGCGACAGTATCGATGTAGGTAACAGTAGCAATTAGACCTGTGGGTAATAAAGTTGGATACTTCTTATACTGTTACACATTCAGTATCTGATAAGTATCAATGGACGTAAGGGGTATTACCTGTCACCGTTGAAAATTTTATATATCTGCAAACAACATGTGGCGTGTTAGAGGAGGGCTAAAAATGGGACCTATGAAAAAACTGGGCAATGTCTGATATAAAAACTTTTGATATGTTGTAAAGCATGCAAAACCAATAGGTTTTTCAATTGTTTTCATTAGAAATTTTTCAGTATTTCATTCTGAAAAATCCAGTCAAAAAACTGCCCAACCCCCCCCCCCCCACCTTCTGGAATGCATTCAGTCCTTCTGTGAACACTGCTTCGTCCTGGACGTTTTGGAGAGGGAGGGGCTGTACACAATGTGAAGAGAAGGGGAGGAGCAGGAAGACTGCTGCCGGGCTCTCACCGTATAACAGTTTTGTTTTTTTGAGTGATCTGACAGGTACACTTTAACCCCTTAAGGACCGACCTATTGACCCTCCATTCCCTTCACTTATACAAGTGTTAGAAAAATGTACATGTCATTGTACATTGGGATGCCGATGCGCTAGTTGCAATGTTCTGCACCTGCGTTCATGCAGTCCAGAAAACAATGATGTGAAGGAGCTCCGCTATATATATTACCTTGAGGCTTCTTTTAGGTGGGAATCCTATTGAAAAATTAGGGGGTCCTGTGAAACAGGAGCTTGGTCGCCACCACTTGTCCCCCCACCACCCCTCTCTTCTGTATCCCTACCGTGTATATGTCTCAATAAAGAAGACTTCATAGCCACACTGGTGAGTGCCGATACTTCTTCTTTCTTTTCCATGGATGTTATGATTCGGCAGGCTGGAGGTGGATCCTCTGTGTCAGAGAGGGATTGGCGTGGACCGTACCGGTGGACCGGTTCTAAGTTGCTACTGGTATTCACCAGAGCCCGCCGCAAAGCGGGATGGTCTTGCTGCGGCGGTAGCAACCAGGTCGTATCCACCGGTAAACGGCTCAACCTCTCTGACTGCTGAGACAGGCGCGGTATAAAAGGACCAGGCAAGAGCAAGGTCGGACGTAGCAGAAGGTCAGGGCAGGCAGCAAGGGTCGTAGTCAGGGGCAACAGCAGAAGGTCTGGAACACAGGCTAGGGACATACACTAACGCTTTCTCTGGCACAAGGCAACAAGATCCGGCAAAGCAGTGGAGGGGAAGTGAGGTTATGTGAGCAGGGAGCAGGAGGAGGCTAATTAGACTGATTGGGCCAGGCACCAATCATTGGTGCACTGGCCCTTTAAATCTTAAGAGAGAACGTGACAGCCGGGGACAGGTAAGTGGCTTGGGATGCGATTCGCGAGCGGGCGCGTCCCGCTATGCGAATCGCATCCCCGTCGTGAGTGTCAGTGCAGCGCTCCCGGTCAGCGGGTCTGACCGGGGCGCTGCAGAGAGGAGAACGCCGCGAGTGCTTCGGGGAGGAGCAGGGACCCGGAGCGCTCGGCGTAACAATGGATACCCCCTTGTTACGTTCCCTGAGGGGTGTAGTTTCCAAAATGGGTTCACATGTGGGTGTTTTTTTTTTTTTTTTCGCGTTTATGTCAGAACCCCTGTGCAAATCACCTCAAATGTACATGGCGCTCTCACTTCTGAGCCTTGTTGTGCGTCCGCAGAGCATTTTACACCCACATATTTTACACCCAGAGAGGAGAACGCAGAGAGGAGAACGCCGCGAGCGCTCCGGGGAGGAGCAGGGACCCGGAGCCCTCGGCATAACAGTACCCCCCCCCTTAGGTCTCCCCCTCTTTTTGTCTCCTTGTCCCTTCAAATGAGACGAGAACATAGGGGGCGACTCTTGAGTTTCCTTACGGAAAAAAGAGAAGTCCTGGGAAGCAACATCAGCGGCAGGCAATCCAGAAGAAGTGGGAATGGGGAGGGGGGCAGAGGGTGAAGCTTGTCACGGGGCAGAGTGTTACCAGGAAGGGGGCTATGAGGAGCAGATGTGAGGCATCGTTTGTGACAAGCAGGACCCCAATTCTTGATCTCCCTGGTGGTCCAGTCAAGGGTGGGAGAATGACGTTGGAGCCATGGCAGACCAAGGAGGACTTCAGAGGTGCAGTTGGGCAGAACAAAAAATTCAATTTTCTCATGATGCAGTCCAATGCTCATAAGCAGGGGTTCTGTGCGGTAATGCACAGTGCAGTCCAATTTTACTCCGTTGACCGAAGAAATGTAGAGCGGCTTGACGAGACGGGTCACCGGGATGCAGAAACTATTAACCAAAGAGGCCAGAATAAAATTTCCAGCAGAACCAGAGTCCAAGAAGGCCACAGCTGAGAAGGAGGAGTTGGCAGAAGGAGCAATCCGCACGGGCACAGTGAGACGTGGAGAAGCAGAATTCACACCAAGGGACGCCACTCCCATTTGAACAGGGTGCGTGCGTTTCCCAGACGCGGAGGACGAATCGGGCAGTCCACCAAGAAATGTTCGGTACTAGCGCAGTACAGACATAAATTTTTATCTCTGCGGCGAGTCCTCTCTTCATGGGTCAGGCGAGACCGATCCACTTGCATAGCCTCCTCGGCGGGAGGCACAGGGGTAGATTGCAAAGGATACTGGGAGAGAGGTGCCCAGAGATCAAGGCCCTTTTCCTGGCGGAGCTCCTGGTGTCTTTCAGAAAAACGCTTGTCGAAGCGGGTGGCCAAAAGGATAAGTTCAGACAGGTTAGCTGGAATTTCTCGAGCAGCCAGTACATCTTTGATGTTGCTGGATAAGCCTTTCTTGAAGGTCGCGCAGAGGGCCTCATTGTTCCAGGCTAGCTCTGAGGCAAGGGTACGAAACTGGATGGCGTATTCGCCTACGGAAGAAGTTCCTTGGACTAGGTTCAGCAAAGCAGTCTCGGCAGAGGAGGCCCGGGCTGGCTCCTTGAAGACACTACGGACTTCAGCAAAGAAGGACTGGACTGTGGCAGGATCATTGCGGTCCCAGAGCGGTGTGGCCCAAGACAAGGCCTTTCCAGACAGAAGACTAACTACGAAAGCCACCTTAGACCGTTCTGTAGGAAATTGGTCCGACAACATCTCCAAATGTAGGCAACATTGAGACAGGAAACCACGGCAGAGATTAGAGTCCCCATCAAATTTGTCCAGCAGAGACAAGCGGAGGCTAGGAGCGGCCACTCGCTGCGGAGGAGGTGCAGGAGCTGGCGGAGGAGATGGTTGCTGCTGTAGCAGTGGCAGAAGTTGCTGTAGCATGGTGGTCAACTGCGACAGCTGCTGTCCTTGTTGGGCGACCACCGTGGGTAGGTCAGCGAGACTTGGCAGCGCAACCTCAGCGGCATCCATGGCCGGATCTACTGTTATGATTCGGCAGGCTGGAGGTGGATCCTCTGTGTCAGAGAGGGATTGGCGTGGACCGTACCGGTGGACCGGTTCTAAGTTGCTACTGGTATTCACCAGAGCCCGCCGCAAAGCGGGATGGTCTTGCTGCGGCGGTAGCAACCAGGTCGTATCCACCGGTAAACGGCTCAACCTCTCTGACTGCTGAGACAGGCGCGGTATAAAAGGACAAGGCAAGAGCAAGGTCGGACGTAGCAGAAGGTCAGGGGAGGCAGCAAGGGTCGTAGTCAGGGGCAACAGCAGAAGGTCTGGAACACAGGCTTGGGACATACACTAACGCTTTTTCTGTCACAAGATCCGGCAAAGCAGTGAAGGGGAAGTGAGGTTATATGAGCAGGAGGCTAATTAGACTGATTGGGCCAGGCACCAATCATTGGTGCACTGGCCCTTTAAATCTTAAGAGAGCTGGTGCGCGCACGCCAGAACGTGACAGCCGGGGACTGGGACAGGTAAGTGGCTTGGGATGCGATTTGCGAGCGGGCGCGTCCCGCTATGCGAATCGCATCCCCGTCGTGTCAGTGCAGCGCTCCCGGTCAGCGGGTCTGACCGGGGCGCTGCAGAGAGGAGAACGCCACGAGTGCTTCGGGGAGGAGCAGGGACCCGGAGCGCTCGGCGTAACAATGGATATCCCCTTGTTACGTTCCCTGAGGGGTGTAGTTTCCAAAATGGGTTCACATGTGGGTGTTTTTTTTTTTTTTTTTTCGCGTTTATGTCAGAACCCCTGTGCAAATCACCTCAAATGTACATGGCGCTCTCACTTCTGAGCCTTGTTGTGCGTCCGCAGAGCATTTTACACCCACATATTTTACACCCACATTTTTTTTTCCCCTTTTACTTCTTGTGAAAATGAAAAGTATGGGGCAACACCAGCATGTTAGTGTAGAAAATAATTTTTTTTTTTTTTACAATAACCTGCTGGTGTAGATCCCAACTTTACCTTTTCATAAAGGGTAAAAGGAGAAAAAGCACCCAAAATTTGTTAGGCATCTTCTCCCGAGTACGCAAATACCCCAGATGTGGTCCTAAACTGTTGCCTTGAAATACGGCAGGGCTCAGAAGTGAGAGAGCCCCATGCACATTTGAGGCCTGAATTAGGGATATGCATAGGGATGGACGCGGATGCAAGAATTACACTTGCCTCTGATACCAAAATTACCCTACGGCAGTGCTTCCCAAAAAGTGCCTCCAGCTGTTGCAAAACTCCCAGGATGCTTGGACAGTCAATGGCTGGGTGTAACTGTGTAGGGGTATGTGTATATGTAGTGTTTTACCCTTTATTTTGTGTAGGTGTAGTGTAGTGTTTTTAGGGTAAATTCGCACGTGCGGGGATTCACAGTGAGTTTCCCGCTGGGAGTTTGAGAAAATTTGCTGCAGCTCAAACTTCCATCGAGACACTCACTGTAAACCACCGCCTGTGTGAATTTACCCTGTACATTACCATGGGGGGCGCAAAAACTACCACCCCCAGCATGCACGGACAGCAGAAGGGCATGCTGGGATTTGTAGTTATGCAACAGCTGGAGGAATACTACTATAACTTCCAGCATGCCGTTTGACTGTCCGTGCATGCTGGGGGGTGTAGTTATGCAACAGCTGGAGGCACACTGGTTGCAAAACACTGAGTTTGTTACTTAAAACACATCTGCAGCGTTACAAGATAGGCGATACGTGTTTGATCGTGGGGAGTTCGAACACTGGGGCCCCCGGCGATCTCTTGTACGGGGCCGCGGCTCTCCCGTGCAGGGAGCGTGCCAGCCGCAGCATGACATTGCAGCCAGCACTCCTCCTCCATACATCTCTATGGGAGAGGCGGAGAGGCAGCATTCGTGCCTCCCTGCATCCCTCATAGAACTGTATGGGGACGGGGAGGTCGACGCTACGCGCCTTAGCGCTCACCATGAGTGCTTATGGCGGTGTCGGGGGGGGGGGGGTCCCAACGGTCGGACTACCCGCGATCAAACACTGCAGTTTAATGTGTAACGCTGCTGCAGTTGTCCTTTAACACAGTGTCTACCAACCAGTGTGCCTCCAGTTGTTGCAAAGCTACAGCTCCCAGCATGCCCAGACAGCCGAAGGGCATGTTGGGAGTTGTAGTCATGCAACAACTGGAGGAGAACAGTTTGGAGACCACTGTGTAGTGGTGTCCAAACTGTAGCCCTCCAGATGTTGCAAAACTACAACTCCAAGCATGCTCAGACTGCTCATGCTGGGGGCATTAAGGGCCACATTTTGCCGAACTACAACTCCCAGCATGCCTGGAGTTGTAGTTTTGCAACATCTGGAGTGCTACAGTTTAGACACCATTGTATAGTGGTGTCCAAACTGTGCTCTTCCAGATGTTGAAAAACTACAACCCCTAGCATGCCCAGAAAGCCTTTGGCTGTAGTTTGGCAACTCCTAGAAGGCAGCTGATCTTCACTGCTGCCTCCACCGCTGCTCCGCCGCCTCCTCACTGCCACCGATCCCATATACTCTGGCCTCCTCATGACTCCGGTACCCGCCACCATCTCTCCCCCCCCCCCCCCGCTCTGCCCGATGATCCCCATTTTCCGGGCTATCGGGTCATCAGAGACCTGATCAACCCGGAATCGCCGATCTGAATTGATTGTCGATTTGCGACGACCGCCGATATGACCTGCCTGGGCGATATGCCGGGATGCCTGCTGAATGATATCAGTAGGCATCCCGGTCCGGTCCCCGCCTGGCAAGCGGCAGGGGCCGGAAGAATGCAAGGTGTACCTGTACGCCATGAGCCTTTAAGGACTCAGAAACGGGGGCGTATGTGTATGCCCATCATTCCTTAAGGGGTTAAAAAAAAAAAAAGTTAAAATAAAAACTCATAACTACAAAATAAGCATGTTTAAAATTGCCCAATTATGACCACCTATAACTTCCCCATTTTTCTGCGCCATGATTTGTAGTTTTTTTTTTTTTTGGTACCACTTTTGCGTATATCATTTTTTTGGGGTGAATGTGATGTGAATAAAACACAGCAATTTTGAACTTTTTTTTTTTAATGTTTAAGCCCTTTACTGTACAAAATCATTTACATTATATTTTGATCGGATAATTACACACACTGTGTTATCAAATATGTTTGCTTATTTATTTTTTTACCCTTCTTGGGGGTAAAGGGGGAAAAAGGGGCAATTTTATATATTTTTTTCTTTTACACTTTTTAACCTCTTAAAGGACAATGGACACTTATTCACGTCCATTGCCTGCTCCCGTTATATTAAAGGAGAACTCCGGAATAGGAAAATTATCGTCCATACTGCCGCAGTAAAAAAATAAATAGGTACATACCTTTCTTCGCTCCCCCCGTAACCGGCTCCGGCCTCCGCCGCGATCCTCTTCCTGGTTGCCGGCGAGTCATACTGCGCTCAGCCAATCACCGAACGAGTCGGGACTTCGCTGCGGCCGGTGATTGGCTGAGTGCAGTATGACTCGCCGACCACCGGCAACCAGGAAGAGGATCGCGGCGGAGACGGTTACCGGAGGAGCGAAGGAAGGTACCGTATGTACCTGTTTATTTTTTTTTTTTTTTACTGCCGGCAGTATGGACAATAATTTTCCTATTCCGGAGTTCTCCTTTAACCTTAAGGTCCTTAAGGACTCAAAACAATCTTCATTTTTGCACTTTTGTTTTTTCCTCCTCATCTTCTAAAAATCATAAACGCTTTAAATTTTGCACCTACAGACTCCTATAAGGGCTTATTTTCTGTGTCATCAATTGTACTTTGTAATGACATTACTTATTTCATAACAATCTGCGGCAAAACAAAAAAAAACATTATTTGTGGCTGAAATGAAGAAAAAAAAACACGCCATTTTGCGACTTTTAAGGGCTTCCATTTCTACACAGTGCTTTTTTCGGCTTTTTTATTTATTTTTCTTTGGCTTTTCTATTTGTTTTACTACTTGAAAAAAAATTATAAATTACATGCACCAAAATTAGTATGCTTAACCCCTTAAGGACCCAGCCTATTTTTACCTTGAGGACCAGAGCATTTTATGCACATCTGACCACTGTCACTTTAAAGGGGTTATGCGCTGCCCTGCCTTTCGGAGCTCCGCTCGCAACGTCCGGAAGTTCATTACTCCGAACGCTGTGTGCCGCTGTCACGCCCCCTTCCCATAGACTTTGGTTGAGGGGGCGGCCGCGAACACGGAAGCCCGCACACAACGTTCGGAGTAATAAACTTCCGGACGCATTAATAACTCTGGGATGTTTTTACTTTTCATTATGATTCCGAGAATGTTTTTTCGTGACATATTCTACTTTATGTTAATGGTAAATTTTCGTTGATACTTGCATTTCTTGGTGAAAAATTCCAAAATTTGATGAAAAAATGTAAAATTTTCCATATTTATAACTTTGAAACTCTCTGCTTGTAAAGAAAAATGGACATAACAAATAAATTATATATTGATTCACATATACAGTATGTCTACTATATGTTTGCATCATAAAGTTGACATGTTTTTACTTTTGGAAGACATCAGAGGGCTTCAAAGTTCAGCAGCAATTTTTTAGGGATTAGTTCAGGATTGAAGTGGATTTGAAGGGCCTTCATATTAGAAATCCCCCATTATAAAAAAAGCTGGGCGGTATGACCAAAAATGTGTATTGCGGTATTTTTGTAACTTATGGCGGTTCCACGGTATAACAGTATCCCCCCCCCCACCAAATCATGTTACCCGCCTGCGCTGTTCTGCTTCCCCCCAATTATCAGCCCAGCCAGCGGGGTACTACTCACATATGTCAAGCATTGCCCTCCTCTTCTTTGTTGCGGGCAGACACTGGCGCTGGAACTCTATACTGTACGCCAGTGGTCTCCAACCTGCAGACCTCCAGATGTTGCAAAACTACAACTCCCAACATGCGTTGGCTGTCCGGGCATGCTGGGAGTTGTAGTTTTGCAACAGCTGGAGGTCCGCAGGTTAGAGACCACTGCTGTATGTTGTATTTTTATGCCCGGGCTGCAAAAGATAAAGAAAATAAACTTTTAACTTACCTACGTCGGCCCTGGAACGTCGGACAGCCGTCAGCCTATCACCGGCCAGATCGATGTCCCGCCCCTGCCAGTGATAGGCTGAGCCCACTGTCATGTAAGAAGCCAGCTTCTTACATGACAGTGGGCTCAGCATATCACCGGCCGGGGTGGGACATCGCTCCGGCCGGTGATAGGCTGACGGCTGTCCGACGTAGGCAAGTTAAAAGTTAATTTTCTTTATCTTTTGCAGCCTGCGTAGGGATACAGCAGTGGTCTCAAACCTGCGGACCTCCAGCTGTTGCAAAACTACAACTCCCAGCATGCCCAGACAGTGTTGGCTGTTCGGGCATGCTGGGAGTTGTAGTTTTGCAACAGCTGGAGGTTGGAGACCACTGGCGTACAGTATAGAGTTCCAGCGCCGGTGTCGGCCCGCAACAAAGAGGAGGAGGGCAGTGCTTGACATATGTGAGTAGTACCCCGCTGGCTGGGCTGATAATTAATTGGGGGGGGGGGGGGAAGCAGAACAGCGCAGGCGGGTCACGTATGATTAGTTCCCCGATGTGGGGACAGCGCAGCGCTGGGCTGATAATACATTCCCAAGGGGGGAGGGGCGCAACCGGTATTGCGGTATGGGCTAAAATTCATTTCGTGCAGCCTAAAAATTTCAGTATTCGGTATGAACCGGTATACCGCCCAGCCCTATAAAAACTGCACCCCTCAAGTATTCAAAAAATTTGTTAATCCTTTAGGGCCCAGATTTATCAAACTGTGTGAGAGAAAAAGTAGAGTGATTTTCCCACAGCAACCAATCATCGTTCAGTAAACAAGCTCTGGTAAAGTGAAACCTGAGCTGTAAATGGTTGCTGTGGGAAAACCACTCTATTTTTTCTCTCGCACAGTTTGATAAATCTGGGCCTAGGTGTTTCACAGGAATAGCAGCAAAGTGAAGGAGAAAATTAAAAATCTTCATTTTTTTTTTTTTAAACTTGCATGTTCTTGTAGACCCAGTTTTTGAATTTTTACAAGGGGTGAAAGGAGAGAAATCTTCCTAAAATTTATAACCCCATTTCTCTCGAGTAAGGAAATACCTCATATGTGTATGTCAAGTGTTCGGCGGGCGCAGTAGAGGGCTCAGAAGGGAAGGAGCGACAATGGAATTTTGGAGAGTGAGTTTTTCTGAAATGGTTTTTGGGGGCACGTCACGTTTAGGAAGCCTCTATGGTGCCAGAACAGCAAAGAAAAACCACATGGCATACCATTTTGGAAACTACACCCCTCAAGGCACGTAACAAGGGGTCCAGTGAGCCTTAACACCCCACAGGTGTTTGACGACTTTTCGTTAAAGTTGGATGTGTAAATGAATTTTTTTTCCCCTCACTAAAATGCTGATTCTTACCCAAATTTTAAATTTTTACAAGGGGTAATAGAAGAAAATGGCCCCCAAAATTTGTAACCCAATCTCTTCTGAGTAGGGAAATACCCCATATGTGGATGTCAAGTGCTCTGCTGGTGCACTACAATGCTCAGAAGAGAAGAAGCGCAATTGAGCTTTTGGAGAGGGAATTTGTTTGGAATGGAAGACGGGGGGCCATGAGCATTTACAAAGCCCCCGTGGTGTCAGAACAGTCGACCCCCCCCCCCACATGTGACCCCATTTTGGAAACTACACCCCTCACAGAATTTAATTAGGGGTACAGTGAGCATTTACACCCTACTGGTGTTCGATAGGCCTTTGGAACAGTGGGCTGAGCAAATTAAAAATTACATTTTTCATTTTCACGGACCATTGTTCCAAAAATCTGTCAGACACCTGTGGGGCGTAAATGCTCACTGTACCCCTTATAACATTCTTTGAGGGGTGTAGTTTTTAAAATGTGGTCACATGTGGGGGGTCCATTGTTCTAGCACTATGGGGGCTTTGTAAACACACGTGGCCTTCAATTCCGGACAAATTTTCTCGCCAAAAGCACAATGGCGCTCCTCTTCTGAGCATTGTAGTGCACCCGCAGAGCACTTTACATTAACATATGGGGTATGTTCCAAAAATAGTATGCCATGTGTTTTTTTTTACTGTTCTGGCATCATGGGGGCTTTCTTAATGCGACATGCCCCCCAAAAACCATTTCAGCAAAATTCGCTTTCCAAAAGCCCAATGTCGCTCCTTCCCTTCTGAGCCCTCTAGTGCATCCACAGAGCACTTTATATCCACATATGAGGTATTTCCTTACTCGAGAGAAATGGGGTTACAACTTTTGGGGGGCATTTTCTCCTATTACTCCTTGTGAAAATGAAAAGTTTGGGGTAACACCAGCATTTTAGTGTTAAAAATTAAATTCTTCATTTTCACATCCCACTTTAACGAAAGTTCGTCAATAACCTGTGGGGTTTTAAGGCTCACTGTACCCCTCGTTACATTCCTTGAGGGGTGTAGTTTCCAAAATTGTATGAAAAATTTGCTCTCCAAAATGCCGTTGTCGTTCCTTCCCTTCTGAGCCCTCTAGTTCACCCACAGAGCACTTAACATCCACATCTAAAAGATATTTCCTTACCCTAGAGAAAATGAATTACCGTATTTATTGGGATATACCACAATTGCCCGTTCTCTCCCCCTGACTATTGGTGCCTGCGCCCATAGTCAGGGGGAGAGAAGGGGCAGCGGCACCCATTGCTGGCGCCGCTGCCTCCCCCATCCCCGGTTGTATAATTACCTGTTGCCGCAGTCGGGTCTGCGCTGCTTCAGGCCTCCTGTGTCCGTCCCATGTGTCGTTGCTATGCACTGCACGGTGCGGCGCACTGACGAGTGACGTCATTGCTTCTTGCAGCGCATAGCAACGACGCAGGGGACGCACACCGGAGGCCTGAAGCAGCGCGGACACGACCCCGGCAACAGGTAATTATACAACCAGGGATGGGGGAGGCAGCGGCGCCGGCAATGGGTGCCGCTGCCCCTTCTCTCCCCCCGTCTGGCAGATAGCCAGCGGGAGAGAAGGGCCGGCAGCAGGGCTCTAGACCCCAGGACAGGCAGGGGCAGAGAAGCCGGCAGCGACAGCAGGTCTCTGCACCTGCAAAGCCGCTGCAGTTCATTGATTTAAAGCGCCCGCTTTAAATCATTGAACTGCATCGGCTTATCGGCGTATAACACGCAGGTAGACTTTAGGCTAAAAATTTTAGCCTAAAAAGTGCGTGTTATACGCCGATAAATCGGTACATGTTTTGGGGGGGCCTTTTTACCTTTTACCCCTTGTAAAAATGAAAATAAATGGGGCTACAATAACATTTTAGTGTAAAAAAATTTTACATTTTCATTTTTCTCTTCCATTTTGCTGCTGTTCTTGTGAAACACCTAAAGGGTTAACAAACTTTTTGAATGTCATTTTGAATGCTTTGAGGGGTGCAGTTTTCATAATGGGGTACATTATAGGGGATTTCCAACATAACGACCCTCAAATTCACTTCTAAACTTAACTGGTCCCTGAAAAATTCAGATTTCGAAATTTGCCGGAAAAATTGCTGCTATACTTTGAAGCCCTCTGATGTCAAAAAGTAAAAACAACATGTCAACTTTATGATGAAAACATAAAGTAGACATATTATATATGTGAATCAATGTCATTTATTTGACATGTCCCTTTTCCTTACAAGCAGAGTGCTTCAAATAAAAAAAAAATGCAAAATTTTTAAATTTTTCCTGATATTTTGGAATTTTTCACCAAGAAATGATGCAAGTATTGACGTAAATTTACCACTAACAAATTTGATTCAGAGATCGTTTTTTCGTGATATATTCTACTTTATATGTAAAAGCATCCCAGAGTTATTAATGCATAAAGTGATAGAGGTCAGATATGCAAAAAATGCTCCCGTCCTTAAAGGAGTACTCTGGTGAAGACTACTCCTGCTCAGTAAATAGCCACTTAACCAGAATATTACATTGCACATTCATGGAAATACATTAATATCTTGACGTTCATTGAGACCGAGAGGGTCTTCAGTATCAGCGATCAAAAAGTCCAATCAAAACAAAAATGGTACCGATAAAATTTCAGATCACGTGCCCATATGCGGAAAAAAAAGTTAGTGGGGTCAGAAGAGGACATTTTTAAACGTATACATTTTCCTGCATGTAGTTATCATTTTTTTCCAGACGTACGACACAATCAAACCTATATAAGGGTATCATTTTAACTGTATGGACCTAAAGAATTAAGATAAGGTGTCATATTTACCGAAAAATGCACTGTGTAGAAACGTAAGCCCGCAAAATTTTAAAAAAGTGTTTTTTCTTCAATGTTGTCGCACAATGATTTTTCTTTTCCGTTTCGTTGTGGATTTTTGGATAAAATGACTGATTTCACTGCAAAGTAGAATTGGTGGAGCAAAGAATAAGCCATAATATGGATTTTTAGGTGGAAAATTGAAAGGGTAATGATTTTTAAAACGTAAGGAGGAGGAGAAAAAAAAAAAAAAAAAGTGCAAAAACCATGAGTCCTTAAGGGACTTAATAGTTTAATGTTCATAGTGAAGCGAAGACAAAAACAATGGTTTGAACACAAAAAAAAAGCATTTTCTTATCGATGACTAAGACCTTTTCTCCTCTTTTTTCTCTACAGTAAACCTTTTTTTTTATACATAAATGTTGAATATTATTTGGGAACAATCGAATTCAGAAAAAAAACATCTAGATTGTTTGTGTTTTTGCTGCAAAAAAATTGATGAAAAAATATGCGTTTTGAGTAAGTAACTGCTAAATTTAAGGGGTTAAACGCAGTTGGGCCACTGACCTAAGTGTTGAAAAATAAAGACCAAGGGCCCCTCCAGAATACCCAACTGTATCCAAGCTGGCCCAAACAGTGGATTGGCATTAAAACAGGTGCCAACCTTGCCATCTTTATACATTGTCTGCATTTTGAATAAGTGACTGGTTATTTCAAGGGGTTAAATGTTGTTTGACCACTGACCTAAGGGATGAAAAATAAAGGGTACGGGCCCCTCCATAAATACCCAGCCTGGCCCAAACAGTTGGCCAACCATGTACATTTTCAGTATTTTGAATAAGTGAGGAATTTAAGGGGTTAAACGCCATTGAGCCACTGAATTAAGGGTGGAAACATAAAGAGTAAGGGCCCCTCCATAATACCCAACTGTATCCAGCCTGGCCCAAACAGTGGATTAGCATGTGAGGAAATGTGAGGTGAGGGTGGGGGAGACTCATGAGCCCCACTGGATTCTCTAGACTCCCCCTCCCCCCCCAGCCTCCCTCTGGGGGGGGGGGGGTCCTCCCCTGAAAATAAGACCTAGTGCATCTTTGGGAGCAAAAATTAATATAAGTCACGCTTTTTATTAAATTTTATTGCAGTTTGATGTAACAAAAAATATATTTTTTTACGTTTACGCCGTTTGCCGTAGGGGATCATTAAGATTATATATTTTTATAGTTTGGACATTTACGCACGTAACAATACCAAATATGTTTATTTTTTTTTTACGCTTTTTTGTATTAACCTGTTGGGGACGAAGGGCGTATCCATACGCCCGTGGGAATTTCGGCCCCCGGGCGGGGACCGGGCCGGGGTGACTGCTGATATCTATCAGCAGGCACCCCGTGCAAATGCCCAGGGGGGTCATTAGACCCCCCCATGTTGGCGATCGGCGCAAATCGCAAGTGAATTCACACTTGCGATTTGCGCCGATTCCGGGTCATTACGGGTCTATGGTGACCCGGTGACCCGGAATAGAAGGGGGATCGCGGGTGTCTAAGACACCCACGATCCCCCTAAAGCGATAGGAGTGAGGTAGCACGGGTGCCACCCCTCCTATCTCTGCTATTGGTGGTCTAGACGCGACCACCAATAGCAGATCTGGGGCGGAGGGGTTTACTTTCGTTTTCCCCGTCCTGCCCTCCCACAATAGGCGGGGCAGAACGGGGAAAATGAAGAGGAGCGGCGCCGGAGTCCACTTACCCCTCCGGAGGCAGCGGAGCGACGGGGATCGGCGGCGGCGACGGAGATCTGCGGCGGCGTGCGGCAGAAGAGGACGGCTCCCGGATGCGGCGGAAGCCGGTGAGTAGTTGCATAGCAACACCTAGAGGGCTACAGTCTGAGACCACTGTAGTGGTCTCTAGACTGTAGCCCTCCAGATGTTGCAAAACTACAACTCCCAGCATGCCCAGACAGCTGTTTGCTGTGTGGGCATGCTGGAATTTGTAGTTTTGCAACAGCTGGAGGTCTGCAGTTTAGAGACCACTGCACAGTGATCTCTATACTGCCCTCTAGATCTTGCAAAACTACAACTCCCAGCATGCCCACACAGCTGTTTGCTGTCTGGGCATGCTGGGAGTTGTAGTTTTGCAACATCTGGAGGTCCACAGTTTGGAGATCACTGTTCAGTGGTCTCTAAATTGTAGCACTCCAGATGTTGCAAAACTACAAATTCCAGCATGCCCACACAGCAAACAGCTGTCTGGGCATGCTGGGAGTTGTAGTTGCGTACCTCCAGCTGTTGCATAACTACATCTCCCAGCATGCCCTTCTGTGATCAGACATGCTGGGAGTTGTAGTTTTGAAACAGCTGGAGGCACACTGGTTGGAAAACCTTCTGTTAGGTTCTGTTACCTAACTCAGTATTTTCCAACCAGTGTGCCTCCAGCTGTTTCAAAACTACAACTCCCAGCATGTACTGACAGACCGTGCATGCTGGGAGTTGTAGTTTTGAAACAGCTGGAGGTTTGCCCCCCCCCCATGTGAACGTACAGGGTACATTCACACGGGCGGGTTTACAGCAAGTTTCCTGCTTCAAGTATGATCTGCGGCAAATTTTTCGCCGCAGCGCAAATTCCTAGCGGGAAACTCGCCGTAACCCGCCAGTGTGAATGTACCCTAAAAACACTACACTACACTAACACCTAATAAAGAGTAAAACACAACATATACACCCCCTTACACTGTCCCCCCCCCCCCAATAAAAATAAAAAACGTATTGTACAGCAGTGTTTCCAAAACGGAGCCTCCAGCTGTTGCAAAACAACAACTCCCAGCATTTCCGGACAGCCACTGATTGTCCAGGCATGCTGGGAGTTTAGCAACAGCTGGAGGCACCCTGTTTGGGAATCACTGGCGTAGAATACCCCTATGTCCACCCCTATGCAATCCCTAATTTAGTCCTCAAATGCGCATGTGCTCTCTCACTTTGGAGCCCTGTCATATTTCAAGGCAACAGTTTAGGGGCACATATGGGGTATCGCCGTACTCGGGAGAAATTGCACTACAAATTTTGGGGGGCTTTTTCTCCTTTTACCCCTTATGAAAAGGAAAAGTTGGGGTCTACACCAGCCTGTTAGTGTAAAAAAAAAAATTTTTTTACACTAACATGCTGGTGTTGCCCTTTACTTTTTATTTTCACAAGAGGTAAAAGGAAAAAAAGACCCCCAAAATTTGTAACGCAATTTCTGCTGAGTACGGAAATACCCCATATGTGGGCGTAAAATGCTCTGCGGGCGCATAACAAGGCTCAGGAGTGAGAGCGCACTGTGTACATTTGAGGCCGAAATTGGTGATTTGCACAGGGGTGGCTGATTTTACAGCGGTTCTGACATAAATGCAAAATAATAAATACCCAGATGTGATCCCATTTTGGAAACTACACCCCTCGTGTAAAGTAATAAGGGGTACAGTGAGCATTTACACCCCACAGGGGTCTGACAGATTTTTGGAACAGTGGTCTGTGAAAATGAAAAATTTAATTTTTTTGTTTGCACAGCCCACTGTTCCAAAGATCTGTCAAACGCCAGTGGGATGTAAATGCTCACTGCACCCCTTATTACATTCCGTGAGGGGTGTAGTTTCCAAAATGGGGTCACATGTGGGGGGGTCCACTGTTCTGGCACCACGGGGGGGCTTTGTAAATGCACATGGCCCCCGACTTCCATTCCAAACAAATTATCTCTCTAAAAGCTCAATGGTGCTCCTCCTCTTCTGAGCATTGTAGTTCGCTCGCAGTGCACTTGACGTCCACATATGGGGTATTTCCATACTCAGAAGAAATGGGGTTACAAATTTTGGGGGGCATTTTCTCCTATTACCCTTTGTAAAAAAGTAAAATTTGGGGAAAAACCAGCATTTTAGTGGAAAAATATTTTTTTTTCATTTACACATCCGACTTTAACAAAAAGTTGTCAAACACCTGTGGGGTGTTAAGGCTCACCGTACCCCTTGTTACGTTCCTTGAGGGGTGTCGTTTCCATAATAGTGTCCGATGTTTTTTTTTTTGCTGTTCTGGCACCATAGGGGCTTCCTAAATGGGACATGCCCCCCAAAAACCATTTCAGAAAAACTCACTCTCCTAAATCCCATTGTCGCTCCTTCCCTTCTGAGCCCTCTACTGCGCCCGCCGAACACTTGACATACACATGAGGTATTTTCTTACTCGAGAAAAATTGGGTTACAAATTTTGAGATGATTTTTTTCATTTTACCCCTTGTAAAAATCCAAAAACTGGGTCTACAAGAACATGCCAGTGTAAAAAATGAAGATTTTGAATTTTCTCCTTCACTTTGCTGCTATTCCTGTGAAACACCTAAAGGGTTAACACACTTACTGATTGTCATTTTGAATACTTTGAGGGGTGCAGTTTTTATAAGGGGGTCATTTATCGGGTATTTCTAACCAGAAGACCCTTCAAATCCACTTCAAACCTGAACTGGTCCCTGAAAAATTCCGATTTTGAAAATTTCGCGAAAAATTGGAAAATTGATGCTGAACTTTAAAGCCCCCTGATGTCTTCCAAAAGTAAAAACTCATCAATTTTATGATGCAAACATAAAGTAGATATATTGTATATGTGAATCGATACATAATTTATTTGGAATATCCATATTCCTTATAAGTAGAGAGCTTCAAAGTTAGAAAAATGCAAAATTTTCAAATTTTTCATGAAATTTTTGCATTTTTCACCTAGAAAGGATGCAAGTATCGCCGAAAATTTAGCACTAACATAAAGTAGAATATGTCACGAAAAAACAATCTCGGAATCAAATTTATAACTAAAAGCATTCCAGAGTTATTAATGCTTAAAGTGACAGTGGTCAGATTTGCAAAAAATGCTCCCGTCCTTAGGGTCATAATGGGCTCCGTCCCCAAGGGGTTAATAAATATGGGGAAAAGGGGCGATTTAAAATTTTATTGGGGGACGGGCTTTTTCAAATTTTTTTTATATTTGTTTTACACTTTTTTAGTCACCATAGGGGACTATTTATAGCAATCATTAGATTGCTAATACTGTTCAGTGCTATGCATAGGGCATAGCACTGATCAGTATTATTGGCGATCTTCAGCTCTGGTGTGCTGGAAGGCAGATCAATGCAGAAGACTCCAGGAGACAGTCGGAGGCAGGTGAGGGGACCTCTGGTAGTCATCTTGGCTGATCTGATCCCCGCGGCACTGATGATCAGCCATTATAAGTGCCGCACTGGTGCAGATGCCGTCATTTGTATTGATCACGGCACCTGAGGGGTTAATGACGAACATCAGCGCGATCTCTGATGTCCGCCATTACCGGCAGGTCCGTAGCTGCTGACAGCCGCCGGGAATGAAGCGAGCGTAGCTCCTGCGCCCGTGTCCCAGCCGTGCCATAAAGGTACGTGATGCTAAGCAGCGCTGTACATTTACAGTGCATTCCCTTAAGGGGTTCAATATAGATTGAAGTACACCTTGATGTATTTAAGTAAGCTTCATTGTATTACTTGTTATGCTTGACAAAGACACTTAGCCAAAACGTTGCACATGTATACACTTTTGTGTGGAATAAACGTGAAGCCTTCCTTTGATTTCTGGATCTCTGGTGTTTATTTTGCGGTGGCCATTCTCTTCTTTGGATTAGTTCTGCATATTAAATGCCACGGGAGAACAGCCTGAAAGGAGCTCCTCATGATGATGATTGGTTAGAGCCTTTACTGGGGGTGGACTCAGTCTTAGTGCAGAGAGCAGAAAATAGAGAAGCGTTCTTATAGGTTGCTATGGGCAACGTCACCACTTTTCTTCGGCTTTGCTGAATCTCCACAATAGTCCTTGTCCAGTACCCACATCATATACACAGAACTTAATGTACTTCAACCTATATTTAATGGCACAGAGTGGGTATTTTAAACCTGGTGCCAGGATTTATCATGTACAACTTTTTGAAAACATGTTCAGAAGTCGCACATATGTTCACACAGCCAAGGCCAGTCCAGACCTGGTGTATATATATATATATAAGCCGCGTTGTTGTGGCCTGGGCTGTGCACATATTTATCATTCCATCACTGGCACATGCAATGAGAAGTGTAGCCCTATGTGCTGTATACAGCCCTGTATAGCACACGGCTATGGTTGAGACGCTGTATACCTTGTACCCAGCCAGAAAAGAGTTTAAGTTGACCTGACATATCACAGAGAAAATAATGCTTCTATGTGTTACACCCTGGGTCATGCAGATTCTTTACACATCACCAGTTACTTCTTAAAAATACTGAAAATGTATATAGTTGGCAAGGTTGGCACCTGTTTTAATGCCAATCCACTGTTTGGGCTGGATACAGCTGGGTATTATGGAGGGGTCCTTACTCTTTATTTTTCAAGACTTAAGTCAGTGGCACAACCACGTTTAACCCCTTAAATTTATCAGTTACTTATTCAAAATGCAGAAAATGTATGTGGTTGGCACCTGTTTAAATGCCAATCCACTGTTTGAGCCAGGCTGGATACAGCTGAGTATTATGGAGGGGCTATTATTCAGTGACCCAATGGCTTTTAACCCCTTAAATTTCTCCGCAGAGAAATAAGAGTAGAAAAAGGACTATTAGCCATAGTCATATATAAGAAAATGCTCAAATAAGAAACCAACTTCAGTGAATAAGAAGCTGCCGAATAAGAAACCAACTTCAGTGAATAAGAAGCTGCCGAATAAGAAACCAACTTCAGTGAATAAGAAGCTGTGAGACAAAATACTGCGACTTTCTTGAGTGCACACTGTAAAGTAGACCCTGCTCCTCCAGGAGTACGCCGTGAGTAGACGGAACGTCAGGATAGGAACCAATGTTTAGTCTCCACTTTCCCGGTCGGAAGAATCTATGGAGTACACCAATCCTCTCTGTGGGTACAGGGGCTCACCGTAACCCTAGCAACACAACTTTCCTTACACCCCTGTCCATAATGGCCGTAGCGGGGCGGCGGTGAGTGCGGATCTGGGCTGACGGCCGCTATGTCCCTGGACAAGTCTCTGAAAGAATTCCGCGACCGCTGGAGGGCAGAGATCCAGGGGGAAATCCCAGCCCCGTTACCGCCGAAACGGCGACGTTCTGCACCCAGCCCAGAGCTGCCCCCCGAAGAAGATGTGGCCTGGAGACATCTCCCTGGGTCACCGGAGCCGGAGGGAGCGAACACTCGGTACCTGGCACTGGCGGAGAGCCTGCTGCAGGAGAGGCCGGTGCCCGGAACTGTGACCGACAAGGCCGGATCCCCTCAGAGGGCGCCCACCCTGCTGGAACAGCTCATCAGCGACCTGGTAAATATCTGCGCTCAGGGTGCTGGGAGGACGGGATGACGTCACCACCGCGCACTGTGGATAGTGGGCCGCAACCAATCAGATTACGGCTGTAGTTTTTTCTGCGGGGTTTAGAAAATGAAAGAAACACGCTGATTGGTTGTTGTGAAGATAATGACTGTGTTTCCCAACTAGGGTAACTACATCAAAAGGCTGTCTGGGCATTAGGGTTTGCAGTAACTGGAGGGAAACAAAAGGGCTTGGCTATGTGAGACAAAAGGCATAGAAGTGAGTGCTGCATGACAGGAGCTATATACTGTATACTCCATCATTACCTGCACATGGTCAGGAGCTATATACTGTATACTCCATCATTACCTGCACATGGTCAGGAGCTATATATACTGTATACTCCATCATTACCTGCACATGGTCAGGAGCTATATACTGTATACTCCATCATTACCTGCACATGGTCAGGAGCTATATACTGTATACTCCATCATTACCTGCACATGGTCAGGAGCTATATATACTGTATACTCCATCATTACCTGCACATGGTCAGGAGCTATATACTGTATACTCCATCATTACCTGCACATGGTCAGGAGCTATATACTGTATACTCCATCATTACCTGCACATGGTCAGGAGCTATATACTGTATACTCCATCATTACCTGCACATGGTCAGGAGCTATATATACTGTATACTCCATCATTACCTGCACATGGTCAGCACTCTGTACTGTATACTCCATCATTACCTGCACGTGGTCAGGAGCTATATACTGTATACTCCATCATTACCTGCACATGGTCAGGAGCTATATATACTGTATACTCCATCATTACCTGCACATGGTCAGGAGCTATATACTGTATACTCCATCATTACCTGCACATGGTCAGGAGCTATATATACTGTATACTCCATCATTACCTGCACATGGTCAGGAGCTATATATACTGTATACTCCATCATTACCTGCACATGGTCAGGAGCTATATATACTGTATACTCCATCATTACCTGCACATGGTCAGGAGCTATATATACTGTATACTCCATCATTACCTGCACATGGTCAGGAGCTATATACTGTATACTCCATCATTACCTGCACATGGTCAGGAGCTATATACTGTATACTCCATCATTACCTGCACATGGTCAGGAGCTATATATACTGTATACTCCATCATTACCTGCACATGGTCAGGAGCTATATATACTGTATACTCCATCATTACCTGCACATGGTCAGGAGCTATATATACTGTATACTCCATCATTACCTGCACATGGTCAGGAGCTATATACTGTATACTCCATCATTACCTGCACATGGTCAGGAGCTATATACTGTATACTCCATCATTACCTGCACATGGTCAGGAGCTATATATACTGTATACTCCATCATTACCTGCACATGGTCAGGAGCTATATACTGTATACTCCATCATTACCTGCACATGGTCAGGAGCTATATACTGTATACTCCATCATTACCTGCACATGGTCAGGAGCTATATACTGTATACTCCATCATTACCTGCACATGGTCAGGAGCTATATATACTGTATACTCCATCATTACCTGCACATGGTCAGGAGCTATATACTGTATACTCCATCATTACCTGCACATGGTCAGGAGCTATATACTGTATACTCCATCATTACCTGCACATGGTCAGGAGCTATATACTGTATACTCCATCATTACCTGCACATGGTCAGGAGCTATATACTGTATACTCCATCATTACCTGCACATGGTCAGGAGCTATATACTGTATACTCCATCATTACCTGCACATGGTCAGCGCCCTGTACTGTATACTCCATCATTACCTGCACATGGTCAGGAGCTATATACTGTATACTCCATCATTACCTGCACATGGTCAGGAGCTATATACTGTATACTCCATCATTACCTGCACATGGTCAGGAGCTATATACTGTATACTCCATCATTACCTGCACATGGTCAGGAGCTATATACTGTATACTCCATCATTACCTGCACATGGTCAGGAGCTATATATACTGTATACTCCATCATTACCTGCACATGGTCAGGAGCTATATACTGTATACTCCATCATTACTTGCACATGGTCAGGAGCTATATACTGTATACTCCATCATTACCTGCACATGGTCAGGAGCTATATACTGTATACTCCATCATTACCTGCACATGGTCAGGAGCTATATACTGTATACTCCATCATTACCTGCACATGGTCAGGAGCTATATACTGTATACTCCATCATTACCTGCACATGGTCAGGAGCTATATACTGTATACTCCATCATTACCTGCACATGGTCAGGAGCTATATATACTGTATACTCCATCATTACCTGCACATGGTCAGGAGCTATATATACTGTATACTCCATCATTACCTGCACATGGTCAGGAGCTATATACTGTATACTCCATCATTACCTGCACATGGTCAGGAGCTATATACTGTATACTCCATCATTACCGGCACATGGTCAGGAGCTATATACTGTATACTCCATCATTACCTGCACGTGGTCAGGAGCTATATACTGTATACTCCATCATTACCTGCACATGGTCAGGAGCTATATATACTGTATACTCCATCATTACCTGCACATGGTCAGGCGCTCTGTACTGTATACTCCATCATTACCTGCACATGGTCAGGAGCTATATACTGTATACTCCATCATTACCTGCACATGGTCAGGAGCTATATACTGTATACTCCATCATTACCTGCACATGGTCAGGAGCTATATACTGTATACTCCATCATTACCTGCACATGGTCAGGAGCTATATATACTGTATACTCCATCATTACCTGCACATGGTCAGGAGCTATATATACTGTATACTCCATCATTACCTGCACATGGTCAGGAGCTATATATACTGTATACTCCATCATTACCTGCACATGGTCAGGAGCTATATACTGTATACTCCATCATTACCTGCACATGGTCAGGAGCTGTATACTCCATCATTACCTGCACTTGGTCAGGAGCTATATACTGTATACTCCATCATTACCTGCACATGGTCAGGAGCTATATACTGTATACTCCATCATTACCTGCACATGGTCAGGAGCTATATACTGTATACTCCATCATTACCTGCACGTGGTCAGGAGCTATATACTGTATACTCCATCATTACCTGCACATGGTCAGGAGCTATATATACTGTATACTCCATCATTACCTGCACATGGTCAGGCGCTCTGTACTGTATACTCCATCATTACCTGCACATGGTCAGGAGCTATATACTGTATACTCCATCATTACCTGCACATGGTCAGGAGCTATATACTGTATACTCCATCATTACCTGCACATGGTCAGGAGCTATATACTGTATACTCCATCATTACCTGCACATGGTCAGGAGCTATATATACTGTATACTCCATCATTACCTGCACATGGTCAGGAGCTATATATACTGTATACTCCATCATTACCTGCACATGGTCAGGAGCTATATATACTGTATACTCCATCATTACCTGCACATGGTCAGGAGCTATATACTGTATACTCCATCATTACCTGCACATGGTCAGGAGCTGTATACTCCATCATTACCTGCACTTGGTCAGGAGCTATATACTGTATACTCCATCATTACCTGCACATGGTCAGGAGCTATATACTGTATACTCCATCATTACCTGCACATGGTCAGGAGCTATATACTGTATACTCCATCATTACCTGCACATGGCCAGGAGCTATATACTGTATACTCCATCATTACCTGCACATGGTCAGTGCTCTGTACTGTATACTCCATCATTACCTGCACATGGTCAGGAGCTATATACTGTATACTCCATCATTACCTGCACATGGTCAGGAGCTATATATACTGTATACTCCATCATTACCTGCACATGGTCAGGAGCTATATATACTGTATACTCCATCATTACCTGCACATGGTCAGGAGCTATATACTGTATACTCCATCATTACCTGCACATGGTCAGGAGCTATATACTGTATACTCCATCATTACCGGCACATGGTCAGGAGCTATATACTGTATACTCCATCATTACCTGCACGTGGTCAGGAGCTATATACTGTATACTCCATCATTACCTGCACATGGTCAGGAGCTATATATACTGTATACTCCATCATTACCTGCACATGGTCAGGCGCTCTGTACTGTATACTCCATCATTACCTGCACATGGTCAGGAGCTATATACTGTATACTCCATCATTACCTGCACATGGTCAGGAGCTATATACTGTATACTCCATCATTACCTGCACATGGTCAGGAGCTATATACTGTATACTCCATCATTACCTGCACATGGTCAGGAGCTATATATACTGTATACTCCATCATTACCTGCACATGGTCAGGAGCTATATACTGTATACTCCATCATTACCTGCACATGGTCAGGAGCTATATACTGTATACTCCATCATTACCTGCACATGGTCAGGAGCTATATATACTGTATACTCCATCATTACCTGCACATGGTCAGGAGCTATATACTGTATACTCCATCATTACCTGCACATGGTCAGGAGCTATATACTGTATACTCCATCATTACCTGCACATGGTCAGGAGCTATATACTGTATACTCCATCATTACCTGCACATGGTCAGGAGCTATATATACTGTATACTCCATCATTACCTGCACATGGTCAGCACTCTGTACTGTATACTCCATCATTACCTGCACGTGGTCAGGAGCTATATACTGTATACTCCATCATTACCTGCACATGGTCAGGAGCTATATATACTGTATACTCCATCATTACCTGCACATGGTCAGGAGCTATATACTGTATACTCCATCATTACCTGCACATGGTCAGGAGCTATATATACTGTATACTCCATCATTACCTGCACATGGTCAGGAGCTATATATACTGTATACTCCATCATTACCTGCACATGGTCAGGAGCTATATATACTGTATACTCCATCATTACCTGCACATGGTCAGGAGCTATATATACTGTATACTCCATCATTACCTGCACATGGTCAGGAGCTATATACTGTATACTCCATCATTACCTGCACATGGTCAGGAGCTATATACTGTATACTCCATCATTACCTGCACATGGTCAGGAGCTATATATACTGTATACTCCATCATTACCTGCACATGGTCAGGAGCTATATATACTGTATACTCCATCATTACCTGCACATGGTCAGGAGCTATATATACTGTATACTCCATCATTACCTGCACATGGTCAGGAGCTATATACTGTATACTCCATCATTACCTGCACATGGTCAGGAGCTATATACTGTATACTCCATCATTACCTGCACATGGTCAGGAGCTATATATACTGTATACTCCATCATTACCTGCACATGGTCAGGAGCTATATACTGTATACTCCATCATTACCTGCACATGGTCAGGAGCTATATACTGTATACTCCATCATTACCTGCACATGGTCAGGAGCTATATACTGTATACTCCATCATTACCTGCACATGGTCAGGAGCTATATATACTGTATACTCCATCATTACCTGCACATGGTCAGGAGCTATATACTGTATACTCCATCATTACCTGCACATGGTCAGGAGCTATATACTGTATACTCCATCATTACCTGCACATGGTCAGGAGCTATATACTGTATACTCCATCATTACCTGCACATGGTCAGGAGCTATATACTGTATACTCCATCATTACCTGCACATGGTCAGGAGCTATATACTGTATACTCCATCATTACCTGCACATGGTCAGCGCCCTGTACTGTATACTCCATCATTACCTGCACATGGTCAGGAGCTATATACTGTATACTCCATCATTACCTGCACATGGTCAGGAGCTATATACTGTATACTCCATCATTACCTGCACATGGTCAGGAGCTATATACTGTATACTCCATCATTACCTGCACATGGTCAGGAGCTATATACTGTATACTCCATCATTACCTGCACATGGTCAGGAGCTATATATACTGTATACTCCATCATTACCTGCACATGGTCAGGAGCTATATACTGTATACTCCATCATTACTTGCACATGGTCAGGAGCTATATACTGTATACTCCATCATTACCTGCACATGGTCAGGAGCTATATACTGTATACTCCATCATTACCTGCACATGGTCAGGAGCTATATACTGTATACTCCATCATTACCTGCACATGGTCAGGAGCTATATACTGTATACTCCATCATTACCTGCACATGGTCAGGAGCTATATACTGTATACTCCATCATTACCTGCACATGGTCAGGAGCTATATATACTGTATACTCCATCATTACCTGCACATGGTCAGGAGCTATATATACTGTATACTCCATCATTACCTGCACATGGTCAGGAGCTATATACTGTATACTCCATCATTACCTGCACATGGTCAGGAGCTATATACTGTATACTCCATCATTACCGGCACATGGTCAGGAGCTATATACTGTATACTCCATCATTACCTGCACGTGGTCAGGAGCTATATACTGTATACTCCATCATTACCTGCACATGGTCAGGAGCTATATATACTGTATACTCCATCATTACCTGCACATGGTCAGGCGCTCTGTACTGTATACTCCATCATTACCTGCACATGGTCAGGAGCTATATACTGTATACTCCATCATTACCTGCACATGGTCAGGAGCTATATACTGTATACTCCATCATTACCTGCACATGGTCAGGAGCTATATACTGTATACTCCATCATTACCTGCACATGGTCAGGAGCTATATATACTGTATACTCCATCATTACCTGCACATGGTCAGGAGCTATATATACTGTATACTCCATCATTACCTGCACATGGTCAGGAGCTATATATACTGTATACTCCATCATTACCTGCACATGGTCAGGAGCTATATACTGTATACTCCATCATTACCTGCACATGGTCAGGAGCTGTATACTCCATCATTACCTGCACTTGGTCAGGAGCTATATACTGTATACTCCATCATTACCTGCACATGGTCAGGAGCTATATACTGTATACTCCATCATTACCTGCACATGGTCAGGAGCTATATACTGTATACTCCATCATTACCTGCACGTGGTCAGGAGCTATATACTGTATACTCCATCATTACCTGCACATGGTCAGGAGCTATATATACTGTATACTCCATCATTACCTGCACATGGTCAGGCGCTCTGTACTGTATACTCCATCATTACCTGCACATGGTCAGGAGCTATATACTGTATACTCCATCATTACCTGCACATGGTCAGGAGCTATATACTGTATACTCCATCATTACCTGCACATGGTCAGGAGCTATATACTGTATACTCCATCATTACCTGCACATGGTCAGGAGCTATATATACTGTATACTCCATCATTACCTGCACATGGTCAGGAGCTATATATACTGTATACTCCATCATTACCTGCACATGGTCAGGAGCTATATATACTGTATACTCCATCATTACCTGCACATGGTCAGGAGCTATATACTGTATACTCCATCATTACCTGCACATGGTCAGGAGCTGTATACTCCATCATTACCTGCACTTGGTCAGGAGCTATATACTGTATACTCCATCATTACCTGCACATGGTCAGGAGCTATATACTGTATACTCCATCATTACCTGCACATGGTCAGGAGCTATATACTGTATACTCCATCATTACCTGCACATGGCCAGGAGCTATATACTGTATACTCCATCATTACCTGCACATGGTCAGTGCTCTGTACTGTATACTCCATCATTACCTGCACATGGTCAGGAGCTATATACTGTATACTCCATCATTACCTGCACATGGTCAGGAGCTATATATACTGTATACTCCATCATTACCTGCACATGGTCAGGAGCTATATATACTGTATACTCCATCATTACCTGCACATGGTCAGGAGCTATATACTGTATACTCCATCATTACCTGCACATGGTCAGGAGCTATATACTGTATACTCCATCATTACCGGCACATGGTCAGGAGCTATATACTGTATACTCCATCATTACCTGCACGTGGTCAGGAGCTATATACTGTATACTCCATCATTACCTGCACATGGTCAGGAGCTATATATACTGTATACTCCATCATTACCTGCACATGGTCAGGCGCTCTGTACTGTATACTCCATCATTACCTGCACATGGTCAGGAGCTATATACTGTATACTCCATCATTACCTGCACATGGTCAGGAGCTATATACTGTATACTCCATCATTACCTGCACATGGTCAGGAGCTATATACTGTATACTCCATCATTACCTGCACATGGTCAGGAGCTATATATACTGTATACTCCATCATTACCTGCACATGGTCAGGAGCTATATATACTGTATACTCCATCATTACCTGCACATGGTCAGGAGCTATATATACTGTATACTCCATCATTACCTGCACATGGTCAGGAGCTATATACTGTATACTCCATCATTACCTGCACATGGTCAGGAGCTGTATACTCCATCATTACCTGCACTTGGTCAGGAGCTATATACTGTATACTCCATCATTACCTGCACATGGTCAGGAGCTATATACTGTATACTCCATCATTACCTGCACATGGTCAGGAGCTATATACTGTATACTCCATCATTACCTGCACATGGTCAGGAGCTATATACTGTATACTCCATCATTACCTGCACATGGTCAGCGCCCTGTACTGTATACTCCATCATTACCTGCACATGGTCAGGAGCTATATATACTGTATACTCCATCATTACCTGCACATGGTCAGGAGCTATATACTGTATACTCCATCATTACCTGCACATGGTCAGGAGCTATATATACTGTATACTCCATCATTACCTGCACATGGTCAGGAGCTATATACTGTATACTCCATCATTACCTGCACATGGTCAGGAGCTATATACTGTATACTCCATCATTACCTGCACATGGTCAGGAGCTATATACTGTATACTCCATCATTACCTGCACATGGTCAGGAGCTATATACTGTATACTCCATCATTACCTGCACATGGTCAGGAGCTATATACTGTATACTCCATCATTACCTGCACATGGTCAGGAGCTATATACTGTATACTCCATCATTACCTGCACATGGTCAGCTCCCTGTACTGTATACTCCATCATTACCTGCACATGGTCAGGAGCTATATATACTGTGTACTCCATCATTACCTGCACATGGTCAGGAGCTATATATACTGTATACTCCATCATTACCTGCACATGGTCAGGAGCTATATACTGTATACTCCATCATTACCTGCACATGGTCAGGAGCTATGTACTGTATACCCCATCATTACCTGCACATGGTCAGGAGCTATATACTGTATACTCCATCATTACCTGCACATGGTCAGGAGCTATGTACTGTATACCCCATCATTACCTGCACATGGTCAGTGCTCTGTACTGTATACTCCATCATTACCTGCACATGGTCAGGAGCTATATACTGTATACTCCATCATTACCTGCACATGGTCAGGAGCTATATACTGTATACTCCATCATTACCTGCACATGGTCAGGAGCTATATATACTGTATACTCCATCATTACCTGCACATGGTCAGGAGCTATATATACTGTATACTCCATCATTACCTGCACATGGTCAGGAGCTATATATACTGTATACTCCATCATTACCTGCACATGGTCAGGAGCTATATACTGTATACTCCATCATTACCTGCACATGGCCAGGAGCTATATACTGTATACCCCATCATTACCTGCACATGGTCAGTGCTCTGTACTGTATACTCCATCATTACCTGCACATGGTCAGGAGCTGTATACTCCATCATTACCTGCACATGGTCAGGAGCTATATACTGTATACTCCATCATTACCTGCACATGGTCAGGAGCTATATACTGTATACTCCATCATTACCTGCACATGGTCAGGAGCTAT
Organism: Hyla sarda; assembly: GCF_029499605.1. Taxonomy (NCBI): domain Eukaryota; kingdom Metazoa; phylum Chordata; class Amphibia; order Anura; family Hylidae; genus Hyla; species Hyla sarda. Next base: position 471,401,498 of record NC_079189.1, read on the forward strand.
ATACTGTATACTCCATCATTACCTGCACATGGTCAGGAGCTATATATACTGTATACTCCATCATTACCTGCACATGGTCAGGAGCTATATATACTGTATACTCCATCATTACCTGCACATGGTCAGGAGCTATATATACTGTATACTCCATCATTACCTGCACATGGTCAGGAGCTATATATACTGTATACTCCATCATTACCTGCACATGGTCAGGAGCTATATACTGTATACTCCATCATTACCTGCACATGGTCAGGAGCTATATACTGTATACTCCATCATTACCTGCACATGGTCAGGAGCTATATACTGTATACTCCATCATTACCTGCACATGGTCAGGAGCTATATACTGTATACACCATCGTTACCTGCACATGGTCAGGAGCTATATACTGTATACACCATCGTTACCTGCACATGGTCAGCGCTCTGTACTGTATACTCCATCATTACCTGCACATGGTCAGGAGCTATATATACTGTATACTCCATCATTACCTGCACATGGTCAGCGCTCTGTACTGTATACTCCATCATTACCTGCACTTGGTCAGGAGCTATATACTGTATACTCCATCATTACCTGCACATGGTCAGGAGCTATATACTGTATACTCCATCATTACCTGCACATGGTCAGCGCTCTGTACTGTATACTCCATCATTACCTGCACATGGTCAGGAGCTATATATACTGTATACTCCATCATTACCTGCACATGGTCAGGAGCTATATATACTGTATACTCCATCATTACCTGCACATGGTCAGGAGCTATATACTGTATACTCCATCATTACCTGCACATGGTCAGGAGCTATATACTGTATACTCCATCATTACCTGCACATGGTCAGGAGCTATATACTGTACACTCCATCATTACCTGCACATGGTCAGGAGCTATATATACTGTATAGTCCATCATTACCTGCACATGGTCAGGAGCTATATACTGTATACCCCATCATTACCTGCACATGGTCAGTGCTCTGTACTGTATACTCCATCATTACCTGCACATGGTCAGGAGCTATATATACTGTATACTCCATCATTACCTGCACATGGTCAGGAGCTATATATACTGTATACTCCATCATTACCTGCACATGGTCAGGAGCTATATACTGTATACTCCATCATTACCTGCACTTGGTCAGGAGCTATATACTGTATACTCCATCATTACCTGCACATGGTCAGGAGCTATATACTGTATACTCCATCATTACCTGCACATGGTCAGGCGCTCTGTACTGTATACTCCATCATTACCTGCACATGGTCAGGCGCTCTGTACTGTATACACCATCATTACCTGCACATGGTCAGGCGCTCTGTACTGTATACACCATCATTACCTGCACATGGTCAGGCGCTCTGTACTGTATACTCCATCATTACCTGCACATGGTCAGGCGCTCTGTACTGTATACTCCATCATTATAATTAATAAAGCCCTATATTTTCACAAAAAAAATACATAATGCCAGAGCTGTTGATTTTGGGCATGGTGACAGCTGTTTTGTGCATGAAGCGGCTGTCACCCTATCCGCGTCTAGGCCAAACGTGAAAAAAAAAACACATAATGCTATGAAGTTTCTGGTAAATGCCACAATATTGTTCGTTCTACTGCCACAATATAAAAAAAAACTGCTAATGTTGGCCATCTTGCCTCCAAAAAAGCAGAATGAAAGTGATCTAACAGCATGCATCGCAAATATAGTACCAATAAAAAGTACAACTCATACCCGACAGAGCTGAGCTACGGGGAATGGACTGGCATGTCCCTGCTGTGTGCTGTTATTGCTCTCCATTACCCTGCCGCCGTTACCCGACTGCATGCTCCTCTTCTTCTAGTGCAATCAGAGCGCACAGCGGGGACATGTCAGTCCATTCCCGCTGCTCATCTCTGTTGGGTACGGGGATGAGCAGCGGGGAATGGACTGACTTGTCCCCACTGTGCCCTGTTTTGCGTTTTTTCTGTCTTTGCATAACTATATGTACAATTGAAGTACTTTTTGTGATCCATGCCTTGTTTTCCAGGTCTCTCATCATCCAATTGATGAATGGTCATGTGACCATAGTATTTTATATAAATGTATCTCTTTTTTACTAAACATGTATGCCATGACTAAGGACCAAGTGTAGGTCCGAAACGCGTCCGCTATGTTGTCTTGTCTTGTCGGAATATGACCCAATAAAGAAGAAGCTGCTTTTACCTGCAATCCCGTGCTGGACCGTTTCTTTCCTTGTGCACTGTGCTCTGTGATTGCACTAGAACATGAACGGTGTCGGGGGGAATGAATTGTGCGTATGCACAGTCAAGGTTTAAAAATCCCGCCGGGAGCCTTGAATGGACACTCGGTGCCGGCCATTCAGGGCTCCCAGCGGGGTATTTGAAAATGAAAGTACAAGACATTACCGTATTTATCGGGGTATACCACGCACCGGCCTATAACACGCACCCTCATTTTAACAAGGATATTTGGGTAAAAAAAGTTTTTTACCCAAATATCCATGGTAAAATGAGGGTGCGTGTGTGCTCGTGTATACCCCGATACACCCCCAGGAAAGGCAGGGGGAGAGAGGCCGTCGCTGCCCGCTTCTCTCCCCCTGCCTTTCCTGGGGTCTAGAGCGCTGCTGTCGGCCCTTTTCACCCCCTGGTTATCGGCGCCGCTGCCCGTTCTGTCCCCCTGACTATCGGTGCCGGCGCCGATAGCCAGGGGGAGAGAAGCGGCGCCGACAGCCAGGGGGAGAGAAGGGGCAGCGGCACCCATTGCCGGCGCCGCTGCCCCGTTGCCTCCCCCCATCCCCGGTGGCATAATTACCTGAGTCGGGTCCGCGCTGCTCCAGGCCTCCGTCGTGCGTCCCCAGCGTCGTTGCTATGCACGGCGCGGCGTTCTGACGTCATGCGCCACGCCGTTCAGCGCATAGCAATGACGCTGGGGACGCACGACGGAGGCCTGGAGCAGCGCGGACCCGACTCAGGTAATTATGCCACCGGGGATGGGGGGAGGCAACGTGGCAGCGGCGCCGGCAATGGGTGCCGCTACCCCTTCTCTCCCCCTCGCTGTCGGCGCCGCTTCTCTCTCCCTGGCCATCTATAGGTTGAGAGGCAGTGTAATGCCATGAGCCAAGGCATTTGTCGCCTAGGCGCAGTGCATAACACTGTCATTCAGCCTATCGCCAGTGGAGGTGGGTCATCGCTGCAGCTGGGGAATTGCTGACAGGCACTGTGACGCGCTGATCACGGCTGGACCAGGAAGAAGACGAAGGAGCGAAGAGAGACAGTGGGACACTGGGGGAGTGATGGGAGGTGACTGTCTATTGTTTTATTTGCAGGCAGCCCAGGCATTTTACATGAGATATGTCGTAATGCAATGTTATGCACAAAACAATGTTGTAATTTAACCTAGAGTGCCCTCATATACAGATTAATTTCTTACAGCCTCACAGCAACTTTATTTGCTTGGGTACAGGGACACTACACATCTATACTACAGAATTGTAAGTATAGGTGGTATACAAAACATTTAGAAATCCAAAATGTCAAGTAATTTCAGTAGCCAAAACTATTCTCTTAATAATATCATAACATTAGCCAGTACCATGTGCGGATTTCTATGTTTCAGCGGACAAAAGATTCTCAAATGTGACTTTCCAAAGAGCCACATCATTAACTAAAATCTAAAATTAATATTTGGATGTTTGTCTGTGCGCCCGTAATTGGCCTGGCAGCACTGAAGAGTCCTTTAGCCAGACTCGGAAGCTAACAGTGGAGACGCTTTCTAATCGCCAAGACAACAAGCTCTGATTACATAAATTAAGCCCTTAATTTGAGCCTGCTCCCATTTGCTTTCTTAAATGGATAACAAACGTCTGTGCTGGGGTTCGCCTGCGCAGAGAGATCACTTGCTGTGTTTGAATAGCAGGACCTGAAAACAAAGCGGCCAAGCCATTTCTCATCTCATATTAATTTATGGGACCTGTGGTTGGTCAGCTCTCTGCTTCGAACCACATACAACACATAAGGAGTAGTGTGTGGCGGCACTATACCTAACTGGTAGCGTAGCTAACCCTCTCACTGAAGCTTGTGCCAACTTATGCTATGATTGTCAGAGTTTTGGAATCTTTACTAAAGTTATAGCAATTATTGCCATGAAAAGGAAACGGTGAATACAATTCTGAATAAATAAATACTTAAAATAAATAAAAAATGGTTTGATGTTTAAAAAGATGGGTAAAATCAGGTGACAACGATGTGTTTCTTAGTTGTCAATGAAAATACTTTTTTATTTATTTATGTAATGGCAGTTAAAATATTTAGCATGTTCTTTATTTTTATTTAAAAAAAAAAGATTTTTAACCCAATTTGCATAAAATATGATCTGAAAAATACAGTGTGTTAACATAGCCTAATAGTTAGACAGTATTGAGAATTCTGCCTTAAAAAATGCACCAAAAAATTCAAAGTGGTGCATGGACCTCTAAAAATGTGCTTATTGAAGCTGTACACCAATGAACTGCCACGAGAAACATGTCATAATTCTACTTTCCATGGCATCTACAATGTGGTTTAACATGCGCCCCTTTTTTCACCACAGTTTGTCTACACTGCATTAAAGGGGTACTCCGCTGCTCAGCTTTTGAACAAACTGTTCCAAACGATGGACCCGGGAGCTCGTGACGTCATAGCCCCGCCCCTAATGACGGCCCACTCCGCCCCTTCAATGCAAGTCTATGGGAGGGGGCGTGGCAGCCGCCACGCCCCCTCCCATAGACTTGCATTGAGAGGGCGGGGCTATGATGTAACGAGCTCCCGGCATCAGCTCCAGCATTGTTCCAAACGCTGAGCAGCGGAGTACCCCTTTAAAAATCTATCTTATAATTAGACTGTTCAAAGACTGTCAGGCTGTGCCCAGAATCCCATTCGTTTTTCCGCTTTTGCATTTTGGTGCACATGACACTTCTTTTCTGGTGCAAGAGATTTTACATATTACCTCCTTTGTGTCAAAGTTTAGCAGGACCGCCCTATAATTATGATTGGACCCTGCACAAGCATTTCTTGGGCCTTCTCCCAGCATATAATCACATACTCCATACTAACACCCCCCACCCCTCTTCAACCCCCTGGGGAAAAAAAAGAAAAACTCTCCCTTCAGGAACTTCCAGGTTCTTAAGCGACCAGAGAAAAAAACGATAGAAAAGCATTATAAACTGACATGTGAACTGTGCAGTGGAACTCTTATTGAAATCAATGGGAGGCTGCTTATGCAAATTCCTTGCAAAATCTTCATGTGGTGCAGTTGCCTATAGCAATCATTCAGATTGCGTCTTTTCTTTTTAAAAAGGTCTCTGAGATATGAAATAGTATGAACTGGACCTGCAACTCCTGAGAGGCAGTATTTTGTCAGTGTGAGACAGGAGGTATTTTGCTAAAGAAAAAAAATAAGTGACCGTCCTTTTTATTTAGTACATCTAGAAAGAGTCTGCAGTGTCGAAGGAAAAAGCTTCTGCACCAACTTCAAGACAGTCCAGATTGTGAGCCCTTTCATATGCTTTATTAGTTGTCAGCTGTGATGGCTTCATTAAAAGGGGTAATCCACCGCTAGACATCTATCCCCTATCCAAAGGATAGGGGATAAGATGCCTGATTGCGGGGGTCCCACCGCTGGGAACCCCCGCAATCTCTCCTGCAACACCCACCTGTTATCTGATACACGGAGTGAGCTTCGCTTCGGGCCTGATGACTGGCAATGCAGGGGCCGGAGGATCGTGACTTCACATCCCTACCCCCTTGTGATGTCACGCCCTGCCCCCTCAATGCAAGTCTATGGGAGGGAGCGTGGCGGCCGTCACACCCCCTCCAAAGCTTCTAGGTGGCGGAGTACCCCTTTAACCTCTTTCCTAACACCAATCTTTGGTGAGGGCATTTTTTTTTGATCATCACCTTGCAAAAGCCAGACAGTTTTTGCTGACATTGCAATATGAGAGCTTTTTTATATTTTTTATTGGTAGTATTTCACGTATTATATAATGTATTCTAAAGTTTAAAAACACAGCAATTGTGTCTTTGCTTCTCAGGTTTAGTTTTAGAGCTCACTGTGTAGTATAAATTACTTTATTATGTGGGTCTGTTATTTTGCCATATTCAGATTTCGAGGTGCTGTGACTAGTTCAGCATTCCGTATGCCCAAGTGACCACTTTAGCCTCATTTACCTTCTGTTTGTGACATTTATAAAAAAAAAAAATTCTCCACATTTATGCCGCATCCACACTACTGAATCCTGTCTGGAGTGGTGCCACCGAAATCATTGTATGGTAGGACTACACGGACGTGTGCCGTCTCCATAGACGGTCCAGTGGAATTTTGCCCAACGATTAAGTGTTAAGCCTAATTGGCTTTATTTGTGGGAGTGGCGTGGGGTATATAATCACCCCTCTCCCACATCTGGGGGCGTGTGTTACGTTGGCGGTAGTTCTCTAGTAGTCTACCGTGTTAGTGCATACGTCCCCCCCCCCCCCCCCCTGGAGTGTCGTTGGTAGTGTGTAACGGTTCTATCCCCCGTCCTCACAGAGGTTGGTTAGGTAAGTGCCAGTGTGGCTCTATGTTGTTCAGCCCGGGTTCGTAGTGCCGGAGCGGGCTCACCCCCAGCTGGGTCGCTTGCCTCCTCGCGCTCCCCTAGGTTTTTGGTACCCTGTTTTCTTGCATGTTTCCCCTTCCCGTGTTCCCCCACCGCTCACCTGGCCCGCCCGGTTCCCGGTCCCGAGGGAGTGGAGTTGCGCCTGCTGCCGGGCTCGGGGATCCCGTCCCACGCTCCAGATTGCGGCGCGGGGCTGCGGGGGGCGGGGTCCCCATTCGCCCCGGCGGTCGGCATCGCTTCCGGCTACTCCTTCCCACAATCCAGAGGGCGAGAGTACGCGTGCTCGCCGGGCCCGCTCCCCGCTCCGGCCGGTGCCGCGAGGCGGCCGGGGGGGGGGCGGCGCTTCGCGGCCCGGCGTCCCACGTCATCACCCGGCGCCGCGTCGCCACGGGGGAGGGGGGGCCCTGCTCCCTGGGCCGGGGGGGGGGCTCCGTTCCTGCACCCAGCTCTGCGGCGACATGGGCTGCGGGGTGTGGCCCCCCCGCCGTTGAGGGGGGCAGCGCCACTCCCCGGAGTCACACCATCCCTGTCATGGGGGCCGGCCGGGACGTTCGCAGGGTGCCATCCCACAGCCGGGTCCGGGCGCTCCCCCCCCCCTTTTTTTTTTTTGCTGGCTCCCGGCGTGCTTAGGCATGGTCGGGTGCCGCGAGGGGGGGAGGCGTCTGGGGTCTGGGCTGTCGGGCCGTGAGCATCGGCATCACCCAGGTTCGGCCACCATGCCACGCCTGCCCCCCCCCCCCCTCCCTTCTCAAAAAAAAAAAAAAAAACAGAGGGGGCACCAAGAAGAAGAAGGGGGGAACCAGCCCTATGGCCAGGCACATGCTGTCCCTCAACATTAATGACTCTAGTATTTGTCTTACCCTTCAGGTTCCACTGTCGTTCCTAAGCCCCACAAGTGGCTTCGCCTTTCAGCTTTCAGCTCGAGGTATATAAAAAAAAAAATATATATACTGATTTCACTTCTTCTCACATAGCCATCAGTTCTCACTTCCGCACGACATTCAATCATTTTGGCCAACACATTTCACGCACTGGACCCGCCGCTGACGCGGCCCAGGGCCTCGGGCGGCCGACTCCCCTGTTCAGCCTGGGCCGTTGGCATCAGTGGGGGCCTTGGTGTAGCCCGTTGTTCCTGACTTGCTTCAGCACAACGCAACTCGACACACACGAACACTGGGTCATCCGTTAACTGACACACCCTAAAAAAAAAAAAAAAAAAAAAAAAGGGGGGGGAAACTCATTTTAGCCCACCACGTCACGCACTCATCACGTCAGGCACTCAGCTGACACCCATTTTCACTTATTTGTTGTCTGTCTCTGTGTATCCCCTCAGCCGTGAGCCGGGTCGTGCCTATTCAGGCTCCCTCTATTCCCACAACTCAGGATACAGCAGGTCAGTGTTATAAGATAGCAGCCAGAGCTGTTCAGGTACCATCCCTGTTCTCACTAGCATCCAACTTTGTCTACCGGCACCCGTTACTGGCCTGGACAGGTTCCGACGCAGCATGTCGCAACCCTCTGACATTGAGGACACCCTCTCCGTCCCCGAGACCCCAGCAAGAGCTTCGGACCGGGGTAGCGTGTCCTCCTACCGTACCTGGACAATCCCCAAACTGATGCAGGAACTCAGGAGGAGGGGCACCCCCTTTCCGGCCTCAGCCAAGAAAGGGGAGCTGTTCAACCTGCTGGGCACAGACCCGGCCCCCCCGACGAGGCAGGCAGCAGCATCGGACCAAGCGTCCAGTGCTTCACTTTCACAGCTCCACACCATGATGAGCCAGGTGCTCACATCAGTGTCCGGGCTACAGGATAGACTAGAGGACATGGAACGCGCCAGGGTCACGGACACAGCCCCAGGCCCCGCTGTTCCTGTTGCTTCTACCTCTCAGGCTCCGCCTTCAGGTATGCTTCAGCCTCCCCCGAATGTTACACCCGCACACTTTATCCCAGCAGCAATTAAAAAAGACATTCTGGAGGGCAAGAATGTCAACTTGGCTCTTCTGCTGATAGCCACCACGGACATCAATGACACCAAAACCGTTGCCTGTGGCGATCTCGCTGTCACCTTCAAAAGCAAAGATGCCAGGCTTAACAGGAAACTAACAATTAACGAGTTTGTCATAGCCTTTGGGCTATATAGAGACGTCATTTGCTCAGTTAGTCCCAGTCGCAGGGAGGAACTTGATTTGTACCTCCACAAGATCGCACAAATGGCGTACAAACACGGAGGGTCCACTTTCTACGAGTACCACAAATCTTTTGCTGCTAAGGCAGCTGCTTCTTTCGAGCAATTCAATTACACGACCAACTGGGGAGCCGTTGACACTGAACTTTACTGCGAGCATTTCGCAGGTCTAAAAGCCCCCTCCTGCAGTTGGTGCGGGGTCACTGCACACACCACTAATTGGTGCCCCCTGAGCAAAGATCAGGCAGATACAAGCACCAACAGGAGCCAAAATATCTCCATAGGCCCCAGTCAGAGGAACTCTCCTGCTCTAGACAGGCTAGGTAGGCCGGTCAGGTTTTTGGGCAAGACTCAGATATGTAACAATTTCAACCTCTCTGCATGCACCTACAGCAACTGCAAGCTTCTCCATGTGTGTTTTCTCTGTTTCCGGGCCCACCCCAGCTCCATCTGTTCTCAAAAAGGCAACCAGGCGTGACTAGGCGTGGTGCGGGTTGACGCCCTGGCCCGCATTCTAGCCAGCCACCCTGATCCCTGCTGGGTCAGATGGTTAGTTGGGGGGTTTCGCGAAGGCTTTCACACAGGGTTGGTCGCGTTGCCTCAAAGCACGCATGAATGCCTTAACCTACAGTCAGCACTCGCTGAACCCACGGTAGTGTCAGAACTAATACAAACCGAACTTCTGAAAGGCTTTATGATCGGCCCCTTTGATGTACCCCCCTTTTTCTTTCTGGAGGGTTAGTCCGTTGGGGCTAGCCATCGGGAAGTTTTCTAATAAAAGAAGGTTAATCTATGACCTCTCCGCGCCTTACTCTTCTAACATCCCTAGCATCAATGCACTGATCCCTTCCGATCAGTTCAGTATGAAATATTCCACTATCGATCAAGCCATACAGGCCATACTACAGCTGGGCAGGGGCACGTGGCTCTCCAAAGCTGACATTACCGATGCCTTCAAACTTCTCCCCATCAAGCAAGACCTGTGGCAGTGGCATGGCGTAAAATGGGCAGGCAAGTATTACTTTGCCACTAAACTCACCTTTGGAGCCAAAAGTAGCCCCTGGCTTTTTGATCAACTAGCCACGGCCTTACACTGGGCCTTACAACATGTCTCCAACTGTCACTACACTATCCACTATCTGGACGACTTCCTGTTGCTGGAACACCCTGGTCACAGTCCCTCCAATCTCAGGTCACTGCTGAGGCTGTTCAAGGAAGTTGGGTTCCCAATCGCACCCCATAAGACCGAAGGCCCGTCCACTCAGCTCACCTTCCTAGGCATCATCTTAGACACAGAGGAAATGCAAGCCAGGCTTCCCCAGGAGAAACTGGCTAGGATCCGTGAGGTTATCCAGAAAATTACAAAGTGCCACACAGTATCCAGGGTGGAGCTCCAAAGCCTCCTAGGCATGATGGCCTTTGCGATGAGGATCATTCCGCAAGGTAGGTCATTCATATCCAGACTCCTGGACTTACTTCCTTCAGTTTCCAGGCAGAGGCATGTCATTCGAATTGACAGCGAGGCAATGTCAGACCTGGCCATGTGGGGTCACTTCCTGAATAACTGGAACGGAATCTCGCTCTTTGTCCCCGCAGCCACGGAAAGATCCCCCTCCGTGGTTTCTGACGCCTCAGCCGTCGGTTTCGCCGTTCTCCATGGCGCACACTGGCTGGCCAGTCCTTGGCCACAGGACATACTGCTTATCCCGAATTTTCACGAAACTTCGGCCTTATTCGAGATCTATCCAATAGTAGCAGCCGCTGCCGTATGGGGTGATTCGTGGGTCAACTCCACTGTCCGCTTCAGATGCGATAACATGGCCACAGTAGACATCTTAAGGAAAGGGCGTTCTAAGTCCCCGCATATCATGCGTTTTGTCAGGAAATTTGTCTTGATCGCTCTTCAGCACAATTTTCACTTTTGTGTTGAGCACATTGAGGGTACTAAAAACACAGCAGCTGATGCTCTGTCACGAGGTAACATGAAGCTGTTCTTTCAGGTACACCCAGAAGCAGACATCGTCGGGGTCCCAGTTCCCTCAACACAGTCTCTCCAGATGGACTAACAGACTTCATCACTGTGGCAAATTCTTTAATCAGACAGTCCCTTGCACCCAGCACCAAACGGGCGTATGACGCAGCTCTAGCCTCTTTTTCCACGTTCATGCACAAACAAGGTCTCCCTGCCACAATTTCGGTTCGTTCCTCTCTTGCTTATGTCGGTTTCTGCCATTCTTCTCTTCACCTCTCCCACAACACCATCAAGCTTCACTTAGCAGGGTTACAACACCATAGATCCTTCTCACATCCCGACGCACTTTCTCTACTGTCCACTAACCCTATTAAGGCGGCACTCAAAGGCATCCTTGTCCTGTCACATCCCAAACCACCCTCCCGTGCACCAGTCACTGGCGACCTTTTCCGATCCATGTCCTCACTCCTGGACACTCACCCGTTTGGTCCCAGACTCAGCACTGTCATCAAAGCAGCGATCTACTTGGCCTTCTACGGATTCTTGAGGCCGGGGGAGTTCACACGCTGTGGTCAAAGGTCACGGGGTCCTCTCCTGAGCCAACTATCACCGCACGGGGCAGGGTTTGCACTCACTCTGTCTTCCACCAAAACCTGTAGATGGGGAGCAACCATACGCTATTTTCCCACTTTTCACCAATGGTGTCCGGTCCTGGCCCTCACACAACTCCTTTCCACGTTCCCTGGACAGCCAGCGGACAGCCCTCTTCTGCCGGTCAATGGGTCAGCACTCTCCTCTTCACAGTTCACCAAACACGTGCGGTCCCTTGTCAGAGTCCTGGGACACGAGCCTAGTGGCATTTCAGGTCACTCGTTTAGGATCGGAGCAGCCTCTGCAGCGTCTAAACACAATGCCCCTGCACACGTCATCAAGAAGTTGGGGCGCTGGAATTCTGGCTGCTTCGAGCGCTACGTCCCTGACCCGTCCACCGAGATGGCGGGGGTGTTTAAAGTGTTGGCTCTGTAAATCAAATAAAACTCAGTTGTACCCTACCTCCGACTCTTTGCCCTCTATCAGGCATACCCACGGTCGCGGTAATTGGGCACACCTCATCCGCTAGTTTTCCCTCTTAGGTCCTCTAGATGGTCTCCTGTTTCCAGGTCGGTAAGTACGGTCAGTATTATACAATTTGTACAGGTCCCACTCTAGGCTCTTGGAGCCATGACCACAAGTGTTAAGCCTAATTGGCTTTATTTGTGGGAGTGGCGTGGGGTATATAATCACCCCTCTCCCACATCTGGGGGCGTGTGTTACGTTGGCGTCACCCACCCAGCCCTCCCTCATTTCTCATAATTCCCATTAGGGTATGCCCTCTATCAGGCATACCCACGGTCGCGGTAATTGGGCACACCTCATCCGCTAGTTTTCCCTCTTAGGTCCTCTAGATGGTCTCCTGTTTCCAGGTCGGTAAGTACGGTCAGTATTATACAATTTGTACAGGTCCCACTCTAGGCTCTTGGAGCCATGACCACAAACAACTTAATTATTTGGTGGATGTCCGTTCTACTAGCAGAATTCCACAGTGTGCACATAGCAGCAGAATCCAATTGAAAACAATAGTACTGCTGCAAGTGACCGTGTGGACAAGACCTTATAGACATAGATCACCATCATCACCGATGAGTATTTTTTACTGTAAGAGCAGTGAGACTATGGAACTCTCTGCCACATGATATTGTGGTGTCTTAATAAGCGAGATAAAGGGGGGCCTGGATGTTTTTTGGAAAAATAAAATATTATAAGTTATGGAAACTAGATTTATGTGGGAAGAACATTGATCTGAAGATTTATTATGTTGTCTTATTGGAGTTGGGAAGGAATCTTTCCTCTGTCATGGGGCATTTGGCATCAGACTCATGTTTTTTTTATTTCCTCTTGACCAACACAGTAGGGTTTTAGGTTGAACTTGATGGACTCTTGTCTTGTCTTTTATAAACTGTTACATCCAGGCATGGTAGGACACATGATATTAACCTATATTATGTGGAGCCACTCACTATATATAGTTACCCTATAACTATATATAGTATAGTTTCCCTTTTACTACTCTCCCTTGTGAGATATTTTGTAACAGTGTGATAGGTAAATAAATGGTTAGTGTTAGGTGAGGTAGATTCGCGGAAGGCCTCCGGTACCACAATATTGCATACCTAGGACAACCACAGTAGCACTTAAATAGCCTAAACAAGTGTGTTACCACTCAACATCATTCTCAAACATAAAGTTGACAAAAACCACATACAAGGGAAAGGAAGAGGGAGGGGAGACAAACGGTAGACACACCAAAACAGACACACCACAACCACATAAGACAGGGTGGAAAGGGGGAGGAAAGAAAAAAGTAAAGAAAGAGGAAAAAGGAAAGGAAGGAAAAAGAAAGAATCAAGGCGGCTGCCTATCAGTAAAGCGGTCCCAGGGCTCCCAGACCGAAAGAAATAAGGGAATGGAATTATTGAGGGAGGCAGTCAAGAATTCCAGAGAACGGATCTCTCTAATACGGGCCAGTAGGACCGATTCGGTTCAACCTATTCAACAGTTCAGGAGTGTGATATCAGCCCATAATTAATTTATACTGGGTTTCTTTATAAGCCGTACATATTGAAGCCTTAGAGGCCCTCTCTTAGATAGCCCGCCACTGAGGAAGGGTGATGGTAGTGTTGAGAGCCAACGATTCTTATGCTTACAGACTTCTACAGTGCTCATATGGTGATGGTGCCATTGACTGTAAACCAGTTCCGTATACATACTGTATATTGTAGTGGTGGCAGTGCTATATGCACTCACTTCTTATTGTTGAAGTCTTTTTATGCGGAGAAAATAACTATTTAGGGGGAGGCAGCTGCACTGAAACAAAACACAAAATATCAACATATTTGAATGAATAATAGATCTTTTGTAAATCCCTTTCTAAAAGTAACTGGAGTGACTTATGAAAGAATCATTGTTTTACTACAGACTCTTTAGTCAGAAAAAAGCATCTTGCAGAAGACTAGACTGGAGAGATTAGCGGAGGATGTCATCTGGTATATGATCAGAAAAGGAGACGTGCTAGAAGTGAGATGAGGCAGATGAACTGAAGGCTATACTTCCCTATTAAATAACAATGACAGACAATGCTCCCAGATGCTGCGGCTTTTTCTTTTTTTTTTTTTTCCCCAAGAAGTTGTTGCAGTCTCAGCATTATATTAAAACTTTTTATAGTTTGTTTTTCTTTTCCCTGTAAGAGTTTTCCAGGTTCAAATAATATGTAGTAATATATATATAAATATATAAATGAATGTATATATTACTAAACAATTGGAAGACATCCACTGTGCTGTCTTTATATCCTTTACTATCCTTGTGGTTGTTTTCATATACACAAGTCAGCATTTTGATCAATTTAACTAAGATGTGATGCCACAATGGCTATATTACAGTGCTTTTTTGTATGTGGTATTTTTAAATTAGAACTGAGTATCTCTAATTTCATATAGAGGCATACAAATTTATTTTATTTTTTTTTTTTATTCCATAAGACACCCGCTTTATTGGGTCCTGTGTGTAAGAAGGTAATATTTACAGGCAGTAAAAGGGTTCACACAGTTTTTTTGCATTTATGGTAATAAAATCTTCTATGGGATGCTGATAAAGACTTCACAGTGGAAACAATGGACATTCAACCAATTTTCATTTACTTTTTTAATGGAATTTTTGTTTTTTCCAGAATGAAATAAATGAGATACCATTCTTTGATGTTCAGTTGCCATATGAAATTGCCTTACAAATCTTTCAGTATTTGGACAGGAAAGAGCTTGGAAGATGTGCACAGGTATGTAAATTTTTTTTATATGGATTTTTCAGATTTTCTTTAAATGGAAACTAACTTTTTACATAATGTCTGATGGCAGCAGTGCTTACAAGAAAATCTCTATTTTATTGTCTTTTGATGTCTTACCCCTTCAAAATATATCTAACATTTCAGCCACTGGGGGTCTGACTTCCAGTGAATTGGCTGTTTGTGCTGTTCAGCTGGTTCCTGTAACAGACACTTAAATGGACCGCATGAAGTGGGGTTAGGCCAGTGCATTCAGCCTATATTATATTCAGAGTCAATTATAGAAAAAACCTTTATAACACATACACCCCTGTGTGGGCAATAGTCAACCTTTTCTAAACTTGGGGCACCTTTGGTTTTTTTTATACCGAGGGGCACAGCCTCACCTCATATGTTGTTTGCCTCTTTTTTGACCCCATATAGATTTCCTGCTGTAGGTAGCTTGTCCCCTGTAGGTAGTTATCTCCTGTATATAGGGAACCCCAGTAGTTAGTTTGTACCCTGCAGGTATCTTTCCCCCTGCAGGTATCTTTCCCCTGTATATAGGGACCTCCTGTAGTTAGCATTACTTTTGTAGTTAGCTTGCATCTGTATATAGGTCTCCCTGTAATTAGCTTGTCCTCCTTTAGTTAACTTGCTTTAATTATACATGGCCCTCTGTAGTTAGCTTGCTCCATGTATGTTGCTTTCCCCTAGTATATATGAACCCCTTGTAGTTAGCTTAGCCCTTAAGTAGCTTTCTCACTATAGTTAGCTTACCTCTTGTAGGTAGGAACCACTGTTGGCATCTTCCCACTGTAGAGGAGCCCTCTGTAGTTGGCTTTTCCTCTGTAGTATCATTGACAAAAATGACACTACAGTGTCAATTGCTATCTTTAACAAAAAAAAAACAATTCACAGCAATAGCTAAAAATATTACTTTATTTTAAACAACTTTAAAACCCTATTACACTATTATCCAAAAATATTATTAGAAAAATATGTAATTCTTCAGGTGAATAATGACGATATTATACTAAGTAAACAACATTCTCCTGATGTAAACACCCACAAATCCCAACGCGTTTACCCGTATATCTGATGTCATACAACGGTTCATCAGGGGATCACAACATAATATACAGGAAGGAGAAATGCACATTAACCTACAAAAAAGGAATGAATGTAATAAATTAAACAGCAGCAGGGGTATATATAGATTAGTCATAGGATAAGGACACTAAGCACTTCACATAGATCACATTGAAATGCTGGGCAGATTGCTTGTAGTTCCTTGGATTGAACACCTTTTCATCCTCACAAAAATAGTAGATTGCTATTGAAAAAGAGGTAGATGAATACCTCGAAACACGTCTAGCCTCCACCACCTGTACCCCAGTATTGGCAAATTCGACATCATCCATCGGACTGCAAAAACTATATCAGAGCACGCTCCCGGGATTGCACGTATCCTGCCTGCCAGCAGACGTCTCCCCGGTGAAAACCTATGCCTGGTAACCTCGCTCCAGGACATTGCTGGTAAGAGGCACAGTGTGCCAAACCCCTAAACCCACTCAAACTTTCCCCATGCCGCCGGGGTAGAGTGGTCCACATTTGAGGGGTCTCCAGCGCCGCTGAGCGCAGCTTCATGCACCCACAGGATTACAAATAACTGACTAATCTCTATCCCTGTGCCATCAGGGTAGAGTGGGACACATATAAGGAATCTCCAGGGCCGCAGAGCGCACTGAATTCACTCACTTACCGGCACGCTGCCACGTGCAATATCTCTATCAGATACGAGCCACACAGAGACATCGCTGCTCAAATCATAAGGCGTTGTTTTCCACCCGGCATAGCACAACCCCCGTGCATGCACCTATAGCGCTACCTATTATTTGCCTAACTGGGATACCAGCACCTAGGGATACCTAATTTTATGCCTATTTTATTTTTATTTTATTTTTTATGTACATTTACTACCAGTCTTATCGTGGTAAGTCCGATGTAAGGGCCCTACAAAGGACACCACAAGGAATATCACTATTGTTGTATTGATAAATTGTTTTAATTTAATCTAATTCACTGGATCTACATTATTCTATAGATATATATTTATATAAGCATGTATATTTTTTTATACACCTATACATTGGTTTTAATCAAGCCCAGACTTAAGGAAAGTGTACCCCCACTACATCCAACAGTATAAATAAAATGAGAAAAGATAAATATTGCTAAGCTTTGAGTAGGATTTTATCGGTTGCAAAAATATTTACTAATATGGTATACATATAAATACATATGGTGTTAAACATGAATACCAATATAAATAAGAAATTGCTTAGACACCCCATATACAGTCACACAGTGAAGGTTATACATTTTTTCAGGTAATACCTAGTGACATAGTTATTGTACAGGTTAGAGGCCAAAATGTGTAAACCAGCCACCCAATAGGGGATAGGTGTCTAAATCCACAGGGTCCAACCACTGGGACCCCTTGTGATCTCCAGAATGGGGCCCATCTCTTACCTTGGAGCACTCCAATCCCACCTTCTGATACAAACTGGTCTCGGGAGTGACGGCCTGGTTCGTCAGTAATGGGCTGCATATATATCCCGCCTCAGCAGATGATTGACAGAGAGGCCTGTTACCCCTGAGATCAGTTTAAAGAGACCCTTTTAAAACTGTACACTACCAGCAGATACCAACTCCAAAAGACACCCATTTAATGTGTATAGGCAGACAGCTGTCAGTGGCTAGTGGGCAGGGAGAGTGGTGCGGTACCATGACAAAATACAAGAGAAATACATCAGTATCTCTGTCACTAGTTTATGCTGCCTTCAGAGAGGGCAGAATAAACCTAGCGACAGATTCCTTTTAAGGGTACATTCACACGTACAGGATCCTGCACAGATTTGATGCACAGGATTTGTAACTGCAGATTAGAAGCTGCGCTCAGTCATTTAGTTTACATTGAAATCTGCAGCAGAAAATCCTGCGCATCAAATCTGCATATGTGTGTACGTACCCTAAAGCAGTTGGCCATTCTCTTTGTGTTGTCAGGTAAAGCACAATCATTTTAAGAATATACCGCTTACTTATACATACTTTAGTACAGTTGTAATGAGATTTGAAGCCTCTCTCCCTCATTTGCCCATTCTCCAATGCTGTCCATATAGTGCTCCTGTCAGTAAGATAGTGGCAGATGAGGGGACATATGACCATACACATCGATCACCACTGAGCAGTGGTAACTGTCTTAGCAATAAGCCTTTGGACTGTCAAGTGGGCAATTAGCAATGGTCAGTTCTCGGTGGAGCGTGGATCTTTGCGCTCTCCCCATTGGGAACTAAATGGCCGAGACCACTCAGTTAACCTTGTCATTTGTGTATCAGTCTCTGGGACTAACAGCTAGTGAACAACGGGGCCTCAGAATGAAAAGTCAATAATTCAGTACAGTGGTGGTGATCAGTGGATGCTGCTGCCTGGATTTTTCAAAGCATGTTAAAGGCCTTTTAAAGGATCTGCTACTAACCACTTGGTACCCGGCACCACAATTTTTATTGATATGAGGGAAGCCAACACAGTATTAGATGGGTGATTTTTATTTAATGACTTCCCAGTGTATACATAATGATACATATCATATATATAAATTACATTATATGATAATAACCATGTATGGTTATCTAGACCAGTCACTGATACATTTTAGCTACCTTAATAAACATATATTTGTGTCCCGACCTGTCATTGGAACGAATAAATGTATAGCTTTGCATAGAAATGCCATTGCAACATATCAATGTCAATAGCACTCATCCTAAAACTGGTTTTGCATGCTTTACAACATATCAAAAGTTTTTGTATCTGACAGTGCCCATTTAAATCACGTTAAAATTTGGCGTCCTGACGGAGAGATAGTAGGCCTGGGAAGTCCCAGTAGCGCTGTGCGGTAAGGATCCAGGCAACAGTTTGGTGGTTAAACACCCGCACCCGAAGCGTGTGTTTGACCACAAAACTGTTGCCTGGATCCTTACCGCGCAGCGCTGCTGCTGCGACTTCCCAGACCTACTCTCTCTGTCAGGACGCCGAATTTTAATGTGATTGAATTAAATGGGCACTGTCAGATACAGAAACGTTTGATATGTTGTAAAGCATGCAAAACCAATGCAATTGCTTTCATTAGAAAATTTTCAGTATTTTATACTGAAAAAGACAGTCAAGCAACTGTCCCCCCCCCCCCCCCCCTGCCTGCTTGGACACATACCAGTCCTGCTGTATCCAGGCATCATGGACACACTTCCTTGATTGACAGCTGTGAGCGGAGGGCTCACACCTGGAGGAAAAATCCCTCCCGCTGTCAGCTTGTGTCCCGCTACTGTCAGTGAGGACAAGCTGAGAGTTATAGTTTTGCTAATGCTAGGGGAGATGTGAGTAGACAGCATACTGAGGGAGGGGGCGGAGACCTGCACAGTGAGGCCACGCCCCCTCCATTTGAGAGACATTCGGACTAGTGAGCTAAATTAAAAGTGTAATAAAAAAATAAATAAATTAGGTTCTGAGTGATATATTAAAAAAATGTTTTTTTTGTTGGATTTGATGGGTACGCTTTAAAAAGATGAAGTTTTAGAGTGCTATTGACATTTTTTTCTACATTTTTTCGTTTAACTTGTTAATGTTGTTTCTGTCATGTGCACCCCCGAATAATTTTTTCCCTCTCCTGCGATCAGTGATTGAAGGGCATGTATTTTTGATAAAGTCGCTATTATAGTGGTGCCACCCAACTGTCTTCCTACCGTGCCCACAATCATTAGACCGCTGTCCTTGAAACGATAACATTTGATTATTTACCTTACTGATTAAAATGTTTTCATAGTATTACAATATCCACTGAATGGTTATAATAGTATTATAATGCCGTCAAACTGCAGAATCAAAGCCATTCAGGGTTTCTAAGCGCTCAGGTACCAGACAAGTTGTATGCTTTCTGCCGCTGCTCGGTATTTAGTCGCTGCAATAGAATTCTTTTTTTTTTTTCAATCTTGTTTTAGAAAAATGTATCTTCGTGCTGCTTTTCATACAACAAATAATAAAGTAGCAACACGAAAGACCAGCACAAAAACATTGTTTCTCTCTCGGTTTGTCTTTTTTTTTTTTTCCGATATATTTATCAGAAGCTGAAAGCGCTTCTGTTCAGCTGAATGCCCTGCTGCTTTTTGAGTGTTTACTACAAGAGATTTCAGATGAAGGGGCCTTGGGAGCTCAGAAAGACTGGGCCAGTTTTAAGGAGTTGGCATCCTAAGCTGTACTAGTGGCCTTGGAGGGGACCTGCCTGCTTAGTTAGCTATCTCGCCAAATTTCTCTCTCGAAAAAACAGTAAAGCAAAGAGATGGCAGGGATCCTTTTAGGCTTAATCACACTTCAGTCCTCACACCCTACAAAATTGCATCCTTTTCCATTTTCAATGCCTTTCTTCTCTTCCTCCCGGGTGGTTATCTGTGGCAGCATTTTGCAAAGCAGTCTAGCATCTATCAGTGTGAAGTAATCGGCTTTATTGTATATGTTAAGGGTTAACATGCAGAGACAGGTATGACAGTTTCCTCAAGGCAAAATAAACCTACTGAGTTGGGAGCCTCCTGATTTGCCGTAATGTAATGACAATGTTCCTCCGCCATCTGTCTATACATAATGACTGCAAATGTTTGGAATAATTGTTTTTCTTCTAATGCATCAACTTTAACTTCTTAGCAGGTTGGATTTCTGAAGGGCAGCTGACTTTATTATTATTCAAAACTTTTGTAAAAACTTTGAACTAATTTATGGTATTAAACATTGAGCTATTTGCTTAAACAGGCAGCTCCTTTTATTTTTGGTTTCTATTTCTAAAATAATTTTTTTAGTCAAAATAGCACACTGAATGCTCTGAAAGTGAATGCGGCAAAAGTATAGGCTTTCTGTGACATACCTAGGTGATAAGATGCCCAAGGACACATGTTTGCCTCAAACTGACTTTTGGGAAACATCTCCTGTAAAAAAGAATAAATATATATATATATCCGAAGAAATGGTGCAGCACTCCATGAGTAAATCCAAGGTGCAAAAAGATTTATTCACTTCACATCATAGCATAGCAACTTTTCAGATCACACAGGATCCTGTGTGAAAAAGGATCCTGTGTGATCTGAAACGTTGCTATGCTATGATGTGAAGTGAATAAATCTTTTTGCACCTTGGATTTACTCATGGAGTGCTGCACCATTTCTTCGGATGGATTCATTTTGGGACTTTGATCAAGTTCATTAGGAGCTGGCACCAGACCATTTTTTATTAATAAAGGAAATCTGTCATCAGAATCACCCGCACTAAACCTGTTACACAGGCTTGTAGTGCGGGTGATCCTGATTAAAATGCTCCTTACCTGGTTAAAAATGGTTCAGCGCTTCTTAAGATATCTATATTTTTAGTTTTCTGTTATTCCCTGGCTTGGGACTCAGTGGGAGGTGTTATTATCTGGGACTCGGCCACACATCATTCTAGCTGGGCGGAGCTGCCGCCCGGCTCATGAATATTCATGAACTTATCCTCCTGGTCTAATTCTTCTTTCTCGGTCTAAGTTCATGAATATTCATGAGCCGGGCGGCAGCTCCGCCCAGCTAGAATGACGTGTGGCCGAGTCCGAGATGATAACACCTCCCACTGAGTCCCAAGCCAGGGAATAACAGAAAACTAAAAATATGGATATCTTAAGAAGCGCTGAACCATTTTTAACCAGGTAAGAAGCGTTTTAATCAGGATCACCCGCACTACAAGCCTGTGTAACAGGTTTAGTGCGGGTGATTCTGATGACAGATTTCCTTTAAGCTAAGTAGTGCTGCAAAACAACCTTTTTCCTTTGTATATATGTGTATATATATATATATATATTTTAGTTTTCTTTTTCTTTTTTTTTTCTTTTATGGAGCTCATCTGAACACCAGTGGCCTTATTTTTCAGCATATTAACCTTAAAATGGCATTTTTGGGGAGCAAAGTTTTTATGCAATTTCTTTTTCTTTCTTTCTTTTTTACAGTAACCAACAGTACTTGCCTGCCACAATCTCTCACTGCTGCCATTCTGATGGCACCTGTCACTGCTGCTCAACAGTAGTGAAATAGTTATATGTAAATGAGTATGTTTGGCTCACTGGGGGCGTTGCCTAGCCACTAAGTGCACTGCCATGCCTGCCCGGCAGGTTCAGTAAGAATGCCTCCTAATAAATATGTAAGCTCCCTCAGCAGCAAGTGCAGGATCTCACAACACTTAGCAGTGTTTTTACTGGGCCTGCTGGATGGGCATAGCAAAGCTAGTGAATGCTTCCAGTGCCCCAAACATACCCATTTGCATCCATGTCTTCTAGCTGATGCAGCACACACGAAAAATAAAAACACTGTTATGATCAATCTCTTTAAAGAACATTCAAGGTAAAACAGATGATGCACTAGAAAACATTCACCAAATGTCATTTTTAGTAGAGGCGCACCGAAATGGAAATTTCAGAACCGAAACGAAACCGAAAAAAAAAAAAATGTCCGTCCGAAACCGATACTGAAAATGACTTCTCCCCGTCTTCTGGTAACATGCAGCGCTCCGCTCATTAGATTAGATTAGATTTCCCCCACATTAGATTGCCAGCTCCCCACATTAGATTGCCAGCTCCCCACATTAGATTGCCAGCTCCCCCACATTAGGTCGGGAGTTCCCCCACATTAATAGGCAGCTCCCCCACAATAGTAGGCAGCTCCCCCACAATAGTAGCAGTTCCCCCACAATAGTAGGCAGCTCCCCAACATTAGGTCAGCATTTCCCCCACAATAGTAGGCAGGTTCCCCACAAAAGTAGTCAATTCCCCCACAATATTAGGCAGCTCCCCCCAACAATATTAGGCAGCTCCTCCCCACATTAGGTCAGCAGTTCCCCCACAATAGTAGGCAGCTTCCCCCCACCCCACAGACATACAGCTTCCAGCCATATACAGTGTATGGCTGGAGGCTGTATGTCTGTACTGCTGCCCCCACAGTGATCCAGTCACCGCTCCTCCGGCCCGGGGTCACATCTACTGCTATGGCCTATGGCCCATAGCAGTAGGTGCCGGGACCGGAGGAGCGGTGACCGGAACACTGAAGAAGATGACGCGGTCACTTACCAGGCCCCGGCCAGCGCGCGTTCTCCTGCGACGATCCTGCGGTCCTCCTGCGTCTCTATGGTTGTACGCACGGGACGTCCTGTGCCGTGCTTACAACCATAGAGGCGGAGAAGCGAAGGACCGAAGGAGGATGCGTGCTGGCCGGGGAATGGTGAGTGACCGGCGGACATCCTTATGTCCCGAAAAGATTTTTCGGGACACAGGGATGTCCGGGATGGGAATACTTCTTTATATGTGCCCGGGCCGGCTCCTGTGTGTGGCTGCAGGCGGGGGCCGACCAGAGCATATAAGAACTAATACTGTATACTAAAAACCAGGGGGCCTCCAGCTGTTGTGAAACTACAACTCCCAGCATGCCCGGACAGCCTTTGCCGGTCCGGGCATGCTGGGAGTTGTAGTTTCACAACAGCTGGAGGCCCCCTGGTTTTTAGTATACAGTATTAGTTTTTATATGCTCTGGTCAGCCCCCGCCTGCAGCCACACACAGGAGCCGGCCTGGGCACATAAAAAGAAGTATTCCTATCCCGGAGAGCGTGCACCCCCAGATGTTGCGCCCGGTGCGGCCGGCCCCCCCTGCACCCCCCACGCTACGCCTCTGGCACTGGCAGTGTTCATAACTTGTGGGCGGGCAGGGGAGGTGGGTCATTATCGGCAAATTTTTTGTTGTTTCAGCATTTCCCAAAATAGCTATTTTTGGCCGATATGTATCGGCCGCCGATATATCGGTGCATCCCTAATTTTTAGTTTTCAAAAACGCATCTGATAAATGAGATCTTGAGAAGAGGGCGTTATAAGCAACCACTCCACTTTTCGTGTGAACATAAACCCACTGCAGTGCTTAAAGGGGTTCTCCACCCCTAGACATCTTATAATCAACCCAAATGATTGGAGATAAGATGTCTGATCTCTGTGCAGCACCCGGCTGGGGCTGGGTTTAGCGGGCCGTGGTCATGGGGGGGGGGGTAGGTGGCAGGTGGCTGGAGTGTGTTCCTTTTAACCCCTTAAGGACCAAGTCCATTTTGACCTTAAGGCCAGGCCAATTTTATTTTTGCAATTTCATTTTTTCCTCCTCTCCTTCTAAAATCCATAACTCTTTTATATTTCCATCTACAGACCCATATAAGGGCTTGTTTTTTGCGTGACCAATTGTACTTTGTAATGAAACCGCATATTTTTTTTAGGGAGGAAACTTAACCCCTTAAGGTTTTTCAGTTTTTGCACTTTCGTTTTTTCCTCCTTACCTTTTAAAAATCATAACCCTTTCAATTTTCCACCTAAAAATCCATATTATGGCTTATTTTTTGCGTCACCAATTCTACTTTGCAGTGACATTAGTCATTTTACCCAAAAATTCACGGCGAAACGGAAAAGAAAATCATTGTGCGACAAAATCGAAGAAAAAACGCCATTTTGTAACTTTTGGGGGCTTCCGTTTCTACGCAGTGCATATTTCGGTAAAGATGACACCTCATATGTATTCTGTAGGTCCATACGGTTAAAATGATACCCTACTTATATAGATTTGATTTTGTCGTACTTCTGGAAAAAATCATAACTACATGCAGGAAAATTTATATGTTTAAAAATGTCATCTTCTGACCCCTATAACTTTTTTATTTTTCCCACGTACAGGGCGGTATGAGGACTCATTTTATGCGCCGTGATCTGAAGTTTTTATCGGTATGATTTTTGTTCTGACTTTTTGATCACTTTTAATTCATTTTTTAATGGTATAAAAAGTGACCAAAAATAAGCTTTTTTTGACTTTGAAATTTTTTTGCGCGTACGCCATTGACCGTGCGGTTTAATTAATTATATATTTTTATAGTTCGGACATTTATGCACGCGGCGATACCACATATGTTTATTTATTTATTGTTTTTACACTGTTTTATTTTTTTTATGGGAAAAGGGGGGTGATTCAAACTTTTATTAGGGAAGGGGTTAAATGACCTTTATTAAGACTTTTTTTCTGCTTTTTTTTTTGCAGTGTTATAGGTCCCATAGGGACCTATAACACTGCACACAATGATCTCTTGCACAGATCACTGGCGTGTATTAACACGCCTGTGATCAGTGTTATCGGCGCTTGACTGCTCCTGGCTTGATCTCAGGCACGGAGCAGTCATTCGTCAATCGGACACCGAGGAGGCAGGTAAGGGCCCTCCCGATGCCCTGTAAGCTGTTCGGGATGCCGCGATTTCACCGCGGCGGTCCCGAACAGCCCGACTGAGCAGCCGGGTCACTTTCACTTTAGAAGCGGCGGTCAGCTTTGACCGCCGCTTCTAAAGGGTTAATACCGCACATCGCCGCGATCGGCGATGTGTGGTATTAGCCGCGGGTCCCTGCCGTTGATGAGTGTCAGGACCGACGCGATATGATGCGGGATCGTGGCGCGATCGCGGGAGCCGGCGCAGGACGTAAATATACGTCCTGCGTCGTTAAGGGGTTAAATGAAATCCACAATTTTGCACATTTTGGAGGGTTTTGTTTTCACACTGTACACTTCACGGTAAAAATGACACATGTTCTTTATTCTGTGGGTCAATATGATTAACATGATACTCATGGCTAGATACTTTTCTATTTTTGTACCGTTAAAAAAATAAATCTCAAACTTTTTGTACAAAATCAGTAATATAAAATTGCCCTATTTTGAGCACCTATAACTTTTTCATTTTTCCGTTTATGGGGTGGTATGAGGGCTTATTTTTTGCGCCGTTTACTGTACTTTTTTAATTGATACCAAATTTGCATATATAAAACTTTTTAGATCACTTTTTATAAAAAAAAATTGGAATAAAAATGTGAAAAAAGCAGTATTTTGAATTTTTTTTTTTTACGTTTACGCCGTTCAACGTACAGGATCATTAACATTATATTTTGATAGTTCGGACATTTACGCACGCGGCGATACCAAATATGTTTGTAAAAAAAAATGTTCGCTTTTTGGGTATAAAATGGGGAAAAGGGGACAATTTTCGTTTTTATTGGGGGAGGAGATTTTTCACTTTTTTTACTTTTTATTTTTAAATGTTTCAGTTGATTGCTAATACTGTTCAGTGCTGAGTACTGATCAGTATTATCGGCTATCTTCTGCTCTGGTCTGCTTGATCTCAGACCAGAGCAGAAGACCTGAGAAGGGGTTAATGGAAAACATCCGCGCGTTTGCGGATGTTGTCCATTACCGGCGGGGACCTGCAGTGTATGACTCGCACACCGCTCCGATTCTCGCGGTCATACACAAGACGTAAATGTACGTCCTGGTGCGCTAAGTACCTCCGCACCAAGACGTACATTTACGTCCGTGGTCGTTAAGGGGTTAAAGGGGTTGTTCGATAAATTTCTTACCTATTCTCTCCATCTTACCTGATCTTACCAACATTCTACTTTTACCCTCTCCAGTATACCTTCCAAGACAAGAGGGGGCAGTCGTGATCTTGGCATATGGGCCACTGCGATCTCAGGAAATGCGCTCTATTCTCTAATGGTCATGAACACTTGAAAAGAGGATTGCCGGACATTTAGATTGCAAATTCTTGTTCTTCTACAAGCCATATTTTTTTTTTTTTTACTATATTTCTGTCAAAGTAGCTGAGGGCTTGCTTCAGTGGATTCAATTGTATTTTTTTATGTGTAGTTGTATTTTTTGTATTAGTTGTACATTTATTTATTATATGTTTTGAAATACATATAAATCTAATCTTTTTTTTTTTTGTGTGTGTGTGGGCAAGGGAATGGAAATAAAATAAAAAAAAAAACATTTATTCCATTTTGTTTTGAGGATTTGTTTCTATGGAGTTTCACATGTGATATAAAAGACTGAAGAAGAGAACATTTTTTATGAATACCTATGAAGAATTTGTATTTGTACCATAATAAGTACAAGGCAGGAATAAAAAAAAATGCATACAAAGGTGTCCATAGCCTTTAAATGGGTTTCTGGTTTAACCCACAAATAAGAAAAGAAAAAAGTCCAAAATGTTTTTTATTTTTCATAAGATGGTCACCTGTGTGATTAGAAAGTGTCCACAAAGAGCTTGTCTAAGCACCTCTATGTATTACACTGACAGACATTAATTTCCCTTCGATCTGTGTAATGACTCATTTCCCTTGTGGTGGCGTGGCAGAAGAATTAAACACTGTTACTCCGATACATTTTATAGCCAGTCACTGGGGGCCCCAGCCGCTATACATTGTGTGATCAATTTATTGTTGTATTAATCTTTAAACAAAAATGCCTAGCTGAAATCTGACAGCCCCTTTACTATTTACACTTCAATCATTATGACTCCCAATTCCTAAACCTAGAATACCATTTTTTTCTGGGAAAAATATAAGAAATTGTAAGATAAATATATAATCTGTGCAGGCAGGCCACTTTTTTTATGTTATATTTATTTTTATTAGGTCAGAGCATTCACTCATATGTTTAACCCCTTAAGGACTCGGGGTTTTTCCGTTTTTGCACTTTCGTTTTTTCCTCCTTACCTTTTAAAAATCATAACCCTTTCAATTTTCCACCTAAAAATCCATATTATGGCTTATTTTTTGCGTCGCCAATTCTACTTTGCAGTGACATTAGTCATTTTACCCAAAAATGCACGGCGAAACGAAAAAAAAAAATCATTGTGCGACAAAATCGAAAAAAAAATGCCATTTTGTAACTTTTGGGGGCTTCCGTTTCTACGCAGAGCATATTTCGGTAAAAATTACGCCTTATCATTATTCTGTAGATCCATACGGCTAAAATGATACCCTACTTATATAGGTTTGATTTTGTCGCACTTCTGGAAAAAATCATAACTACATGCAGGAAAATTTATACGTTTAAAAATGTCATCTTCTGACCCCTATAACTTTTTTATTTTTCCACGTACAGGGCAGTATGAGGACTCATTTTTTGCGCCGTGATCTGAAGTTTTTATCGGTACGATTTTTGTTTTGATCGGACTTTTTGATCACTTTTTATTCATTTTTTAATGTTATAAAAAGTGACCAAAATACGCTTTTTTGGACTTTGGAATTTTTTTGCGCGTACGCCATTGACCGTGCGGTTTAATTAATGATATGTTTTTATAGTTCGGACATTTACGCACGCGGCGATACCACATATGTTTATTTTTATTTTGTTTTACACTGTTTTATTTTTTTTATGGGAAAAGGGGGGTGATTCAAACTTTTATTAGGGAAGGGGTTAAATGACCTTTATTAACACTTTTTTTTATAATTTTTTTTTTTTGCAGTGTTATAGGTCCCATAGGGACCTATAACACTGCACACACTGATCTTTTACACAGATCACTGGCGTGTATTAACACGCCTGTAATCAGTGTTATCGGCGCTTGACTGCTCCTGCCTGGATCTCAGGCACGGAGCAGTCATTCGCCGATCAGACACCGAGGAGGCAGGTAAGGGCCCTCCCGGCGTACGGTCAGCTGTTCGGGACGCCGCGATTTCACCACGGCGGTCCCGAACAGCCAGACTGAGCAGCCGGGTCACTTTTGCTTTAGAAGACCGCCGCTTCTAAAGGGTTAATACCGCACATCGCCGCGATCGGCGATGTGTGGTATTAGCCGCGGGTCCCGGCCGTTGATGAGCGCCGGGACCGATGCGATATGATGCGGGATCGCGGCGCGATCCCGCTTCATATCGCGGGAGCCGGCGCAGGACGTAAATATACGTCCTGCGTCGTTAAGGGGTTAATTCCTCCTGCTTAATTTTTACTTTGTTTATTGTAGAAATATACAAGAGAAAGTGCTTGAGGGAAGAAGGATGCTGGCAGGCAGACAAGATCAGAAGTAGGGATGAGCGAATCGAATCTGACGAATCCAAATTCGTTAAGAACTTCAGGAAAAATGTGATTTGTAACGACTGCGAGTATCACCGCAATTCGATCGGGCGAATCGCTTCATAAAAATCCATTTAGTGTGGTCCAGGCTCCAGGGCATCTAGAATGGCAGATGTGAGGACATGGGATAAGGAATCCTGGGAAGGCGGGAACAAGGGTGGGCGGGATGACCCTGAATTGCATGCAGCCTATCAGCAGCCAGAAACCCCTGTGATGTCACAGCCCTATATAATCGGCAGCTATCTTGCAGCCAATCACATCAGCATTCTATTACAGAGCGAGAGGGACAGACAGCAGTGTGTGTTGCTCAGAAAAGCATTTTTACAGCAGCGATATACCTCCCAGTCACATCAGTGTTCTATTGCAGAGAGAGAGTGGGACAGAGAGCAGTGTGTGTTGCACAGAAAAGCATTTTTACAGCAGCGATTCACCTCCCAGTCACATCAGCTTCTATTGCAGAGAGGGATAGAGAGCAGTGTGTTGTAAAAGAAAGCTTTTTTACTGTAGGAATTCACCTCAAGCCAAAATACGGCCTAGAAGCACTGATAGGGAAGGGAGTGAGATTGAGAGAGAGTGCAATTTTGGGTGTAGTACACAGTGACTGTGTGCTATAGCACTGCTGTGTACAACAACTGAAAATCAAATAGTAGCCAGACAGTTAGGGTGAGCAGAGCACTAAAAGCATATTGTGTGTACCATTTTATTCCTGTTAAAGTCTTAAGGGCCTAGATACTGTGAAAGGCCAGCCAAAAATACACACCTCTTGGTGTTGTATACAAATACTGTTTTAAGCATAGTGGAGCGTATTGTACTCCCCTCATATATGCACTAAGTATGTCAGGCAAAGAAGTGCCAGGACGTGCACAGAGGAGTGGCAGAGGCTTAAATTGATCAGGTAGAGGTCGCAGCAGATTAGGGGTGAGTGGCAGCAGGAGTCACAGCGAATGGCCTAAGCTCGCCGTTATCAGCTACCAGTCGTGTTTCGACCAGCAACCCATCTGTTGTCATCGACTGGTTAACCCGGTCATCCACTTCATCACAAGTGACATCTGACACCCCCAGTCAACAGTCGGTGGGTTCCTCAGACACAACCCTCAGTTGGCATGGCCCGGGAGCAGTCCCTGTCCTCCCATTGCCTCTGTCCTATGCTTTTCCCTCCCTCACAGAAGTATCTTATGCTGTGGGTTCAGCTCCACTATTTAGTGAGGACAATATACTAGAGGACAGTCAGCAGCTACTGCCCAGCCAAGAAGTGGAGGAGACATCCGCCGCTTCCTCCGCCAGGCAGGCAAGTAGTTATGAGGAGAGTGGCGTGGGAGGTGATGTTGAGAGCGTTCAGGCTCCGGAAGCAGACACTGTTGAGAAACCTGAAGAAGACATCAGTGACGTGCAGACACAACTCGATGATGACATCAGTGACGTGCAGACACAACTTAATGGTGATAAAGCCGATTGCACTTGGGTGCCGGGTGCAGAAGGGGCTTCATCATCATCATGAGAAGAGGGTTGCAGGTTTCCCGGTAGTCAGCAGCTGAGCAAGCAAGGTGGTAGCATGGTTGGCTGTCAGCATTAAGGCAGAAGAGGAAAGTCTGGAGCCAAACATGCCCGGGGGAGACAACCTGCTTTGCGGCAGCCTACCTTCCCAAGAGCTAGCGGTTCCTGGAGTCAGCGGCAGTAGCAGTCAATCAGTGCGGACTGTTAGTGGGAAAATCAGCTACTCAGTGGTGTGGCAGTTTTTCATCAAGCATCCGGAGTAAGATGTGTCAGCAGAAGGTGAAGCGTGGCCAGGGTCACAATGTTGGCACCAAGGCCCTGCGTCAACATATGTAGCGTCACCTTAAAGTGGCCTGGGAGAACCATGGCTCCGATGTGGTGGTCCAGCCTGCTGCATCACCTAGTGGCACGCCGCTCCATCTTTCAGCCAGCCAAGGCTCCTCAGCCGAAGGGAGCTGTGTGTCATACTTATATTCTGTCGCTCTAGATGCTCCTGCTCCTCCAAGTGCCGACGTGTGGAGCTGTAACTACGGTCAGGGACAATACATGTCCTTTACGGCCCACTGGGTAAATGTTGTTCCTTGCCACAATAGCAACTTGGACAGGTCACGCTGCTTCCACCTCCACGCTCTCAGGTCTTTGGTCCTGTGACAGTGTGCGACTCTGCCTCCTCATCCTCCACCGGGTTCTCAGCCTCCACTGCACGGACAAGTCTCAGTGCCTCTCCAGCATACCATGTGTGCAGGGTGCAGCGGTGTCACACTGTTTTTCACATGGTTTGCCTTGACAAACAGAGTAACACAGGGGAACTGTTAAAAGTCATTCAT
The DNA here is from genome assembly GCF_029499605.1 of Hyla sarda. Lineage (NCBI taxonomy): Eukaryota > Metazoa > Chordata > Amphibia > Anura > Hylidae > Hyla > Hyla sarda. Next base: position 471,432,532 of record NC_079189.1, read on the forward strand.
GAAGAAATCGAATCATGGCTTACTCCACGAAACCTGAAAATGGGAACCATGGTGACCGACAATGGGAAGAACATCTTGTCTGCGCTGTGGCAAGGAAGCCTGAGACATGTGCCCTGCATGGGACACGTGTTCAATCTGGTTGTCAAGTAGTTCCTTAAGTGCTCCCCCCATCTGCAAGACATCCTAATAATGGGAAGGAAACTTTTGCATGCACTTCAGCCACTTGTACACCGCAAAGCACACCCTCCTTGTGCTGCAGCATCAGAACAATATCCCCCAACATAGTCTGATTTGCGACATTTCCACTCCTTGGAATTCCACCCTCCATATGTTGGACCAACTATACGAACAGAGAAAAGCCATCACCGATTTCTTGATTATCCAAGCGTATAGGGGGACTTCCCTGTTTAACTTCAATGTCAACCAGTGGCAGCTCATACGTGACACCTGTCGTTTGCTCAGGCCCTTTGAGGAAGCCACATTATTAGTCAGTCGCCAGGATTACGGGATGAACAATGTCATTCCACTGCTTCATTTACTACAACAGGTGTTGGAAACCATGGCTGGTCAGGGCACTGGAGACGTGGCGCCTACATCTCACGGCCACATGAGTCCTGTGGGGGCTGAACTGGAGGAGGGGGGAGGGGCACAGTGGAGCACAGTTTAGGTTTTGCACGATGGGTGGTTTTTCTAGTCATCTGACAGGAGAGCAGGAGCAGCTAGAGGGTAATGAGGAAGGCGAGACATAGGACCCAGACACACCGTGGCAGTATGCAGTGGAGGTGCAGACAGGGAGTCCCTCCGAGTCACTTGCACAAATGGCAGGGTGCTTGCTCACTTGCTTGCATAGTGACCGCCGAATCGTCACCATTCAGCAGCAGGATGGCTTATGGCTCTCCACCTTATTGGACCCTCCCTACCGGCACAAAATGCGGGCCTTTTTATACACGCAATGAGAGGAAGGACAAACTGATCTACTACAGAGACATCCTAAGGTAGTCAGTTGGACGATGCCTATCTGCACCATTGTCCATCCTCTCTCAGGTCTGACTCGAGGGGGGGGGGGGCCTATGCGCTCACCTTCCACTGCCATGGCTGCTGGGGAGGGGTGGGGTGGCAGGAGCTCCATCAGCAGCAGCCTGAGTCTACAGTCGCTGATGAGTAGCTTTCTTCACCTGCATAGTGAAGCAACTCATCAGCAGCAGATAGACCTGGCGAAAGACCTGAACCAGCAGGTGGTAGCATACCTTGACATGACCATGCCAATACACCTTGAAGATCCGCTGGACTTCTGGGCAGCCAAACTTGATTTGTGGCCGCAACTAGCAGAGTTTGCCCTGGAAAAGCTGTCCCGCCTGGCCATTAGTGTGCCATCCGAGTGGGTGTTTAGTGCGGCGGGGGCTATAGTCACCCCAATGAGAACTTGTCTTTCCACGAACGATATGGAGAGACTGACCTTTTGTGAAGATGAATCAGGCATGGATCAGCCAGGATTTCCACCCACCAATTCCTGATGCATCAGAGTAGATTGACCGTGGTGCCACACCAACACTTCACAAATGGGGATAGTGCATAACATATTTAAGGGGCTTCCTCCCAGTTACAGAAATTAATTCGCATCAGACCTCAAGTAAGTATTGAGGATATGCATTAGCTAAAACTACAATTTTCTTTTTTAAATCAAACAAAAGGAAAGGTGTGCAAAAAACACCTTGTGCCACCTACACCACCAAGTATTGATGTGATGCAAAGACCTCTAAAAGGTGGAAGGGAACAACGTATGGTTCATTGAAACCGGTGTGAGAAAAAACTTCCCCTGTAAGGCCCTACTCTCACATTATTAATTCCCTTCTTGGCAAGTGTTACTCATTTTAAAAAGGGTGGCCCCACACAGGAACATCTCCCTATTTCTGCCTAAAAACCCTGGGAAATGGCAGTGTTTGCAGTTGGAAATAGGGAGCGGTTCCTGTGTGGGCCGCCCTTTTTAGGGCGATTTATCACTTGCCAAGGGATTTAATAATGCGAGAGTAGGGCCTTACAGGGGAAGTTTTTACCCTCACCGGTTACAATGAACCATACGTTGTTCCCTTCCACCTTTTAGAGGTCTTTGCATCACATCAGTACTTGGTGGTGTATGTGGCACATGGTGTTTTTTGCACACCTTTCCTTTTGTTTGATTTAAAAAATTCTGGTTGCATATATTTTATCCTAAGAATATTATTAAAAGTTACGTTTTACGTAATGCATATCCTAAATACTTACTTGTGCACACTAACACTTTTAGAAAAAAATTGTAAACTTCCAGACCAATATAATAATATTGTTTAATACTAAAAGATTAGACAATATTAGTCAATGTTAAAATTGTGGAAAATAAATCAAAAGAAATGCAGCCGCAGGGCCCTAAGGCTGTATATTGATTTAAATAGAAATAATTATATAAATTTTATCACCAATTGAACTTGGACAGTATAACTATATGGATAGTAGTATTTTCACTATAATCGATCATGTAAACAGTGTTTGAGTATGCATATGCTACACAATGTAACAAAAAAAATGTAACAGAAAAAATAACAATATAAAAATAAAAATGTAACAGAAAAAATAGCAATATGTCTAGATGAATAGTTCAAACGACTGTAGCAGTGATGGACCTGTAAAGAAAAAAGGTAATGCCCTCTGTAGATATCAGTGTCCGTTCCGGAGGGATAGAAACAAAATAAAATAAATAATAAATATAATGTCCAGCAATGTGGATTCTGTGCAGGGGATATTGAGCACCTGTGGCAAGATGGAAAATAACCGGAAGTGTGGCCGGGAGGACCTGCTGTGCCGGGATGTAAAGGTAGACATGACTTGCCAAGGGAATTAATAATGCGAGAGTGGGGCCTTACAGGGGAAGTTTTTACCTCCACCGGTTACAATGAACCATAAGTTGTTCCCTTCCACCTTTTAGAGGTCTTTGCATCACATCAGTACTTGGTGGTGTAGGTGGCACATGGTGTTTTTGCACACCTTTCCTTTTGTTTGGTTTAAAAAAATTCTGGTTGCATATATCTTATCCTAAGAATATTATTAAAAGTTACGTTTTACGTAATTCATAGCCTCAATACTTACTTGTGCACACTAACACTTTTAGAAAAGAAACCGTTTTCTTCTGCCTACCTGCCTCAGCTACTATTCTGATCCTGCCACCCACCCTGATGCCAAGTTTTCCTTTTTCACCCACCTTCGTCATTGGGTAATTGTATTCCCCCCACTATGTCACCGGGTCACTTTCAGGACTCCTGAAGTGCTGATGCCACCTCCAGGCTGTCTCATACTGCCACCATATGTTCTTCTCATGCTGATGCCAGCTCCAGGCTGTCTCATTCTGCCACCATATGTTCTCCTCATGCTGCTGCCATCTCCAGGCTGTCTCATCCTGCAAATATATGGTCTCCTCATGCTTCTGCCAACTCCAGGCTGTGTCATTCAGCCATTATATGGTCTCCTCATGCTGCCGCCAACTCCAGGCTGTGTCATTCAGCCACTATATGGTCTCCTCATGCTGCTGCCAACTCCAGACTGTGTCATTCAGCCACTATATGGTCTCCTCATGCTTCTGCCAACTCCAGGCTGTGTCATTCAGCCACTATATGGTCTCCTCATGCTGCCGCCAACTCCAGGCTGTGTCTTTCAGCCACTATATGGTCTCCTCGTGCTGCCGCCAACTCCAGACTGTGTCTTTCAGCCACTATATGGTCTCCTCATGCTGCCGCCATCTCCAGACTGTGTCATTCAGCCACTATATGGTCTGCTCTTGCGGCCGCCACCGCTATGCTGTGTCATTCAGGCACTTAATGCTCTCCTCATGCTGCTGCCTCCTGCATGCTATGATGCCACCTCCAGGCTCTGTCATTGTGCCGCTGTGCGACAGTGATTCTAATAGCGACGCCTCTAATCTGCATGTCATACTGAATAACATTATTTTTTAACTAACCCAACACACACTCTATGCTTGTTACAGCAAGGCAAAGTGTTCTACACCCCTATTGAAGCTCTCTGTAGGCCAGAAATAGCCATTTTTAATACAGATTCACCGCAAATGAATTCGGACTGAACCAAATTTTTTCGGAAAATTCGGCGAATCGGCCGAATTGAAAAGTTCGCTCATCTCTAATCAGAAGCTACAGGGGCCTGAAATCAAGTGTGCTGATAAGCATTGGCTGACCACAGTTTGCCTGCTAGACATCACCTCGTTTTTATTAGAAATGGGGCCATTTATAGCTTATAAATGTACAAACCAAGATGTTGCACATAACTTTTGTAATATTGCTATTAATATGCTTCTGGTGTTTTATTTTTATTTTTTTATATTTCTTTTATGAAGAAAATTTTTCATATTAAAAACCCACCAAGGCTTATTTACAGGATATTAGATTTGGGTGGGATGAAATCATTGTTGTTCCACATGAAGCCTTAGATGAACCTCCAAGTGTCTCAGGAAGCTGATAAATCTGACAAGATGCCAGTGGCTTTTTATACTCGAAATCTCAGTGGTGCCATGAACTAAAATGCTGAAGAAGGTTTTATTAGAGGCTTCATACAGCTGATCTTGACTCTGGAAGCCCCTTACATGATACCTCCCTGCCAATTCTTGTGCATTAAGTTATAACATCAGGGTTTTGCTGGTTAACTTTTCTACCCGAGCTTCTCGGAAAGATTATGTAATGGTTACTATGTCCATTCCCGCTGGAACTTTATTGCCTTAATTGAAAATCCATAGTATGTGAACAGTGAAAAAAGTTTTCTCATTCCTATCTGTCTCCTGCTATATATTATAGAAATGACCATAGCTTACTTGGTCCAGAACATCTTACATGCTTAGTCGGGCTTCTCTGGGAAGCAAAAATTTTACCTTTTTGGGTAAAGTGAAATTAGGAATGCTGACCATTTCTAATCAAAAACATGAAACTCTTCAGGCGATATGGCCCTGCTACTTCCCATAGCCCTATTTTAAAGATTTCTTTAGGTTGTGTAGAAGGGTGTTCCTATCAAAGATGAGCAAAAATTTTCATGGGACCTCAAACTTCTGGGAATCCATCTGATCGCGTGAGTCTTGGAGCAATTCTAGGGCTACAAGATTGCATGGGAAGTTTAAAAATAACTTATTTTAAACAATTGGTCAAGTTCTGATAAAACATTCCTTTTAAGAACTGTCTCATGCACCTCACTGTTCTACTTAATATTACTTAACTTTGATAACCATAGCACCCTAGGGTGAGCTTAAATGGGCACTGTCATTAAAATAATTTTTTTGCATGTGATACATCAGGTAAAATAAATTAAGATTTTTGATTTACTCCCTGTAAAAAAATATATATATATTTGTCACTTTCATGGCCTTATAAATCTGGCCACTAAGGGTCTCCCTTTTGGTCCAGACTGCATTCTGTCTGCTCAAAAGCACAGATTTTGGTCTCCTGCTGAACTGGCAGGAGATAGAACTCAGGAAGTGTTGTCTGGCCTTAGGCAGTAAATAGCACTCGCTCTCGCTGTTTCATACACAGGCAGAGAGCAAGTGCTATTCACTGCCTATGATCAGTGGCATAACTAGGGTTGGTGTCACCCGGTGCAGTAAAAAAAAAACGTTGTCACCCCATACTCATAACACCCCCCCCCCCCCTCCCCCCCAGGGATTTTTTTTAGCCTGTTGTGACAGACGCCAGTGGTGTAGCTCGTTGCGGAAAATTATTTCCAGTATAATAATAAAATATACCAATTGTCACAGAATGGGACAGTGCTAGAGAAATTTTATCCATTTAAAACTAAAGCTCCCAGTAGGACCTAAGCAGTGATATGGTTATGCTGGAAGTTGTTGTCTCACCCATCATAACTGCAGAACTAACTTACAAGTGACTTACAAGAGCTCTGATGGGACAGTCAGGCAGCATACACAATATCAGTGACTACAGGTGATGTCTTTCTATAGTCTTTCCTTATCTAATTCAGATGGTACATAACACCAGGACTTCATCCAGCAAAATCTTCTCTCTGCAGAACGTGATGCCCAAATGACATTGGCTCCTCACTAAGTCAGCGCTATGTCTGATCCTTTTATAGCAATCATTATAACCCTGCTATACATTGCGCTCTCTGAATATAATACTGATACACACTGTACTCTCTGAATATAATACTGCCATACACTGCACTCTCTGAATATAATACTGCTATACACTGTACCCTCCGAATATAATACTACTACCACACACTGCACTCTTTGAATATAATACTACTACACACTGTATCCTCTGAATATAATACTGACACACACCGTACCCTCTGAGTATAATACTGCCACACACTGTACCTTGTCCTGTGCCCTCATCATATTAATGCCCCTGACATAATTATGCCTCCTGTCCTGTGCTCATACATAATAATTATGCCCCGTCCTGTTCCCCCCACATAATTCCCTCTGTCCTGTGCCCACACATCTAATACTACTGCCCTTGTCTTCCTCTCCCACTTAACCCTGTGCCCCTAACTTATAATTCACCCTGTCATGTGCCACATATAATGCCCCCTGTCCTGTGTCACTCGCATATAATGTCCTGTCATATAATGCCCCTGTCATGTGCCCCTCACTTACAATGCCCCTGTCATGTGCCCCTCACTTACAATGCCCCTGTCATGTGCCCCTCATTTATAATGCCCCTTGTCCTGTGCCCCTCATATATAATGCCCCTTGTCCTGTGCCCCTCATATATAATGCCCCCTGTCCTGTACCTCTCATATATAATCCCCCCCTGTTCTGTGCCACTGACATAAAATGCCCCCTGTTTTGTCCCCCTACATTAAATGCCCCCTGTCCTGTGCCCCTCTGATATAATGCGCCCTGTATAATGCCCCCATAGTGCCCCAAACATAGTAAAAAAAAAAACAATTATACTCACATAAGCCATGTTCCAACGAACAGGTCTCTCCCTGGCTTTCGGCTTGCACCGTGTGAGCCGCGGGGACGGGATCTCCGGCAGGCGCCATGATGTCACATCATCGTGCCGGCCTGCCTCGGGATCACATCCCTGCGGCTCACACGCTGCAAACCAGAAGTGTCTGCACCGTGTGAGTGAATGGAGGAGCAGCAGCTGACAGCTCTCGCTCCACCATTCTAGTCTACTGCCTCTGCCTTCCCAGAGGCAGTACACTTACTTGCATTGCTGGGTGACCCAATCGCGGGATTACTTCCCACTTGATGGTGTCACCCCACTTGGGGGGTGTCACCCGGTACGGCCCGCCCCCCCCCCCCCCCATAGCAACACTACTGCCTATGGCCAGACCGCACTTCCAGGGGGAAATTTATCAAAACCTGTCAAGAGAAAAGTGGTGCATTTGCCCATAGCAACCAATCAGATTGCTTCTTTCATTTTTCACAGGCCTCTTTAAAAATGAAAGAAGCAAGCTGATTGGCAGCTATGGGCAACTGCACCACTCTTCCTCTGCACAGGTTTTGATAAATGTCCCTTCCATAGATTGGTCTCCTGCCAGTCCAGCAGGAGACCAAAGTCTGAGCAGACAGAATGTGGTCTGGACCAGAAGAGAGACCCCTAGAGGCCAGATTTATAAGGCCATAAGAAGTGACATAAAAAGACATTTCTTTTTACAGGGAATAAATTACAAATCTTATTTATTTTAACTGCTGTATCATATGCAAAAAATGTTTAATGACCGCACCTATTTAACCCTTTAAGGACCCAGCCATTTTACACCTTAGGACCCGGCCATTTTTTTGCACATCTGACCACTGTCACTTTAAACATTAATAACTCTGGAATGCTTTTAGTTATCATTCTGATTCCGAGATTGTTTTTTCGTGACATATTCTACTTTAACTTAGTGGTAAAATTTTTTGGTAACTTGCATCCTTTCTTGGTGAAAAATCCCAAAATTTGATGGAAAATTTGAAAATTTTTCTAACTTTGAAGCTCTCTGCTTGTAATGAAAATGGATATTCCAAATATTATTTTATTTTATTCCCATATACAATATGTCTACTTTATATTTGCATCATAAAATTGACGAGTTTTTACTTTTGGAAGACACCAGAGGGCTTCAAAGTTCAGCAGCAATTTTCCAATTTTTCACAAAATGTCCAAAATCACAATTTTTCAGGGACCAGTTCAGGTTTGAAGTGGATTTGAAGGGTCTTCATCTTAGAAATACCCCACAAATGACCCCATTATAAAAACTGCACCCCCCAAAGTATTCAAAATGACATTCAGGCAGCATTTTAACCCTTTAGGTGTTTCACAGGAATAGCAGCAAAGTGAAGGAGAAAATTCACAATCTTCATTTTTTACACTTGCATGTTCTCGTAGACCCAATTATTGAATTTTTACAAGGGGTAAAAGGAGAAAATGTATACTTATATTTGTAGCCCAATTTCTCTCGAGTAAGCACATACCTCATATGTCTATGTAAAGTGTTCGGCGGGCGCAGTAGAGGGCTCAGAAGGGAAGGAGTGACAAGGGGATTTTGGAGCGTACGTTTTTCTGAAATGGTTTTTGGGGGGCATGTTGCATTTAGGAAGCCCCTATGGTTCCAGAACAGGAAAAAAAAATACATGGCATACTATTTTGGAAACTAGACCCCTTGAGGAACGTAACAAGGAATAAAGTGAGCCTTAATACCCCACAGGTGTTTCACGACTTTTGCATATGTAAAAAAAATGTAAAAAAATTTCAATAAAATGTGTGTTTCCCCCCAAATTTCACATTTTTGCAAGGGTTAATAGCAGAAAATACCCCCCAAAATTTGTAACCCCATTTCTTCTGAGTATGGAGGTACCCCATAAGTTGACATGAAGTGCACTACGGGCGAACTACAATGCTCAGAAGAGGAGGAGTCATATTTGGCTTTTTGAGAGCAAATTTTGCTTGGGGGCATGTCGCATTTAGGAAGCCCCTATGGTGCCAGGACAGCAAAAAATACCCACATACCATACCATTTTGGAAACTAGACCCCTTGAGGAAGGTAACAAGGAATAAAGTGAGCCTTAATACCCCACAGGGGTTTCACGACTTTTGCATACGTAAAAAAAAAAATTTTTTTTCACTAAAATGTGTTTCCCCCCCAAATTTCACATTTTTGCAAGGGTTAATAGCAGAAAATACCCCCCAAATTTGTAACCCCATCTCTTCCAAGTATGGAGGTACCCCATAAGTTGACCTGAAGCGCACTACGGGCGTACTACAATGCTCAGAAGAGAAGGAGTCATATTTGGCTTTTTGAGAGCAAATTTTGCTCGGGGGGCTTGTCGCATTTAGGAAGCCCCTATGGTGCCAGAACAGCAAAATAACCCCCACATGGCATTCCATTTTGGAAAATAGACCCCTTGAGGAACATAACAAGGGGTACAGTGAGCATTTACCCCCCACTGGTGTCTGTCAGATCTTTGGAACAGTGGGCTGTACAAAATTTTTAATTTGCGCAGCCCACTGTTCCAAAGATCTGTCAGACACCAGTGGGGTGTAAATTCTCACTGCACCCCTCATTACATTCCGTGAGGGATGTAGTTTCCAAAATGGGGTCACATGTGGTTTTTTTTTTTTTTTGCGTTTGTCAAAACCGCTGTAACAATCAGCCACCCCTGTGCAAATCACCTCAAATGTACATGGTGCACTCTCCCTTCTGGGCCTTGTTGTGTGCCCCCAGAGCACATTGCGCCCACATATGGGGTATCTCCGTAGTCGGGAGAAGTTGCATTACAAATTTTGGGGGGCTTTTTTCCCTTTTACGTCTTGTCAAAATGAAAAGTATAGGGCAACACCAGCATGTTAGTGTAAAAAATTTATTTTTTTACACTAACATGCTGGTGTAGACCCCAACTTCACCTTTTCATAAGGGGTGAAAGGAGAAAAAGCCCCCCAAAATTTGTAAGGCAATTTCTCCCGAGTACGGTGATACCCCATATGTGACCCTAAACTGTTGCTTTGAAATACGACAGGGCTCCGAAGTGAGAGAGCGCCATGCGCATTTGAGGCCTGAATTAGGGATTTGCATAGGGGTGGACATAGGGGTATTCTACACCAGTGATTCCCAAACAGGGTGCCTCCAGCTGTTGCAAAACTCCCAGCATGCTTGGACAGTCAACGGCTGTCCGGCAATACTGGGAGTTGTTGTTTTGCAACAGCTGGAGGCTCCATTTTGAAAACAGTGGCGTACCAGACGTTTTTCATTTTTATTGGGGAGGGAAGGGGGTCTGTGTAGGGGTATGTGTATATGTAGTGTTTTTTACTTTTTATTTTATTTTGTGTTAGTGTAGTGTAGTGTTTTTAGGGTACAGTCGCACGGGCAGGGGGGGTTACAGCGATTTTCCCGCTACGAGTTTGAGCTGCCGCGCAAAATTTGCTGCATCGCAAAATTGCAGCCGGATACTCACTGTAAGCCCCCTGCCCATGTGAATGTACCCTGTACATTCACAGGGGGGGACCTCCAGCTGTTGCAAAACTACAACTCCCAGCATGCACAGTCTATCAGTGCATGCTGGTAGTTATAGTTTTCACAACAGCTGGAGGCATACGGGTTGGGAAACACTGAGTTAGGAAACAATGTTTCCCAACCAGTGTGCCTCCTGTTGTTGCAAAACCACAACTCCCAAACATTCTCAGGCATGCTGGGAGTAGTAGTTCGGCAACATCTTTAGAGCCAGATGTTGCCGAACTACAACTCCCAGCATGCTTGGAGTTGTAGTTTTGCAACATCTGGAGGACTAGTTTGCAGACCACTGTGGTCTGACCACCAGTGGTTCCCAATCTGTGCCCTTCCAGATGTTGCAAAACTACAACTCCCAGTATGTCAAAACTGTCCAGGCATGCGGGGAGTTGTAGTTCTGCAACATCTGAAGGGCCAGATGTTACAGAACTACAACTCCCAGCATGCCTGGACAGTAAGGGCATGCTGAGGATGTGTAGTTTTGCAACATCTGGAAGGGCACAGTGGTCTCCAAACTGTGGACCTCCAGATGTTGCAAAACTGCAACTCCCAGCATGCCCAGATGCCAAGGGCTGTCTGGGCATGCTGGGAGTTGTAGTATATAGGGTCCCAATACAGCAATGCATGTCGCTTTACGGCGACGTGCATTGCTGTAAAGGGCCCGACCGCGGCTGAAGATCTACTCACCTGTCGCCACCGCCGCCATCTTCCTCGCCAGGATCCGGGTCTTCAGGGACGAGGTAAGTACCGGGGCCGGTCCCCAGCACTCCCCCCGTCCCCCGCCGCGTCCTCCGGTCTTCCTCCCGTCCTCTCCGGACTTTCAGTGGCCGGGCAGGACGGGAGGAAGTAACCGCCCCCCCCCCCTCCTGCGATTGGCCGCTTAACCGACAGATCGCAGGGTATAGGAGGAGGTGGCCGGCTTGCCACCTCGCTCCTATACGTTAGCATGGTCCTGGCTGTCTGTGACAGCCGGGATCATGCAAAATTACCGGGCGGTCGGGTCCCAGAGACCCGATCAGCCCGGTATCGCCGCAGATCGCAAGGGCGATTTCCCTTGTGATTTGCGGCGATCGCCGACATGGGGGGCCTACATGGCCCCCCTCGGCGTTTGCCCTGGATCCCTGCTGAAGGTTATCAGCAGGGATCCGCTTCCGATCTCCGCCGGGTGAGCGGCGGAGACCAGGAAAAGACATGACGTATGCATACGTCATGGGTCCTTAAGAGGTTAAGTGTTGTTCACTAGGACATTAAGGGGTTTTGGCAAAATAACATCCCAGTGAAACCAACATAAGAATCATTCAAACAAAGATAGTCACTATGCCAAACACTTTCATCACTTTTCATTTAATATATGTAGACAGTCTTCTAAATTCTGCTAAAATGTTTTTTGTTGCAGGTAAGAATGACTTTGTGATGGCAGCTATTGTAAATCACAAGTGTTTGAACTCCAATCTCACATTTACTAAATACAGATTGTGCACCCCAGACACAGTCATTTCATCTATTGATGTCTTGTGGATGAAAGAAGGTTGAACACTCAGTTCTGAGACTTTCAATATTCATCATTGCTATGTGATTAAAAAATCCAAGTATTTCTTCTTGCCTCATTCTTTTGATTATCTTCAGGTCAGCAAGACTTGGAGGGTTCTTGCTGAAGATGAGATGTTGTGGTACCGCATATGTCATCGTGAAGGGTACCTGACTGACAGACAAGTTACTGCATGCTCGTCTTGGAAGGAAGCTCTGAAAGAAAGACACACTCGGGAAAGCATGCTGAGGACAAACTGGAAGGTACCTTGCTCCTCTCTGTGTGCACAATTCTGTAACAATATTACACGATCAAAACAAATCTCTTGCTGAGCTGAACCGCTAACCCAGCTGGTATCGCAGCATTAAATAACTCCTTTGTTAAAAGTGCTTTATTGTTTTGTGAAATTTGTACATTTTTATTAACTTCAGAGAGATTGTTTTGACACCTAAATGGGCACTGTCAGATCGCAAAACATTTAATATGTTGTAACTGATGAAAATTAAATTATATTTTTTAAATATGTCTCATAAAGAAGAGAAGAGGATTTCTAACAATGTGAGCTAATGAAAAGAGGTATTTTTATAATCTAGGTGATCGAGGCATAAAAATTAGATGTACATGGTCAGGATTAAAGCGCAACTGTCACGAGGTTTGGGCCGTATAACCTAACCACAGTGTGTGTGTGTGTGTGTGTGTGTGTGTGTGTGTGTGGTGTGTACAATATGTCTGCAGCCTTGCTTTTATCCCTCTTATTACTACTTTTATTAGCTCAAAAAAACACTTTTATATGAAGCCACTGACAGTCGGATAGGCGTGAACAGGGGTTCGCTATCCCCTGTACACCAGCACGTGTGATTGACACACAGATCCCAGCGCATGTGCCCGTTATCTTTCATATGTAAGCGCCGACATTTCTTCACAGAGCGCGAGCTCACTTCAACTGTCTGATGCCTCTGTGCGCCTTTTCCTCTTACTTCTCCCCATGTGGGAGACGGGCTGGGTCTTCTGCATTCATTAGAGGCAGAGAGTGCTCACTCTCTGCCTCCAGTATTGTCCGGGCACACGGAGGTGTCAGACAGAGCGCTCGCTCTGTAAAGAAATGTCGGCCAGCACTTACATATGAAAGATAAGGGGCGCATGCGCTGGGACCTGTGTGTCAATCACACAGCGTTCCCAGCGCTGGTGTACAGGAGATAGGCGTGGCAGCCAAGAGGCATAGCGAACCCCTGGCTACGCCTATCCGGCTGTCAGTGGCTGCATATAAAAGTGTTTTTGAGCTGATAAAAGCCGTAATAAGAGGGATAAAAGCAAGGCTGCAGACATATTTTACACACCATACACACACTGTGGTTAGGTTATATGCCCCAAACCTTATGACAGTTGGGCTTTCAGTACTGAGTAACATTTTTTTATTTTTTGTGGGATCTGACAGGTACACTTTAAAGAAATATGTCCATATTCATATGTCCATATTGTGAACCAGCTCTGTACCATTGTTAGCATTTTCCATGCTTGCAGTAGACTAGTGGCTTCTCTTTGGATTCACCGAGGATACTGGTTGAAAGGGGCAATTTTTTCAAATTTCAAGAATTTTTAATGAGTGACATGTCAACAGGTTTTTATGGCATAAAGTAAGGGCATAGTTATATGGGGATTTTGACCCTTAATTCGTACACATATCTTGCTAATTAATTGACCCCTCCAGCTCCAAGATACCAGAGGATTAAGAAGGCTTTGGAGCCCACTGCCCGGCCCCTCGGCTGCTAGAATACAGAGGAGAGGTGGGAATTACAGTACAGCCTAAATGTTATCTATTATCAAGTAGGAAGAGGAGATGATCAGCACACAGAGGGAGTGTCTAACTGGTAAAGGGGCTGAACTGTGCTGGGCTCTAGCATCTGAGAGGAACACCCAGTGGAAAGACTAATTTCCATACCTTTTAAATCTTTGATATCTCTGTTTTGGAGGGCTTCATTGACTGATAAAAATTACATACAGATTCAGGGTTAACAGCAGGTAGCTTATGAGGAGCAAATGAAGATGGCACTCACCAGGTAACGGAAATCTTGCTTTTATTTTTCAGAAAGCATAGGTGTCAGATGGCCTAAAATGCAGATGGCTGACTGTCCGTTTCACACTTCACAGGGGGCTTAAAGGGGTATTCCAGGAATTTTTATTATTTGACTGTGCTACAGAGGCTGTAAAGTTAGTGTAGTTCATAATATCGTGTCTGTACCTGTGTGTGACTGTTTACTCACAATTCTTATTTGATTTTCACCCCAATATTTATTTTTAACAACATACAAAATGACTGTTGTCTCAGGTTTTTCCCAGGTTGCAATGCGGCCGAGACCTGACTCACTAGTCAGCTGATGACAGGGAGCCTGTCTGCTTCAATTGGGTGGAGCGATCACTTGGTGGGAGAAAGATCAATCTGCAACTAATGCCACAGCTGTAGGCACCCTGATTGAAAACCACAGGTCTTTTGAATGGATGCAGCTCATTTATGTTTCAATGGGTGGGGTGGCTGATGTGTGGGAGGGAGGAAAATGGAATTATGGGATTTGTAGGCAAAGAAGAAAACTCAAAACAGGAAATACCAGTTCACAAAAAGCGAAACACAGTGTTATGTTAATCTCACAACATAGCCACTTAGCCCCAAGACAAGTGCAGATCCTTCCTAATTATGTCCATTACTGTCTGCCAAGTACGTACTAAAATCACCTTATGGTGGATAACCCCTTTAATACAGCGGGTTAAGGCAAGCTCCCCAGTACATGTCACCTATCTAAGGCTGGGTTCACACCACGTTTTGTTAACTACGGTTCCCGTATACGGCTGGGAGGAGGGGGGGCAAGGGCTTATTCGCAGCGCCCGCACTCAGCCGTATTCGGGAACCGTATTTAATGCATGTCTATGAGCCGACCGGAGTGAACCGCAGCCTCCGGTCGGCTTCGTTTTCGGCCGTATGCGGTTTCCTGACCGCAGGCAAAAACGTGGTCGACCGCGTTTTTGCCTGCGGTCGGTAAAACGCATACGGCTGAAAACAAAGCCGACCGGAGGCTGCGGTTCACTCCGGTCGGCTCATAGACATGCATTAAATACGGTTCCCGAATACATCTGAGTGCGGGCGCCGCGATTAAGCCCCGCCCCCTCCTCCCAGCCGTATACGGGGACCGTAGTTAACAAAACGTGGTGTGAACCCAGCCTAACCCAGGAGGAAGTATGGTGCCACCTAAAAGAAAATCAAAATAAACTAGGTCCAAATAGCAATTATCCCCACGTTCTGCAGAAAGTTAAGTGATGTAATAGCCAGACACCTGTATCTAATATAAGGACTCTGTAGTGACAGGGTCTGTTCCCCAGAACTGGTGCATAGCAAATGTGGTGCCATTATTCACATAGGGGCCAAAAGCTGGCCGTGGGAATTATTGGCCCATAAACAACATGTAAATTATTTATGTGTTTTCTAAGATATGTTATATTGGAATATCTCAATTAAAATTTGAAATAAATGTATGACTATTTTTCAAAGAGGTAACAGGCTCTCTTTAAAGGGTCTAGCCTTTCATCGGAGAGCGGTAAGAAAGCTCCATCAAATTGGCTTCCTGCAAGGGACTTGTATGTCTCAGATCATAGTGTGGAGAGTGGGGAGAGCATACTTTTAAAGCAGCTTACATAACCTGTAGATTGGGAACAAAGCAGTTGTAAGGCAGTTTGTAGGGGGAGAATCACATGGGCTGTATACAAGTATACAGAGAAATTAGAGCAACCAGAGCAATGTCTAGGATCCTGGACAGCCTCACATCCAGCATTTATTACAGGAAATACTCCAGTATACCAGTACTGGAGACCATGGGGGAGATTCATCAAGATCTGTTCTGAGGAAAAATTGACCAGTTACCCATAGAAACTAATCATATTGCTTCTTTCATTTTTCAGAGGGTTTTTCAAATATGAAAGAAGCAATCTGATTGGTTGCTATAGGCAACAGGCCAACTTTTCCTCTGCACAAGTTTTGATGAATCTCCCACCATATCTCCAGAACAACATAGATACTTTGGCGAGGGTTCAGAGAAGAGCTGCTAAACTAGTAGCTGGGTTGCAGGATAAAACTTACCAGGAAAGGTTAAAGCACCTTAACATGTATAGCTTGGAAGAAAGAAGAGACAGAGGGGATATACAGTCATGGCCGTAAATGTTGGCAGCCCTGAAATTTTTCAAGAAAATGAAGTATTTCTCACAGAAAAGGATTGCAGTAACACATGTTTTGCTATACCCATGTTTATTCCTTTTGTGTGTATTGGAACTAAACCAAAAAGGGAGGGGAAAAAAAGCTAATTGGATGTAATGTCACACCAAACTCCAAAAATGGTCTGGACAAAATTATTGGCACCCTTAACTTAATATTTGGTTGCACACCCTTTGGAAAAAATTACTGAAATCAGTTGCTTCCTATAACCATCAATAAGCTTCTTACACCTCTCAGCCGGAATGCTGGACCACTCTTCCTTTGCAAACTGCTCCAGGTCTCTCTTATTGGAAGGGCGCCTTTTCCCAACAGCAATTTTAAGATCTCTCCTCAGGTGTTCAATGGGATTTAGATCTGGACTCATTGCTGGCCACTTCAGCACTCTCCAGCACTTTGTTGCCATACATTTCTGGGTGCTTTTTGACGTATGTTTGGGGTCCTTGTCCTGCTGGAAGACCCTAGATCTCAGATGCAAACCCAGCTTTCTGACACTGGGCTGTACAGTGCGACCCAAACTCTGTTGGTAATCCTAAGAATTCATGATACCTTGCAAACATTCAAGGCACCAAAACAGCCCCAAAACCTAATTGAACCTTCACCATATTTCACTGTAGGTAGTGTTCTTTTCTTTTGTAGGCCTCATTCCGTTTTCGGTAAACAGTAGAATGATATGCTTTACCAAAAAGCTTTATCGTGGTCTCATCTATCCACAAGACATTTTCCCAGAAGGATTTTGGCTTACTCAAGTTCATTTTGGCAAAATGTAGTCTTGCTTTTTTATGTCTCTGTGTCAGCAGTGGGGTCCTCCTGGGTCTCCTGTCATAGCGTTTCATTTCATTTAAATGCTCCCTGAGCCTGCAGGAAAGCTTGAATATCTTTGGAACTTGTTTGGGGCTGCTTATCCACCATCTGGACTATCCAGCATTGACACCTTTCATCAATTTGTCTCTTCTGTCCATGCTACAGTGCCATGGGTTGCAAACTTCTTGATCATGTTGAACACTGTGGACAAATGCAAATCTAGATCTCTGGAGATGGACTTGTAACTTTGAGATTGTTGATATTTTTCCACAATTTTGGTTCTCAAGCCCTCAGACAGTTCTCTTCTCTTTCTGTTGTCCATGCTTAGAGTGGCACACACAGACACACAATACAAAGACTAAGTTAACTTCTCTCCTTTTTATTTGCTTTCATGTGTGATTTTTATATTGCCCACACCTGTTACTTGCCCCAGGTGAGTTTAAAGGAGCATCACATGCTTGAAACAATCTTATTTTTCCACAATTTTTAAAGGGCGCCAATAATTTTGTCCAGCCCATTTTTAGTTTGGTGTGACATTATGTCCAATTTGCTTTTTTTCCTCCCTTTTTTGGTTTAGTTCCAATACTCGCAAAGGGAATAAACATGTGTATAGCCAGACATGTGTTACTGCAATCCTTTTCTGTGAGAAATACCGCATTTATCGGGGTAAACCAGGCACCGGCCTATAACACGCACTCTCATTTTACCAAGGATATTTTGGTAAAAAAACGTTTTTTACCCAGATATCCTTGGTAAAATGAGGGTGCGTGTGTGTGCATGTGTATACCCCGATACACTGTTTCTGACCCCGCAGAAGCCCCCAGGAAAGGCAGGGGTAGAGAGGTCGTCGCTGCCCGCTTCTCTCCCCCTGCCTTTCCTGGGGTCTAGAGCCCTGCTGCCGCCGCTTCTCTCCCCCTGGCTATCGGCGCCACTGCCCCATTGCCTCCCCCATCCCCGGTTTTATGATTACCTGTTGCAGGGGTCGGGTCCACACTGCTTCTGGCTCGGGTCCGCGCTGCTTCTGACTCGGGTCCGCGCTGCTTCTGGCTCCGATCTATGGTGCTTCTGGCTCCGGTGTGGTGTCTATGCGTCGTTGCTATGCGCTACGCTACGCAATGACGAGTTACAAGAAATGCGTTACACCTCCCTTAGTGCTGCTGAGATGCTGTGGCTAAAGTCAGAGGCATAGACTCTTATGGGAGAGAACTTCTTCTTGTGCGTCTCTCACTTCTTGGAATCCCTGCTGATAGAGACAGACTTTCCCTAACAGTCAGTTGACAACAAATTAGGAGGTAGTAATATCTCTTGTGGCCAACACTTTAGAGAGATGTGCAAGGGCTAAGGCCCCTTTCACACTACATAATTACTCTGTTTTCGAAGTTCCGTCAAAAAATCGGCAGTAAAACGGCAGTTATAAAATCCTATACGGCCATTAGAAAATCCCATTATAGATTAAGTGATTTTTCTAATAGCCGTTTTAACCCGTTATAGCCCATTATTAATAACAGCCGTTATTTTGTGACTGAAGATAGTAACGGGAGAAATAGTTCATGAACTATTTCTCCTGTTACTATCTTCTGTCACAAAATAACGGCCGTTATTAATAACGGGCTATAACGGGTTAAAACGGCTATTAGAAAAATTACATGGACTATAATGGGATTTTCTAATGGCCGTATAGGATTTTGTAACTGCCGTTTTTCTGCCGATTTTATGACGGAACTTCGAAAACGGAGTAATTATGTAGTGTGGAAGGGGCCTTAAGAGACACATTCAGATTCAAAGGCTTTTTCTATTTTGTACATCTTGGCAAAGCATAAACCTTTCTTATATACATCATAAGAAAGTTACATTTCCTTTTTATGTAATTCATGGCTTATAGAAACACCACTGGGGGTCCCCATACCATCCAGAACATAATCCTGTCTGCCTTCAGCATCATCTTTGTCCAAGCTAAAGCACAAGCATTGACAATGTCCAGTAAGTGAGGGTGTGACTAGCACTCCTCTGTGCTCACTCTTGTCCTATCAGACTCCTGTCTGAAAACAGAGAAGAGGGGGTTACAGAACAACCTGTAGTAATTGTATGAAGACTTCCAGCACAGTAGACTCAAAGAGGAAGAGGAGGAAGACTTCCAGCACAGTAGACTCAAAGAGGAAGAGGAGTCATGGAGAGGGAGGACACTCCCATCAGGAGCACAGCATGACAAACCTAGCGAGCAACAGAAAGAAGGTATTTGTGAGATATATATATATATATATATGTGCTAAATACAAACTTCTTTGTGGGACATGACAGGTACTGTTTACATTTTAAATAAGGTGGTTTGCCTGTTTAGTACATCATCTATCTATCAATCACATGAGAAGACGTTGTCTGAAGGAATAGTGACCATTTAAAGGGGTATTGCCATCTCCAAAATTGTGTTTAACTGCAGTCTATGTAAAATGAAACATTTTTGCATTTTTATTGCATCGAAGATATGGGCTTTTGTCTCTTTCCCTTGTTAACAGCAGTTGTCTAGGCTAACAAACACTAGTCTGCTCTTTTGAGCAGTGGTTGGGGTGACCTCACTCACTCTCCTGGCCAGCTGCTGTGAGTGCAGGATTCCTTATCTATATGTTTTTTCACTAGGGAAGGGGGCTCCCCAGCAAAGGCCTGCATACTATATCTAAGCCTCAGTCCTGAGCCCCTGCAAAGAAGATGAGAGCTAGTGAGGGGAATGATGTGCAGTGTGTGTCTGACTGTTTGTTTGTACATGTGATTGTATATATGTGTGTGTATGTACGTGAGTGTGTGTGGCCCAGGCCTGAACTCTGTAGGACCGCCCTCTTATCTCGGAGCCAAACCAGGAAGCTTCACTCAGCCTGCAAGGTCAAGAGCCAGTTGTGATTACCCCTTTAACCACAAGTACAGAGTAGTTTAGCTTACAGTATAATAATGATAGATTCTAGGTTGAACCGTGACTGCATGGTAACCCTAGGAGCATCATGCCGCTTTAAACAAGCTGTTATAGTTTAGGACCCATTTGTATATTTTGGGTTTTTGCTGCCGGTATACATTGAGAGACTGTAAGAAAAGGTTTTCTGGCATATGCCATATATCATATACTCATAGGCTGTAATAAACCAAACATAATATAGTAAAAAAAAGGCAAGTCCCTTTTCCGCATGCATAAGCTTTACATTACAATTTACCGAAACGTTTCTCACATATGTCAGAATTATGTCAAAATGAAATGCAAATATCTAAGTGAACTTAAGACACCGAGCCTATTGACTTCCGTGGACTGAACGTAGTCAGCTAGTGAGTGTCTTTGTGTAATTTTCTGAATGTACATGACTTATGACTGTCCTTAGGGTCTGAGCCATTTACCGTTTATACTCGAGTATAAGCCGAGTTTTTCAGCACGATTTTTCGTGCTGAAAACACCCCCCTCGGCTTATACTCGAGTGAACTCTCCACCCGCAATGGTCTTCAACCTGCGGACCTCCAGAGGTTTCAAAACTACAACTCTCAGCAAGCCCGGGCAGCCATCGGCTGTCCGGGCTTGCTGGGAGTTGTAGTTTTGAAACCTCCGGAGGTCCGCAGGTTGAAGACCACTGCGGCCTTCGACATCATCCAGCCCCCTCTCACCCCCTTTAGTTCTGTACAGTACTCACCTCCGCTCGGCGCTGGTCCGGTGCTGCAGGACTGTCCGGAGAGGAGGTGGTCCGGTGGGATAGTGGTTCCGGGCTGCTATCTTCACCGGGGAGGCTTCTTCTAAGCGCTTCGGGCCCGGCCCCAGAATAGTCACGTTGCCTTGACAACGACGTAGAGGTACGTTAATTGCCAACGTACTTCTGCGTCATTGTCAAGGCAACGCCTCTATTCCGGGCCGGAAGCGCGGAGAAGAGGCGCCCCCGGTGAAGATAGCAGCCCGGAACCACTATCCCACCGGACCACCTCCTCTCCGGACAGCCCTGCAGCACCGGACCAGCGCCGAGCGGAGGTGAGTACTGTACAGAACTAAAGGGGGTGAGAGGGGGCTGGATGATGTCGAAGGCAGCAGTGGTCTTCAACCTGCGGACCTCCGGAGGTTTCAAAACTACAACTCCCAGCAAGCCCGGACAGCCGATGGCTGCCCGGGTTTGCTGGGAGTTGTAGTTTTGAAACCTCTGGAGGTCCGCAGGTTGAAGTGACAAGAGGATGATGAAGGGGTGGGATGATGACAATGGGATGATGAAGGGGGGGGTGTGGGATGATGACAAGGGGATGATGAAGGGGGGTGGGGATGATGACAAGGGGATGATGAAGGGGGGTGGGGATGATGACAAGGGGATGATGAAGGGGGGTGGGGATGATGACAAGGGGATGATGAAGGGGGGATGTGTGGGATGATGACAAGGGGATGATGACAGGTGATGATGATGAGGGTCTGGATGATGACAGGCGGTGATGAGGATGTTAATGACGGGTCTGGATGATGACAGGGGGGGAATGATGTATTTCCCACCCTAGGCTTATACTCGAGTCAATAACTTTTCCTGGGATTTTGGGTTGAAATTAGGGGTCTCGGCTTATACTCGGGTCGGCTTATACTCGAGTATATACGGTAAGTAATTGAGGCCGTGCATATATACTCATGTATATGTCAGCATTCCACTTTGACAGGGTTACAATGTATATGAGAAATGGCAATTCATTATGTAAATGCATCCTATGATGTACACTTATCTAAAGAAGACCAAAGGTAAACTATTTTGTACTATTAGTATTCCACATTATAGGCAGTAATACCTGTTTGATAGTATTCTGACACGTACAGGTGGCCAAAACCAGAAACATGACGTGAATGGTGCTTGCTTGACTTGACTTCATGATTCAGGGTGGCTATACTTAAATCAGTGACATACTTGAAATTTTTATTTGGAGGGGGGGGGGGGGTTACTGTCTGACCTGTCAAATTGAGCTCTAACAAATTAGTCCCCTAACTTTTCCTCTTTTGCTGGTAATATTGCTACATCACCATTAAAGCAGAATGAAACATGACAATTAATAACGTAAAACTGAATACATTGTATACAGCCAGTGTAAAGTGAGAGTGCACCTCAGATATGGAGAAGTAGTGGATCTTCTGCTATATCCCTGTCCAGAGCACTTTGTCCCAAAACTTTTATAATAAGCAAACAACTGCACTTTTTCCAACATATTTCCCACCCGCAGGGACCTCCTGAAATTGGCAGAACCTAACACATGTTCTGCATAATGTGATTTTGTTCCCAATGAAGCATTAAGCATATCCCACATCAAGTGTTGCCAATTTCTAGCCACTCCTTAGGGACATGTGATGTATTAGCGAGACTTTATTAATATTTCATTAAAATTTTATGAAGGTTTCTTTTTTTCCCTGACTTTTCAGAGGATTGCTCTGAGGAATATTTTTCCCTCCAATTCAGCTTTGATGTTGGTAATTATTTTGTGAGAGATCAGAACTAGAGATCCCTTACTACTGTTTTGTTCACATATGTTTTAACAGCAGGTTGGATAGCAAGCATGCTTATATTGTGTGAATTTTGCCTCGAGTTGCTAAGGGGCTTTAAAGAGATTATGGAAAGTTGAATTTTAAAATCAATTATTTCAATTAAATGGCATATACCAGCTATGCTAACCGCTTTCAGAGTTGCATTTCAAGCATCTGGTAATGTGAAGAAATGGCAGCATACACAGAATATCTGGGAATTGCTGATATGATTCCATGTGTCTGTCCATTTCTTTCAATGTCAACTTACACTTGCCTTTCAGCGGAAAGTTAAAAATCAATATACAATTAGGTGGATTTAAAGAGCAAGTGGATGCTATGGTATTAAATGGGTTGTCCCACTATTAAATATCATATTAATTGCATAGATCATAAAAAAGGAACAATGTTTGCCATTTACATGCTGTTTAACTGCTTGCATACTGTGAAACAACTAAAAAGGTCCGACTGGTCTGCATATGACTCTCCAAGGACGATTCTAAATATCCTTGTAGAGTCTACAAGTGCACTTAGTTAGTGTAGCTGCAGGAGGAGACAGTCTGGTGTCAGAGATTAATGCGAGATTTAAAAAAAAAAAAGCGTCACTATCAAAAGTTGAGATCGCAACGCTGAAGTGCAGCTGAAGTACCCGGCAGCTTGCTAGACTCCCCGGACAGCTGGCAGATCCAACCTTTTTACTCCATAGACTAATGCAGAAAAAAGGTTCGATTTGATTGACAGCCTGGGAGTAAGACTCATTCTGCGACGCACTTCACACAGCTGGAACTTGCGATCGTGATGTGATCCAAGCTTTTCACATGTCAAAAGATGTTTTAAATGACAGTCACATTTTTAAAACAATGGTTTACATGACTTGCACCACATTTTTCATGTGGCTTACTAGTAAATGTTTGGAGCTTTCCTAAAAAGAGGGCGTGGGTCCCCCCAAATGCCTCCAGCCTACCCCCCTTCCCCCCCCCCCACACACACACAATGCCTTTGCCTCCCCCCAAATGCCTCATGCATCCCCCCCCCCCAAAGATGTGCACACAGTACGACCATCCTCTCTGGCCCACCATGAATACCTTCAGCCACTCCACCACTAACACCTCCAGCCACCCCACTCCACTCATTATTACCTAGAGTCTCACCACCCCACGACTATTGCCTCCCCCTACCACCACTATTGCCTTCAGTCTCCCCACCAATATTTCCTCCCCACCCCTCCACTATTGCCTGAAGACTCCCCACCACTATTGCCTCCAGAATACCCACTAGCCGGAACCAGCTGGTTTTGTGCGATGTACGCACTTCCTCTAGCCGGAATCATAGCTGTAGGCTGCTGTAGGCTCGTCTGTGTCAACTTGTGTCCATCTGTCTGCGCTGTGTCAGCCACTTAGCCCTGTAGTGCCGGTCCCTGCTTCTCTCTGCATACGCATCTTTATTTAAAATGGAGTGAAAAGTTAAAAACATATACGTTTTTTTCTTACAAAACGGATGCAAACGGACATCATTTTGCAAACCGTATACGGTTTTTAACTGTATACGGGTTTAAATTTGTACACACGTTTTGATACAGTTTAGTCAAGTTTTGAGGAATCCGTTTTTTATCAAAAACCTGATACGGGAACTGTATTGCAAAAACGTGGTGTGAATGCACCCTTAAACATCAATAGCCAATCCTAAGGAAATTCTGTCCATGTCAATTGTAAATAAGCATCACTTCATTTAGATAAACTGGTAAAATTATATAAACATCTTGTAAATTATATTGTTTCTCATCTGTTTCAGAACCGTACTGGAGCGGTTAGCCAACTGCAGTATGAACTTGGGAAGGTGCTGGGTGATGTTCATGCATATGATGGTGTTGTCCTTGCTGGGTAAGATCAAACAATATTCCTACTTTCAAGCAAATGCAGTAATAAATTAATTCCTTAACTTATTTTGTGTTGTGTAAGGTTTAAATTTTTGTTTATACTGTACCTATAAATTGAGACAAATGGAATTGACTTGGTTTTCACATGGTCAGATTGATATGCAAGTAGCTTTCTCTCTATCTATATTAGCTGAGTTTCTGGCATTGCCAAGTCTTCCTGCTTAAACCTTGTGAGAAAACAAAAGCAATAATGATAAATAATACTATATTTTATTTAAAAAATTACAAATCTTCTATTTCATTCTTTGGGAGACTGGGATTTTTCAGGAGATAGCCATATCTATCTGGTGAAGCAGAAATATTGGAGCTCTTCAGGAGTCCGGGAAAGCTGGGTGTCACAAAGTATAGCTTTTCTAGTCCCCTGAAGCCCTAAGCAGTAATAGGTTGTTTGTCTTTCCTGCACCACTCACTGTGGCAGGGCCGCCATTCCCTCTCTCTACCCTCACATCGATGTCTTCTCTTCCCTTTCACTCCCCCCCCCCCCCCACACCGCTGCCCATTATGTCCCCTCTCCCTGCCCCAGCACAAACCATTCTCTGAACCTGCATGCTGAACAATCGTCAGAAATGTAAACAATTCAAGGGCAATCTCTTCAGCCCGAGAGTAAAGCGATCAGAAGATGTGCCAGAAGTCTCATAGACTTCGAGTACACCTCCTGATTGCATTACCCTAGTTTACTGCACCTTCACTTGTCCTCTTCACTGCGATCTCTTGCCAGTCTATTATATTGCCAGTCTATATGCTGACCAAACCACAGGCAGTATAATTTTAAAAATGGTAAAAATTGGATATTTGCTCTCTGTGTTTTTGGATACTCATTACAGCAGTTTTTAATGGGAACTTGTCACTAGGTTTTACCTTGTTTAACAAGTGGCAAAACAGAGATCATTCTGAAGTTTAATGTAGTTTTGCAACAGCTGCAGGCACCCTGGTTAGAAAACACTGATTGGGGTGGCAGATGTAAGAGAGAGAGAAAAATGACTTCACACTTACAAACAAGGTATTATGGGACTTGTATTTTGACGGAGGGATTTCCAACAGGAAATAGCCATTTCACAAAAAGATGGTCACAGCTTTATAGCAATTTTACAACACAGCCATGTAGCCTGAAGAAAAGCACAGATCCTTCCTAAGCATGTCGATTACTGTCTGGTAGGGATAACCCCTTTAAGTCAGGAATTCAACTCTATCTCCCTTCAATACACCTTCTTTACATAGTAGGAGGGATAATTGGTTGAACTACCGGCTAGAGTGTACAAAGGAACAAGACAGGGATGTGGAATTCAACAAGACAGGGATGTTGACATGCAGTTCCGGGTGCCGGGCAGGTGAATTTTTCCGTCCCTTAGCCCTTCTTCGGGCAAGCAGAGCCGGACCTGACAAGTGCAGCGGCGTTCAACAGTCTGTATGGAGCAGGCTCCTGACTTCTGCCCACTCCGTACTCTGCAGCCCCCGGCTATTCTCTGTAGCCGGGGGCCACCGCTAATAGCCAGCATGCGGCGATCGCCACGGCTGGCTATTAACCCTTTACATCGCCGCTGTCAAAGTGGACATGTGAATGCTGTCCATCAAAGGGACATGTGAATGCTGCCCATCACATTCACATGTCCCTTTAGACGCCGCGGTCATCGACTAATGGGGTGGATTGCCTCCCCACAGCACGATCGGCGGGGGGATCCACAATAGAGTTAGCCGGAGGGCTTACCTCTGCTTCCCTGGTCTCCGTGGCTCTGTCGTTGATAGAGCCTGGCTGGATTAGGCTCTATCAATGGATTGCAGAGCACACAGATCAATGACGTTCAATAGAACTCTATTGATCTGTATGAGGAATCTAATGATTCCTCCTATGGGTAAATTTCCCCTTTTGTTTTTTTTCTGGCAGTTTTTGGAAAACTGCAATAAATAACAGAGAGGCAGTGCATCTCAATCAACAATCTACTCCGAGGTTAACTGGTAGGTCTGAAAAAAACCAAAAGACACAGAAATGAACAGGAGAAAATATATAATCAAAGATAATTATATAACCAGTCCTCAAAAAGTTGTGAAAAAAAGAAAAAAAGGGATAGTGGTGATAGTGATTCGAATAAATATATACGATAATATGTGAGTAAATGAATAAAAATCTGAGTGGAAAAATAGGGGTGATAAGAATGAGCTATTAAGGGTGAATAAGAGATCAAAAAGAGTGAATGAGTGCAGAGTGATAATCAGAAAAAATGGGGGTAATGAAAATATTAGTAATTACTAGACATCAAAGATGAGAAATAATGTATATAGATAATTAAAATGCCTACAAAAAGATAATAATCTTAAACAATCATATGCATTTATTAGATGATAACAAAATATTAAAAATGTATAACGATTAAATAGTGCCAACTATCTAAAAAATTGTAGAATTAAAAATAGTCCTTTATAGCTGAAAAAAGTCTTCTAAAATAGGTTTGTGTGAATAGCAGCAGTATTGAATGTATTGTCCAGCGATCAAAGAGTCTGTATAATCCAGTAGACCTCCAATGTAAAACACAGTCACTTTCAACTGTAGCAAATATGTTTCTATGTTTCACTTAGAAGATACAATGTGATTGATCACTGTTATCCACTTAAGTCCAACAACAAGTGTTTGTAGGATACCAGTGTTAGTATTAAAGTATAGTTACAGTTGCTAAATGAAATCAGGCACAGTACCTTATAGTTGTATTCACCGTGATAGTCGGCAGCTGAATGTCTCCAGAGTTTCAGGCTCCAGGGACTGTGGAAGCCCAGTGCCCACACGGACCAAAGCGATCACCACCCTGGCATGGGTAGGAAGGTACCTTTAGTGCCGTAGTTGAAAGGATGCGATAATCCAGATAAATGAATCGCTTTGGTGTAAAGTACTGGATTGTAGATCGTAGGATAGATATGCAAATGAGCAGGAGTATCGTGCTTAGCACAGCTCAGTAGCTGGTCTGTAGGAAAATCGGCAGCGGCTGTCCGGCGTCCTCGTGGCGTGTGAATGGCACGCTAATTCACAGTGGTCCATATATATAGATGTGTATATACATGTGAGGTATGTGAAAAAATTAAATGAATAAAAATATATATAGAATATATGGAAAATATAAAAAATTACATGTAGGACATGATAGGAATAAATTGCACTATGTTTAATCAATTAATAAATGAATAGACAATGTAACATTTACTATATAATTATAATGAATATGTGGGAAACGAAAGGGGAAAGATGAAAGAAAGAAGAAGAAAAAGACAGACATATGCATAATAAAAAACTATGTTAAAATATAGACTAAAATATGACATGATACTCAAGATATAAGAAAAAATCTGGATAACTAAATGAAAATGTGACAATCTCGCAGTTTGACAGTAAAAGACTGGTAGTCCATAAAAAAGAGAGATACAGTAGAGAATACAAATTAATGTTATTTTTTCACATACTTCACATGTATATACACATCTATATATATAAATATATATATATATATATATATATAAATATATATATATATATATATATATATAAACATCTATCTACTAACCAATTATCTTTTTATTCTCATTTTTATTATATATATATATATATATATATTTTTTTTTTTTTTTTCATTTATATAAAATCTATATTCTATTATCATTTTTAACATATATATTCATTAATTCATCTATATACAACTACACAATATGAGGAAATAATTTATGCACACTATATACCATCCTTGAATGTGTCCATCTATCCTCTGTACCATCTATATGTTATTTGTCAGATCCGATTCCAGGTTTTCCCTATGTCTTCCTATTTCACTTACCTGTTAGTGACATCATTGGTTTTATCTTGTATAAGCCTGCCTCATATGTACTGGCCTCTTTTAATCTAATCAGGCTACCGAAGAATGTGACATGCGTCGTGAAACGCGTGTAGCCTTATTTTATATTTATGAGCCATACCTATCTCAACCTTGTTTAACATATTTACCAGCCGATACCGCCTAGACAGCGCTGCAGGACCCGGACTAGTGGACCACTGTGAATTAGCGTGCCATTCACACGCCACGAGGACGCCGGACAGCCGCTGCCGATTCTCCTACAGACCGGCTACTGAGCTGTGCTAAGCACGATACTCCTGCTCATTTGCATATCTATCCTACGATCTACAATCCAGTACTTTACACCAAAGCGATTCATTTATCTGGATTATCGCATCCTTTCAACTACGGCACTAAAGGTACCTTCCTACCCATGCCAGGGTGGTGATCGATTTGGTCCGTGTGGGCACTGGGCTTTCACAGTCCCCGGAGCCTGAAACTCTGGAGACATTCAGCTGCCGACTATCACGGTGAATACAACTATAAGGTACTGTGCCTGATTTAATTTAGCAACTGTAACTATACTTTAATACTAACACTGGTATCCTACAAACACTTGTTGTTGGACTTAAGTGGATAACAGTGATCAATCACATTGTATCTTCTAAGTGAAACATTGAAACATATTTGCTACAGTTGAAAGTGACTGTGTTTTACATTGGAGTACTACTGGATTATACAGACTCTTTGATCGCTGGACAATACATTCAATACTGCTGCTATTCACACAAACCTATTTTATAAGACTTTTTTCGGCTATAAAGGACTATTTTTAATTCTAAATTTTTTTAGATAGTTGGCACTTTTTAATCATTATACATTTTTAATATTCACATCGCATACCTGAGCAAGGGCCCTGCTCAGGCATTGATTATTATTTTGTTATCATCTAATAAATGCATATGATTGTTTAAGATTATTATCTTTTTGTAGGCATTTTAATTATCTATATACATTATTTCTCATCTTTGATGTCTAGTAATTACTAATATTTTCATTACCCCCATTTTTTCTGATTATCACTCTGCACTCATTCACTCTTTTTGATCTCTTATTCACCCTTAATAGCTCATTCTTATCACCCCTATTTTCCCACTCAGATTTTTATTCATTTACTCACATATTATCGTATATATTTATTCTAATCACTATCACCACTATCTCTTGTTCTTTCCTTTTTCTTTTTTTTTTTCACTACTTTTTGAGGACTGGTTTTATAATTACGGTATCTTTGATTATATATTTTCTCCTGTTCATTTCTAGGTCTTTTGGGGTTTTTCAGACCTGTTCAGACTTGTTCATTCCTTGTAAAAAATTAATAAAAAAAAACTTTAATAAAAGTTTAAAACACACACATTAACCCCTTCCATGTTAAAAGTTCAAATCACCCCTTTTCCTATATAAAATATAAAAACTATATTAAAATATAACATTATGTATCCCGTATGGTAAATAACATAAATGTAAAAAAAATTACCAAAGTACATAATTGCAATTTTTATAATATCCCAGAAAAAAAAGTTAAAAAGCGATTAAAAAGTCAGATCGATACTAAAACGGTACCGATCAAAAAAAACAGATTATGTCGCAAAAAATTAGCCCTCATACAGCCTGGTATGCGAAAACATTTTTTTAATAAGCTACAGGGGTCAAAAAATGGCAATTAAAAAAATTGGAAAAAGTTCAGAATTTTTTTTAAATTAGTAAAACATGATGGAAACTATAGAAATCTGGTATTGCTGTAATCAGGCGGCCTAAAGTATCAAAATAACATGTTATCTCACCCACAAGGTAAATTTTATGTCATTGAAAAATGTTAAAGTATCATTATAGTAGGTAGTTATGGCTATTATAGGGCGAGGAGGAAAAAACGAGAGTGTAAAAGTGAAAATTGGCCGGACAAGTGGATCGTCATGAGGGACAAGTAGATTTTGCTCCGTTTTAGTCCCGTGGACAAGTAGTTTTTTATTAAATTTCCACACCCCTGCAAGAAATCTGTTACAGGATGTACACCAGACAGAATGAAGTCCCAATGTATTACAGAAAAAAAGCAAACATTCAGCATGCAGATCTACATGTACAAAAAAATGGCTTATGAATGGGCTAAAGTCTAACAGGTTCAAAATAAATTTTGTATTGATTTGTGCAGTATATCACATATACACTTATTAAAGAAACTGCTTGGATACATTTACTGTACTAAGAATTGTTTTACCGAACATTTAGAAGTAACCTATAGTTAAACTAGGTAGGTTAACATGTTAAGTTGATAAAGGATTGTATGTTGTACATAGATAATGTGCAGGTCCTGGCAGATTGCTGACCATACAAAAACAGTCTCCAGAGTATAGCAGGTTTAAAGGGGGATTATCAGGAATACTTAGGCCAAATACATTGGCTCTGTCTGAAAATCCCAATCACTATTTAGAAACACAACAATGAACACCTCTAAGCTAAGTTAACCATCTGGGTTGCCAACCTTAATTTTTCTATTTTCTGGACAATGCGACAGCCAAAACATTTTATGGACAAACCAAAAAACCATAATGGTTGATCTGATGCACTGCTCCCTTTTAATTCAATAGCAAAACATTGTATTTCTAAAAACAGAACTAGAAACGTATTTAGAAAGCTATTGTGTAATTCTTATTTAAAATGTTACTTTGCTTCACCCAGCTATATCCCAGGAACAGAGGAGTCTCAGGTCTGTGCGACATGTCAAAAGTTTATTTAAAGGGGTACTCCACCCCTAGACATCTTATCCCCGATCGCTGGGGTCCCGACTGTGGGGCACCCCAACAATATAGCACGCAGCACCCACCTGTTACTGCTCTGGAAGCGCTGGAGGGTCTGGCTCCCGACCACGGGGACAGAAGATCGTGACATCACGACTCCGCCCCCATGTGACATCACACCCCGCCCCCTCAATGCAAGTCGATGGGAGGGGGCATGACGGGTGCTGTGTGCTATATTGCGGCGGGACCCCCGCAATCAGACATCTTATCCCCTATCCTTTGGATAGGGGATAAGATACCTAGGGGTGGAGTACCGCTTTAACTAAAAATAAGTAACACTGTGAAGAGAAAAAGTTCACAATAGTGTTCTGTAAGGGAGGGAACTTGGTGAACTTCTCTATGAGGTTCTTTTTTTACTTATATCCTCTGCTGTCACCTATACCTAAACATTTTAAAATCTAAATACATTTGTAGCTATATTATCTACATCTCAGGTGCTTCATGTGGCTGAATAGTAAAAATCAAGAAGCCTTCCTCAATATAATGGGCTATGATTTACTCTTACATACTGAATGAAATATATGTAAATACAAGCCAGGAACAGTTCAAAAAAAGTCAAGGGGGCCAGTCCTCCACTTACATCTTCCTCCCATGCCGAGCTTGGTTGGCAGATCTCTCCCTATGCACGAATATGGAAGGACCTATCAATAAAGCCCAGCGGGATGGGGAACAGCTGGAGGACAGCCGGCCTCCTTGATGAGTAAATAATAGCTGATGCTTAACACTGCACCATGGTTGGGACAGCCATTCAAAAGCATTTGCTCTCTTTCGCTAGTTTATTTTTTATGTCTGTATAAAATGTAAAGGGGTAAGTAAAGTAGCTGGAGGTGGTCAAAAGGGCCAAAGCAGGAAAGATACGCAATTTGCATAACTCAAACCAAAAAGCCGAACATGTCACAAATGGTGAACAGACGTGTAACACCAACCCTGCCACAATAATCATAAATTAAACCAAAATCTGTGGTTCTGACATATTAAATATAAAATATATCTTTTATTAAAGGGTCACTCCACTGGCCAGCAATCGAAACGTAATGTTCTGGATGCTGTTTTTATACTTCGGGGGTCGGCCACGCCTCTCATGACATCACGGCCACGCCCCCTCAATGTAAGTCTATGGGAGGGGGCGTGATGTCACGCCCCCTCCCATAGACTTGCATTGAGGATGTGTGGCCATGACATCACGCGTGACCGACCCCGCAGCGTGAAAACAGCTTTCAGAACATTAAAGGGGTTATCCTTCGTAAGGTGATTTTAGTACGTACCTGGCAGACAGTAATGGACATGCTTAGGAAGGATCAGCGCTTGTCTTGGGGCTAAATGGCTATGTTGTAAGATTACCATAATAATGTGGCTAGCTTTTTGTGAACTGGTATTTCCTGTTTTAGTTTTTCTTTTTTGACTACAAATTCCATTTTCCTCCCTCCCACAAATCAGCCACCCCAACCCATTGAAACATAAATGAGCTGCATCCATTCAAAAGACCTGTGGTTTTCAATCAGGGTGCCTACAGCTGTTGCATTAGTTGCATATTGATCTCTCTCCCACCAAGCGATCGCTCCACCCAATTGAAGCAGACAGGCTTCCTGTCATCAGCTGACTAGTAAGTCAGGTCTCGACCGCATTGCAATCTGGGAAAAATCTGAGACAACAGTCATTTTGTATGCTAACAAAAAATAAATATTGGAGTGAAAATCACATAAGAATTGTGAGAAAACCATCACACACAGGTACAGACACTATATTATGAACTATACTAACTTTACAGCCCCTGTAGCATGGTCAAATAAAATAAAACATTTAAGTTCTGAACGCTGGCCAGTGGAGTACCCCTATAAGGATCTTTTAAAAAGTATAGAACCCCACTGCATATATAAATATAATAAGAGAAGCGCTCTCCCAAAAGCTTGTATCTATATACCAATGGGTCAATATGGATAGAGGGGGAGGGATGGGCCTTGATCAGTGGCTCAGACTTCTAGGATTAGATAATAAGTCCTCTTATCTTTCCTGCTTTGGCTACTTTTGGCTCCTCTGACCACCTCTGGCTGCAAACAGGCTGGAGAAGCTAGAAAACACGGAACTAGTGAGGTGGGACAGCCCCATTAAGCTAATAATGAATCTGATTATACCATGTATAATTTTTATTAATTTGCTGTTTATCTTTGTGTTTTTAATACCTAATAAAAAACCTATTGGAACATAAAACAGTGTACAGATAAATCGAGAGAATGGGGACGAATTCTGCAGTTTGCAAATCCAAATTCTACAGTTTTCTTTTTGATTCTCTTTTCAATAATATTCATTAGGAATAAAATGAAGAATCCTCAGAACTGCTGATTTCTTTATTGATTTTGTACAGTTGTGCACATTTTTCAGAATCTACTCCTCCTGGGACTGTCATCCGTGCGTTGCATGAATATAAGAGTAATGTGTTTGTACGGAGAAGCTGAGAGGAGGAGAATCTTGTGTTGATCATTAAAGTTTCATCAGGCGGTTACGATGCTTGTTTTCTGGGTCAGACCTCCAATCCCTTTTCATTTGAGACACAGTAGGCTGCGGTTACCTCACTCCCAATCAATGTTGTATACACTGGCCTTTCTACAGTTACATCTCCCGCAGGAGCTCCTTAAAGCCACAGGGCTTTCTGTCTTTTATTCGGAGAACATGATATCTTTTTGTATGAGTTCACTTTGGGACATGAATTTTTTTGCTCCCCAGGTGTCTCATTTGCTTTGTTATTACTTCATTTTTTTTAGAATGTTTGTGTTGTACATGAACTGATAGGAATTATATAGTCGTCACAAATGATAAAATCCTTTATGTTACTACATGCACCATTCAGATGCCATTAAATAAAGTAAATCAAGTTGAAATAATTTTTCAGAATAGTCATTTCATATGTAAGTTTTTATTTAAATAGGAGAGCTGATGGGTATGTGCTCTGCCCATGGATTTATTTTACCAGAATCTAGTGAGATTCTATTACTGACACTGACTGGAATACACTTTGCTTAATAAAACTACAAAACTACATCCCTTCCTCTTATCCCCTTACACCCTTCCCTTCAATACCCTGGTTGGACTTGATGGACGTATGTCTTTTTTCAACCAGACAAACTATGTAACTATGCTTAAAGGGGTACTCCCACCCTAGACATCTTATCCCCTATCCTAAGGATAGGGGATAAGATGTCTGATCGCGGGGGTCCCGCCGCTGGCAACCCCCACATTATTGCTTGCGGCACCCACCTGTGTTCTCACTCCAGGAACGGAAGTCCGTGACGTCAGGACTCCGCCCTCGTGTGACATCACGCCTGTCCCCTCAATGCAAGTCTACGGCCGTCACACGGGGGCGGAGTCCTGACGTCATGGACTTTCGTTCCCAGAGTCGCGACTCAGACCCTACTGCGGTTTCGGTGCGAACACAGGTGGGTGCAGCAAGCAATAATGCAGGGGGCCCCAGCGGCGGGACCCCCATGATCAGACATCTTATCCCCTATCCTTTGGATAGGAGATAAGATATCTAGGGTGGGAGTACCCCTTTAAGGATGCTGTGTCAGGTTTAGAGTAAACAAAATCACCAAGCAATACCAATGGTGTTTAAAGGGGTCTTCCAGGAAAAAACTTTATTTTTTTTCTTATATCAACTGGCTCCAGAAAGTTAAACAGATTTGTAAATTACTTCTATTAAAAAAATCTTAATCCTTTCAATAATTATCAGCTGCTGAAGTTGAGGTGTTGTTTTCTGTCTTGCAACATTGCTCTCTGCTGACATCTCTGCTTGTCTCGGGAACTGCACAGAGTAGAAGAGGTTTGCTATGGGGATTTGCTTCTAAACTGGGCGGTTCCCGAGACAGGTGTAATCAGAGAGCACTTAGACAGAAAAGAACAACTCCACTTCAGAAGCTCATAAGTACTGAAAGGATTAAGATTTTTTAATAGAAGTAATTTACAAATCTGTTTAATTTTCTGGAGCCAATTGATATATATATATATATATATATAAAACGTTTTTTCCTGGATAACCCCTTTAAGTGTTCTTTGAGGCCTTTCTTTCTGCATATCTGAGGTGATGTGAGATCACAAAATTCACCAATGGGATCTCCTCCTATGACATATCAGACTAGATTTCCCCCTTTAAAATATTGTCAGTCGTATTTTGAACTTACACAATGACAATTTGTAGTCTGTTGCTAAGGAGCAGGCAACAAAATATCATGTTTGCTCATGATGTGAAAACCTGGTGAGATTGACCATTAAAGTATAGCAGTATCTTGGTTTAAGGAATATGTTACATCTGTATCCATATAATTGTAGCATATAATAACAAAAATGCAGCCCTATAGTGTGCATAAATTATCCTCTGTTATCACATCAATTTACCTATTTGTTGTGTAAGGGGCTTCCCGCACTAGATGCATCTCTCTTTCTATATGCTTGTCGTCTTCTTTTCTTTTTGAAAGAC
This sequence comes from Hyla sarda, assembly GCF_029499605.1. Lineage (NCBI taxonomy): Eukaryota > Metazoa > Chordata > Amphibia > Anura > Hylidae > Hyla > Hyla sarda. Next base: position 471,468,166 of record NC_079189.1, read on the forward strand.
ATGACATCACCATTAAAAGATCATATTACTAAACAAAGAATGGGTTCCAGTTACAGTAAGTGTTCAGTGAATGCTGACAACTTCACCCTGAAGCGTAGCAGAAGCAGAGAGATGGTAAGATATCTTTACAGAAGCCAGCCGTCTCATCGCACCTAGCCCCTTTGCTATCTCTTTCAAAGGAGCTTTTAAATGTCTTGGGGATATAGTAATGTGAGATGTTGGTTACCTCAACAATGACTGATGGTCAATGTTTACAATTAGGATCCCTATGTAAAAGTTACTTTGGCAAATAATAACCTACCGCTTCTGTTAATGAAATAAAATGGTCCTTCATGGCCTGGTTCCTTAGTGTTGGTTTTAAAGGGGTACTCCGGTGAAAACCTTTTTTCTTTTAAATCAACTGGTGGCAGAAAGTAAAACATATTTGTAAATTACTTCTATTAAAAAATCTTCATCCGTCCTGTACTTATTAGCTGCTGAATACTACAGAGGAAATTCTTTTCTTTTTGGAATGCTCTCTGATGACTTCACGAGCACAGTTCTCTCTGCTGACGTTATAATAATGCTTTATTTATTGTTGTCCTTAGTGGGATTTGAACCCAAGTCCCCAGCACTGCAAGGCAGCAGTGCCAACCACTGAGCCACCATGCTGCCCTTAGCATACATCTGCTATGCATGGTTGCTAAAATGGACAGAGATGTCAGCAGAGAGCACTGTGCTCGTGATGTCATCAGTGTTCCAAAAAGAAAGAAATTTCCTCTGTAGCATTCAGCAGCTAATAAGTACTGGAAGGATTAAGATTTTTTAATAGAAGTAATTTACAAATATGTTTAACTTTCTGCCACCAGTTGATTTAAAAGAGAAAAGGTTTTCACCGTAGTACCCCTTTAAGTGGTTTTAATTGTTGTCAAGGTGTTTCAGTTTTTACAGTAAGAAGTTTGCTTGCTTTCTATTTCCGATACCATAAGTGACAGTACCTTCTATCCTGTGTAAAGAATTTAAAGAATTGGGAACAAGAAAGAGTCATCTCTTATTTTGATAGGCTATAAAAAATATATAAAAGAACACTGGACGTGTCATTTGTCACATTGGAATTTTTTATTTTATGGTAAACTGTAACTTTTGCCAAACTAACTTTGTGTCACAATCCCACTCCCTCTGTCCCTTCTGTGCTTCAGCTCACCTTGGCATCTCCTGCCAATCCTCTCTTGCGACATCCTCCCCACTACCATCATTCTTTTACCTTTACATTCTTACGGATGGTACTCAAACTTTTGAAGGGCTAGTGTGTGCTACAGATCTTTTTCCTACCCCATTGTTCTATAGCCATAGTTTAATTAATGGACCTCTGCAGCATTTTTTATCTTGACAAAAAGGTTAATAAATTCCTGCCTACTGCCCCTTAGATTCTGCTCCTCAGTTTGCCCTACAGCAAATCCAGAGCAATGCAGATTCACATATTTTGTCTCGTAGGCCTCGCAGTTTGCTCAGGCCATGCATTCCAAAGGGCCTATGACTTGGATGCAGAGTTATCCTGACAAAGAACTTGACTTGCCAATATCTATTCTTCCAAATGCTGCAAAATGCATTGTCTTGCATTAGCGCATTTTCTCTTGCTACTTTGGCCTTACTACAACTGTTTTATTAACTGGATGAAAATAAGGATACAAGAAAAATATTGTATAACTTTATGAACTTGTTAGGTACCCAGATTGGCACCCACTTTCCAAAAACGCCATCTTCAACCCTCTGCTACTTCATCTTATGATACACCAATACAACTGAAATGACTCAAGCTCTCAGTGATGGAATGTCAACACAGTTTCAGTACCAATTTCTATAAAGAGCATAACCTGCAGGGTCCCTCTTTAAAGCTTGGAAACCCTTAGTGAATAGGAGTAGCTAAAACCAATTCCGCTACGATATGAGTCATATTTGCTACTCTGGAACCCACTTTGCAGTGCAAAACTTTAAGTTCTGCTGGAAAACTACCTAGTAACAATTCTTAAAATACCTGTGATCCAACTGAGAAAAATCTTTCTATAGCCTCTGTATTTAACTAAATCCTGGCTGAGCTTATTTGTTTTATTACTCCCCATTGTGCCTACAGATTGGGGCTTAACACTTGTTTCTTACTGCTTGTCAGTAATTAATCCTTCACCAATAAAGACCCTGACATCAGTTAAAAGTTAAAGGGATGTTCGAATCTTCCCTTTCAGCTCAAAGCAGAGCCTCCTCTCTATTCCTGTTTTCAGCAGGGAGGGTTATTGCTTTGTGATTGACAATTCAGACACATAGGATTTGCTGGCTTTGTGCACACTACTAACACTTTGTATGACTCCCTGACACAGTACAGCTTGCACACAAGCAGAAGACCCTGTGTGAATGATTATGTTTACTTAATGATAAGGTTCCCTGGCTCTGAAGAGAAAGTATGTGACATCAGCAGCAGCCCATCCATTTCTTCAGGTGATCTGGAGCCTAGGCAACAAGCAGAGAAAGGTAACATGAAAAGGAGGCAAGTTAAAAAAAAAATCTTATTTGAAAAACTAGCGTTCCTTTTTTGCATTCTCTCAGATCAGGGTGTGCAAATGAATCAGAAGCCTTCAGTTGTCCTCCACCTCAAGGTCTTTGAACCATCCAAGGCATTCTTACTGTAAGTTTATTAAGTTAATTAACCATTTCTCTAACCTAGTAGTTCTGGTTCTGACAAAAAAGGGAATAACACCAAGAATTGGACTTCTAAGTAGGAACAGCCTCCCAGCAATTGACTCTTTTGCTTACATTTTGATGCTATACTGCCCCGACCCTTTTAAATTCTAAATCCATCTTCATGAATGTAGATTCTTATTTCAAAGAAGTAGTGGCTATGTTCTAAAAAGGAATAGCAAAGGGAAATTATGTATTGTGGCTTCTTTTCTAAAGTCTTATCTGCTCAAAATAATTTCCAGTGTATTTGCTTGTAAAGTTCTTGCTATAAAATTGGCTTTCTAGCATGACATCTGTTTTAGGTGGCTCAACATCCAGTGACGATCTATACAGATTGCAGCAGTCTGTATATTTCATCCCTGTTAAAAAAACAAATTAAGGCAGATACATTGTCCCATTTCTTTGACTCTACTGACTTCTCCACAATCCACATTTTATTTTTGATCCTAGGCCTTTTATGTAAGATGCTTTAGTCCATATTCACAATATCCCACCGGCAAAATTGCAGTTCCATAGTATCGAAGAAAGGGATTCCTACCACTCAACTGCCCTTAGCAATGGTAGATGAAACGGGTTGTCTGCAATTATAACCTAAGCTGTGCATTCAGAGATAGTTGGAGCACCATTGTTGTATTTGGCTGCAATTTTCTTGACGGTCTTCCTCTCGGTGGCTGTTACTTACGTCCACAGGATTCCTTGTTGCTTGACATTGAAAACCTGAACTGGTCCTGAATGGAATGAAAAGCCAAACTACCAACCTGCTTTTCATTCGATAAAAATGCATGCCCAAAAACAGACTTGTTTATGCACTTACTGAAAACTAGTAGCTAAATATAACAGGTACCTTGGGTGAATATGGCAATCCCTGACCACCATTCTTGTCACCGTCTCACAGTATTTGTATGTGTTTGTGTGCGTGTGTATATATATATATATATATATATATATATATATATATATATACAAGGTAGAACTGCTCACCGCTCCTACGTCTACTGCACGTCCTCGTGCCACGGACACCGGTACCGCTCCCGGTTCAATAGAAACCACAAAAGAAGACATCAGGCACTCAGGGAATAGCAGGTAAAACTTGTAGATGGCTTTATTCAGAACGCAATAGGCATGACAATATCTGACGCATTTCGCACGCTCTGGTGCTCAGTCGTAGATAGACACACATTCAAAAGTACGTGTTAAAATACACATGAGTTTGAACACATGACCACATGAATCTTAATTAAAACAGTTAATTACAAAACATGGAACTGGGAATACCTGTTATATCTGGCGGAGAGTTCACACGTGGGCGCATGTGTTGCGATAGTTTTGGTTCCTCACCAGACTAATTTCTCTCCACAACTTTATCTATGTTTATACAGATATTTATAAAGAAGGTACTTTGAACTTAAACAATTTAAAATTGCAGCTGAAGAACTCCACACTAGATTTGAAGAGAGGGGTTACAGTGAAAAAGTATTAGAAAAAGCCCATAAAATAATTGAGGGATTGGAGCGTAAAGAGTTAGTATCATATGCTAGAAGACAACAAAACAGAAGGGAATCGTACAATGCTGGAGGGAAGGTAGCCAAATATAAAGACAAGAAACCGTTTTTTGTGACACCATATAGTACACAATTCGGACAAATTAAGAGGATTATAAATAGCTATATCCCAGTGTTGGAAATGGATCCAATACTGAAAGATATACATGGCATCTCCATTGTGTCTAAAAGAGGCCCTATTGGTACTAAAGTTTCACCCAGTCTATTCACAAGCCAAAAAGAAAATAAAAGAGATCGGGATTGGCTCAGAAATATAGGAAATCGGAAATGTGGTCATACTAGATGTATCACCTGTGTCCATATGACAAACTCGAACACGATAACATTGTGCACAACAGATAGGACACATAGTATACATCAGTATATGAACTGTAATACTAAATCTATCATATATGTAACCACCTGTACAGCTTGTAATTTGCAGTATGTAGGCTGTTCAGGGAATTCATTAAAAATGAGGTTTAGGAAACACATATCAGATGCCAAAAGCACCTTAACAAGTATTTCCATGCTGTCACGTCATTTTAGAGAGTCCCATTTGGGGGACACCACCAACCTACAAGTATCAGGGGTGGAAAAAGTTACACTAGGATCCAGAGGAGGCGATCTCAGGAGGAAATTATACAATAGGGAAGCCTATTGGATGTTCCACCTGGGAACAAGGCACCCACAAGGATTAAATAAAAGACTTGATCTGATGTTGACGTATGTGTAGATAATGCTCTTGTGAACATAGATATACCAGTAGGAGGGTGTACTTAGTTTATCTATCCTGTGGTTCTGGTGCTTCTCACTTCTGAACTTTTTTCGTCACAAAAGATATGTATATATATATATATATATATATCTGGAGTTTTGTTATTTCATCATAGGAAAGAGTTCACACTTAGAGGTACATGTCATGTGTTTAATAGTCATATAGTGAATAGTTTGTACCACTCCTTAAACTACCAGTTCAAAGTACCTTCTTTATAAATATATGTATAAACATAGATAAAGTTGTGGAGAGAAATTAGTCTGGTGAGGAACCAAAACTATCGCAACACGTGCGCCCGCATGTGAACTCTCCCCTAGATATAACAGGGATTCCCAGTTCCATGTTTTGTAATTTACTGTTTTAATTAAGATTCATGTGGTCATGTGACCAAACTCGTGTATTTTAACACATACTTTTGAATGTGTGTCTATCTACGACTAAGCACCTGAGCGTGCGAAACGCGTCAGATATTGTCCTGCCTATTGCGTTCTGAATAAAGCCCATCTACAAGTTTTACCTGTTATTCCCTGAGTGCCGGACATCTTCTTTTGTGATATATATAATGATTTAAGCATTGTTTATATCATTATTGTGGTTGTATATTTATTAAAAGCCTATAACCGACTAAAGATCTCTATATGAATGCAGTTTACAAATTAATATTGAAATCTAGGTCTCTTATTGGAACAGTACTGGCACACTACACTTTGGAAATGCTACTTCTACTTCTTGTCTGTAACTGTTAATGTTTATTTAGAAGCTTGTATTTACTAGAACCAATAAACAATTATGTTATTTACGGTACCTTTAAGGTGTTGTCAGCAGTAAATACTAAAATGCCTAAAAATATGGAGGCCAAAATTGAGTGCCCAACGGCTGACAATTAGCCGGCCTGTCAGCACCATTTCTCCATCATTTGACTGTGGTTGGCACAAGACCTCGATGAAGACATCTGGGGCCCTGGAGGGAGATTGCGGCTATTTTTCTCCCACCGCTGGACCTCTTTGTACTGCATGATATCTGTCTGTATGTTAGCCAGGCTGGCTTAAAAGCTGGCATTATTTTTTTCCTGTTCTGGACACTTCCTCTTTGCTTTTTTAATGCCACTTCATTAGGTACACAATCCAGCTCACAACTGCAGTCTTTCCTCAAATAAATGCCAAATATAATACAAACTTTTTCTCTAATCCTTCCCTTAACCACTACTTTGTTGGTCAAGCTTTATCTAGCTTTGGAAGCATGGGACATGAAGGAGACACTGCCAGTGTGACCTGCTAGTTCCAGAAAATGCATTAGACAGATTATGCTACTATACTCCTCAGCTGTCACACGGCTACTCAGCTGCTATATGTGTACAAAAACAAAACAAAACTGTCTCCTAATGAGGCATGTTAAAAAATATTAGCAACTGTGCCATGTCACATCTCAGACTGGGCTCTTTAATTCCATATTTTTTTTTATAAGTAATTGTTTTGTTAGCATAGAATGAAATGTGGAAGGTAGGACTGGGCCAGGTGTGCCCTTAGGTGCTGGAAACTTGGCCTTTATGCTGTGTTTATCTGTATAATGCAGAATGATCCCATCAGATGTTATAGTCATCAAAAATAACCAATATGTAGTGATTAATATAACAGTATCTAATAAATGTTTGAACTTGATTTTATGCATAGCTCATTTATAGAGGCATAACCGCATAACTACAAAAAAATACTTTTTCACCGTTCCCTATAGTAGAACTTTATCTTTATTCTGATGGTCCTGCAAGGCAACAACCTTTGATCAGGGTCTTTGATTTTTTTTTTTATTTACACAAAGACAAGTGTAGCATCTCCTGTTGTTGAGCCTTTAATAGTCATCATATACAAAAGTGCTGCTCTTCACTCCGTCCACTTCATCTTCCACGATATGTTTATTTCTGGTTTTACATTAGTGAGAGAATGTTTTCAAGCTTTTTCTCTTCCTCTTAAAACTCATCTTATGGGCCATGAAAATTTCATTTTACCTCTTCCGTTCCAAAAGTATTCCAGACTATGATCTGGTGTTTGGTGACATTGGCTCACTGACCCTGTGATGGATTTTTGGTAGTTTATCACTGAACATACATTCTTCATGTGTTCAAGACTTTAATACATGCCTAAAAGACAAGCTGGAACATGCAAGAGGGCGGCATACAATGCATTTGAAAAGTCCCTTTCACCCTTTTTTACATTTTGTTATGTTGGAAAGATAGCTGACCAAAAACCCAGTGTTTAATATTCAAAGATCCTGTGTGCAAATCGGACAAACTTCCATAAAGTCAACCATTATTGCAGCACTCCCCAATCTGGGCTTTATTAAAGAGTGGACAGAAATAAGCCACTGTTCTCTAAAAAAACACATGAAGGCCCACATGGAGTTTGCAGGGAAAATAAATAAATAAGAAAAACTAGGCACTGTACTGTTGATCACTGGCCTAATACCATGCCTACAGTGAAGCATGGTGGTGGCAGCATTATGTTGTAGGGGTGTTTTTCAGTGGCTGAGATAGGGAGACTGGTCAGGGTTGAGGGAAAGCTGAGTGGTACAAAGTACAGATACAGTCTTAATGAAAACCTAATCCAGTGAGCTCTGGGCTGAAGGTTCACGTTCCAAAAAGACCGTGACCTCATGCACAAAGCCAAGGCAAAGCATGACTGGGTTAGGGGAACTCTGTGAATGTGAGTGGCTCAACCAGAGGCCTACTTGAACCCAGTCATACATCTCTTGAAAGACCTGAAAATGGCTACTGAGTTCTACTGATGGTCCCTATCCATCCTTACCTGACTGAGCTTAAATGGGCACTGTCAGATACAAAAACTTTTGATATGTTGTAAAGCATACAAAACCCATAGATTTTACAATTGCTTTCAATAGAAAATTTTCAGTATTTCATACTGAAAAAGCCAAAGAACTGCCCCCCCCCCCCGCCTGCTTGGACACATACTAGTCCTGCTGTGTCCATGCATCATCACCATGTCATGGACACACTTCCTTGATTGACAGCTGTGAGCGCAGGGATCACAGCTGGAGGAAAAATCCTCCCACTGTCAGCTTGTGTCCCGCTACTGTCAGTGAGGATAAGCTGGGAGTTGTAGTTTTGCTAATGCTAGGGGAGATGTGAGCAGACAGCATACTGAGGGAGGGGGCAGAGACCTGCACAGTGAGGCCACGCCCCCTCCCTTTGAGAGGAATTCAGACTAGTGAGCTAAATTAAAAGTGTAATAAAAAACAAATAAAGGTGCTAGACACATAAAAATTAGATGTACATGGTCAGGATTAGGTACTGAGGGATATATTAAAAAAAGACTGGAGGTAATAGGTGTTTTAAAGTTTCATAAACCTTGTCTATTCTAACCTCCATTTGTTATTGTGATAAGTCTGACCCAATTTTAGACTGTCTAGCCTAAGTTCATACTAAATGTTAGCTATTATTAGTAAACTTGCCCCAGTGTTTTAACTAATTATTCCTTTTAATGTAGACTTTATTTTCATATTCCTATAGATTCTTTGAACAAACTTTCACCTTCTTTCTTAATTTCCTATGTTTTCTAGATACACCTCTGGAGATGTCCGTTTGTGGGATACGCGAACCTCTGGTCTTGCAGAATCTTTTCTTGAAACGTCCCATTCATCTGATGATTCTGGACTAAGCCACCACGTCTCATTTGTGAAAATAAACAAGTCTTTGGCTGTGGCAGCATATGACAATGGTAATATAGATCTGATATCTGCACAATATTACAGTGGTATTCTTTAGGCTTCTTAACCCTTTAAGGACCCAGCCATTTTTCACTGTAGGACCCGGCCATTTTTTGAACATCTGACCACTGTCACTTTAAACATTAATAACTCTGGAATGCTTTTAGTTATCATTCTGATTCCGAGATTGTTTTTTCGTGACATATTCTACTTTAACATAGTGGTAAAATTTTATGGTAACTTGCATCATTTCTTGGTGAAAAATCCCAAAATTTGATGAAAAATTTGAAAATTTAGCATTTTTCTAACTTTGAAGCTCTCTGCTTGTAAGGAAAATGGATATTCCAAATAAAAAAAATTTTGATTCACATATACAATATGTCTACTTTATGTTTGCATCATAAAATTGACGTGTTTTTACTTTTGGAAGACACCAGAGGGCTTCAAAGTTCAGCAGCAATTTTCCAATTTTTCACAAAATTTTCAAACTCACAATTTTTCAGGGACCAGTTCAGGTTTGAAGTGGATTTGAAGGGTGTTCATATTAGAAATACCCCACAAATGACCCCATTATAAAAACTGCACCCCCCAAAGTATTCAAAATGACATTCAGTAAGTGTTTTAACCCTTTAGGTATTTCACAGGAATAGCAGCAAAGTGAAAGAGAAAATTCACAATCTTCATTTTTTACACTCGTATGTTCTTGTAGACCCAATTTTTGAATTTTTACAAGGGGTAAAAGGAGCAAATTTATACTTATGTTTGTAGCCCAATTTCTCTCGAGTAAGCACATACCTCATATGTCTATGTAAATTGTTCGGCGGGCGCAGTAGAGGGCAAAGGAGCGACAAGGGGATTTTGGAGAGTACGTTTTTTCTGAAATAGTTTTTGGGGGGCATGTTGCCTTTAGGAAGCCCCTATGGTACCAGAACAGCAAAAAAAAAACACATGCCATGCCAATTGGAAACTAGACCCCTTGAGGAACGTAACAAGGAATAAAGTGAGCCTTAATACCCCACTGGTGTTTCACGACTTTTGCATATGTAAAAAAAAATAATAATTTTTTTCACTAAAATGTGTGTTTCCCCCCAAATTTCACTTTTTTGCAAGGGTTAATAGCAGAAAAGACCTCCCAAAATTTGTAACCCCATCTCTTCTGAGTATGGAGGTACCCCAAAAGTATACCTGAAGTGCACTACGGGTGAACTACAATGCTCAGAAGGGAAGGAGTCATATTTGGCTTTTTGAGAGCAAATTTTGCTCGGGGGGGCAAGTCGCATTTAGGAAGCCCCTATGGTGCCAGAACAGCAATAAAACCCCACATGGCATACCATTTTGGAATCTAGACCCCTTGAGGAACGTAACAAGGAATAAAGTGAGCCTTAATACCCCACAGGGGTTTCACGACTTTTGCATATGTAAAAAAAAAAAAAAAAAAATTCACTAAAATGTGCGCTTCCCCTCAAATTTCACATTTTTGCAAGGGTTAATAGCAGAAAAGACCCCCCAAAATTTGTAACCCCATCTCTTCTGAGTATGGAAATACCCCATGTGTGGACGTCAAGTGCTCTGCTGGCGCACTACAATGCTCAGAAGAGAAGGAGCGCCATTGAGCTTTTGGGAAAAAAATTGTTTGGAATGGAAGTCAGGGGCCATGTGCGTTTACAAAGCCCCCCGTGGTGCCAGAACAGTGGACCCCCCCCCCCCCCACATGTGACCCTATTTTGGAAACTACACCCCTCACAGAATTTAATAAGGGGTGCAGTGAGTATTTACACCCCACTGGCGTTTGACAGATCTTTGGAACAGTGGGCTGTGCAAATGAAAAATAAAATTTTTCATTTTCACGGACCACTTTTCCAAAAATCTGTCAGACACCTGTGGGGCGTAAATGCTCACTGTACCCCTTATTACATTCCATGAGGGGTGTAGTTTCCAAAATGGGGTCACATGTGGGTATTTATATTTTTGCGTTTATGTAAGAACCGCTGTAAAATCATCCACCCCTGTGCAAATCACCAATTTAGGCCTCAAATGTACATAGTGCACTCTCACTCCTGAGCCATGTTATGCGCCCGCAGAGTATTTTACACCCACATATGGGGTATTTCTATACTCAGGAGAAATTGCGTTACAAATTTTGGGGGTCTTTTTTTCCTTTTAACGCTTGTGAAAATAAAAAGTATAGGTCAACACCAGCATGTTAGTATGAATTTTTTTTTTTTTTTTACACTAACAAGCTGGTGTAGCCCCAACTTTTCATTTTCATAAGGGGTAAAAGGAGAAAAAGCCCCCCAATATTTGTAGTGCAATTTCTCCCGAGTTCGGAGATACCCCATATGTGGCCCTAAACTGTTTCCTTGAAATACGACAGGGCTCCAAAGTGAGAGAGCGCCATGCGCATTTGAGGACTAAATTAGGGATCGCATAGGGGTGGACATAGGGGTATTCTACGCCAGTGATTCCCAAACAGGGTGCCTCCAGCTGTTGCTAAATTCCCAGCATGCCTGGACAGTCAGTGGCTGTCCGGAAATGCTGGGAGTTGTTGTTTTGCAACAGCTGGAGGCTCCGTTTTGGAAACACTGCCATACAATACGATTTTCATTTTTATTGGGGGGGACAGTGTAAGGGGTGTATATGTAGTGTTTTACCCTTTATTATGTGTTAGTGTAGTGTAGTGTTTTTAGGGTACATTCGCACTGGCATGTTACGGTGAGTTTCATGCTAGGAGTTTGAGCTGCAGCGAAAAATTTGCCGCTGCCCAAACTTGAAGCAGGAAACTTACTGTAAGCCTGCCCGTGTGAATGTACCCTGTACGTTCACATGGGGGGGGGGGGGGGGGGGGGCAAACCTCCAGCTGTTTCAAAACTACAACTCCCAGCATGTACTGACAGACCGTGTATGCTGGGAGTTGTACTTTTGCAACAGCTGGAGGCACACTGGTTGGAAAACCTTCAGTTAGGTTCTGTTACCTAACTCAGCATTTTCTAACCAGTGTGCCTCCAGCTGTTGCAAAACTACAACTCCCAGCATGTACTGATCGCCGACGGGCATGCTGGGAGATGTAGTTATGCAATAGCTGGAGGTACGCAACTACAACTCCCAGCATGCTGAGACAGCTGATTGCTGTTAGTACATGCTGGGATTTGCAGTTTTGCAACATCTGGAGGGCTACAGTCTTAGAGAACACTGCAAAGTGATCTCCAAACTGTGGTCCTCCAGCTGTTGCAAAACTACAATTCCCAGCATGCCCTGACAGCAAACAGTTGTTTGGGAATGCTAGGAGTTGTAGTTTTGCAAGATCTGGAGGGCTACAGTTTAGGGACCACTATATAGTGGTCTCAAACTGTAGCCCTCCAGCTGTTGCAAAACTACATATTCCAGCATGCCCAAACAGCTGTCTGGGCATGCTGGGAGTTGTAGTTTTGCAACATCTGGAGGGCTACAGTTAGAGACTACTGTATAATGGTCTCAAACTGTACCCTCCAGATGTTGCTAGGCAACTCACCGGCTTCCGTCGGATCCAGCCGCACGTCATCGCCGCCCGCCGATCTCCGTCGCCCGCAGCCTCCGTCGCCCGCCCGGATCGGTAAGTGGATCTTCGGCGCCAGTCCCCGTCATTTCCCCGTCCTGCCCCGCCTATTGTGGGAGGGCAGTACGGGGAAAACGAAAGTAAACCCCCCCGCCCCCGATCTGCTATTGGTGGTCGCGTCTAGACCACCAATAGCAGGGATAGGAGGTGTGGCAACCCTGCAACCTCACTCCTATCGCTTCAGGGGGATCGTGGGTGTCTTAGACACCCGCGATCCCCCTTACATTCCGGGTCACTATAGACCCGTAATGACCCGGAATCGCGCAAATCGCAAGTGTGAATTCACTTGCGATTTGTCGCGATCGCCGACATGGGGGGTCTAATGACCCCCCTGGGCATTTGCACGGGATGCCTGCTGAATGATTTCAGCAGCCATCCCGCTCCGATCCCCGCCCGGCGGGGACCGGAACTGCCCATGACGTAACTGTACGTCATTGGTCCTTAAGACCCAGGGTGTCGGGACGTACCGTTACGTCATGGGTCCTGAACGGGTTAAAGGGGTACCTTGCCCTTAGACATCTTATCCCCTATCCTCTGGATGTGTGCCCGCTGGGACTCCCCGGGACGGCACCCCAGCATTCTGAACATTTATGTTCAGAACACTGACTTGGCGGCTTCCGTGTTTGTGATGTCAACACAGCTATCACGCCCCTCTATTCTTGTTTATGGGAGGGGGCATGACGCCTGTGGAGCAGAAGTACACAGCCATCACACCCCTACCCATAGACGTGAATGGAGGGGGCATGATAGCTGTGGTCGCTCGTCATCCGGCATAGAGTGGAGTTCGGTCCATGCACCGGTTGACTGGGGTGCCACGCCGGAGTTAAGATGAGAATTCATATTTCCTACCCATTGAACTCAATGGGTAGCAAAATACGGCAAGTGTGACCCTACCCTTACTGTATATCTAAGGCTGCATTCACATAACCATTCTGGAGATCTGTCAGGGTTCCCATTAGGATTTCTGTTATTGTGAATGCAAAGAATAGCACAGTCTTCATTAGTCTTACATCGAAAAAGATACCAGAAACCAACAGACCCCTTTAGAGCCTGTGTACTTTGTCACGGTTCCCTGGTATCTGTTTGAGAACTGATTGTACAAAATTGTCATAGCTCTGAACTGAAGCCATCATGCAATTGTGAACAGAGCCTAACTGAATGGAACCAGAATCCATAAATATTTCACACACACACCCCTCCCTAGTAAACAAAAAGAAATCTCCCTTAGAATAAAGTATAAAAAAATCCACTTGCAGCGGTCTCTCATTGATTTCAGTGGAAGTTTCCGGTGAAATCTGTGTGGAAAAGCCCAATATCATTGGGATTTTTTCATTTTAGCGCTTTTTTTTTCATGGCAAATTCCATGCAAAATAAGTGCCGATTCCACATTTCCTTTGTATGAACATACCCTTAGGGTCAGCTGAACACTGGAAACCTGTTATAGCGCAGTTGTAGGGTTGTCATGAGATGTCATGTCACTGGTTTCTCAGATTAGAAATAAATATCCCAAAAAACTGATTATTAATAAACGCCATAGACCTTTTATATACACTATAGTGTTTGCATATAGTGCACCTGCAAGGTTAGCTCTGTCAGTGAAATGGCTTCAGAAACCTTTTTCATATTCTGCTCATCCTTTACAAGTATCAACTTAAAACTGTTTCATGTGTTTAATACTAAGAGGTTAATTTTATAGCAGGATGAAGGTCTTTTAGTGAAGACAATAAAACAGCTGTGTCTTGCTTTGCGCTATGCACATAAGAACACTCTTTTTACTCTGAGTGGCCGCGTTGGCTGCCATGTCTATTTTTTTCATGTGCATTAGAAAAGCGCACAAGCACAGCACCCATTAAACTCGTTTTCAATTCTTCTGAGGCTTTAGAGCTCGGAGGCTCTGTGGTGCCAGGTATGTGCTGCAGCCAACATTGTCTTGTAATAAATGGCAAAATATTAACCCTGTCGGTGTTTCCAACCGTGACACTTTAATATCATCTTTAATCAAATTGATGTATGTACAATATATATATATATATTTATAAATAAATATATATACAGTGGTCCCTCAAGTTACAATATTAATTGGTTCCAGGACGACCATTGTATGTTGAGACCATAACTCTATGGAAACCTGGTAATTGGTTCTGAAGCCACCAAAATGTCATCCGAAAATAGGAAAAAGGGAGGATTAAAGAAAAATAAGTGGATACCTAATATAGATAAAGAAAGTCCTTACATATAAAAGCAAGAAAGATTTGCGGGGAGCTGTAAATCACGGTCTGTCAGTGTTTCCCAACCAGGGCACCTCCAGCTGTTGCAAAACTACAACTCCCAGAATGCTGGGAGTTGTAGTTTTGCGACAGCTGGAGGCACCCTGGTTGGGAAACAATGGTTTATGTAGAGGACAGGTGCTTCTTCAGGGTCCTATACAGTACACACAGTGCACACAGTGCTCCAAATGGAGCCACCCTTACTTGGTGTCCAAAGGAGCAGCTAACCCTGGCACTTGTAGTTCCTCCCTGTACTGTAGGGGGCGCTACCAGACAGCCAGTCAGTGCATGCACTTCAGTAATGGAGGTGATTTACCAGTAAAATGCCCATTCTGATTAGTCAGTTCCTCCAGTTGTGACACGTTTCACAGATCTGGACTGTCTGTATCATTGTATGTTGAGTCTGGTTTCAAGTTACAGTGGTCCAGAAAAAAACATTGTATGTTGAGGCCATTGTAAGTTGAGGGATCACTGTATATGTACAGTATATCTATATATATATATATATATATTAGGGATCAACCGATTATCGGTATGGCCGATATTATCGGCCGATAATCATGATTTTGGGCATTATCGGTCTCGGCAGTTACCTTGCCGATAATGCCCTGCCCCCCGCACCGCCCCGCTTTAAATCAATGATCTGCAGCGGTGTCGCGGGGGGGGGGGGGGGGGTAAATAGCCGATAACTTATACCGGAATATCGGTATACGTTATCGGCTATAGGCCCTAACCTCCCCCGATTATCGGTATCGGCCCTAAAAAAACGATATCGGTCGATCCCTAATATATGTATGTGTGTGTGTGTGTCTTTTAATGCTCATATTCAGTCCTGAAACATAAAAACAGACATAAGACATAATAAGGGTTATAGTAGTTATAATTAATAAAAAATTGTCTTTTACGCCCTATGACATAGCGGTAGTATATTCAGTTTATTCCTGCAGTGTAGGGGTGGGTTCACACTTCAAAAGGAAAAACTTTACACATTATCGTATGCAAAAAACGGATGCGGCTTTATACCATACAGCAAAATACGTTAACTATTTACTTACATTATAAAAAAAAAGTATTGCAATGTACTTTTTTGCCATAAACAATAGCGTAATGGATTACAGTTTTGTATACAGCAAAATTAAACATACTGTAACGGAAACATTGAATGGAGTCAAGTACGTAGTGTGAACCCAGCCTTACATGGCAACTTAGAATCATTTGTTTTCTGCTAGTTCTGTATAAGCAATAGAGTATGTAACAACTTTAGAGTGTGTTATTTATAGGAAAATATAAATAAATCAGGAATTCCGTTCACATCCCTTTGGAAAATATTTTTCCGGTAGTTTACCTGTGATATAAAGTACACTATGTCGCTGACACTTGTTGTATTTGCTTTTGTATATTTGTTTCTGTATTATTTTGGGAATATGCTTTTCTTCACCCAAGATAATAGCGTTCAGATGTAGTTCATCGCTGCTTCTTTGATTGGGGCTCATAGGGTGGGCAGGAAGCAGGAGGGGGAGGTGGATGGAAGCGTCCATCGTGCCAGGTAATGAGCAGATGCTGCTAATGCAGGGACTGGTAGGGTGATGCCAAGACCCCATCTGCTGCCAGGCTTGGCTCTGTTTGGCTGCTGGCCACATCAGAGGGAACTAAAGCAGCCTGTAGCTTTCATACATCACACCTCATTCCATGTGTCGCAGATTGGATATGAGGGGGACATGGCCCCTTTTAGAACTTTTCTCTGTACGCCGATATGTTACCAGAGTATCGCCACAGGCTTCCAACACTGTATTTGACAGCTCTTGATCGAAGCCGTCCAGTATGTGTGGTGCCGTCTGTATTACAAAGTATCTATAGTGCTGCGTTTCTTGTTGCTATGCCTTTACTAGATTCTAATAACTTCATCGCAGCCAGTACACCTTTACAGAATATGTAAATTTGACAGATGAAATAGTTTATATTGTTTAATGAAAGAAAGAGTTCGTTGGCACCACTACCCCAGGCAATATAGAGGCTTGCCCCCTAGCGCTTAGCACAGCGCACTTGTAATCACTCTACCAGTAACTCTGCAGCCGGTTAACACATTAACCTCTGGGGTTCCAAGTCCATGAGAAACTTAGTCTTCTATAGTAACAATGAATAAGAATGAACAGGACGTGCACATGGACGGGTTCAGGGACGCAGCTTGTCAGACAAAGCTGCGTCCCTGAACTTGTCCGCGTGCACCCCGGACGTATGCACCTAAGAAAATAAAGATTACAGCACTTTACCCCGGTGAGTGATGTCCTGTTCATTCTTATTGATTGTTACTATAGTTTATATTGCACCATTGTGAAATTTCATAACTCATAGCATCATTTGTTGAACAAGCAACACAGGGGCACATAATAAACTTTGCTCCAGACATTTTTGGTTGCTCAAAACATCCTTCATAAGTTATCTGTCACCAATATCTCACCCTTTTTAAAGTTCAATGTTAAGGGGGGAAAAAAATCTTTATGGATCGGGTAGAGATGCCAGCTGCTTCTCCCAAAGGAGAGCAATAATGAAACAGTAAGCAGCGCAAATGGTACCTAATGAGTTTAAGCTGATTTATGCTTGCTTTCAAAAAGTGCTGTTTGATGTCTAGAAAGTGCTACTGCTGTGAAGTAATGTGGACCATCCACACCTCCCCCTCCAACCTAATGGTCTTGGGTGGAAGATTTATAGCAATTGGCCTGGGAGCAACAAACGTAATGGAGGCCATTTGCTTTTATTATTAGCAATGCATATTTAAATTAATCTGCTATTTACCTAAACAATTAGCTGCCTCGTATCGAGAGCACAAAGCCAAAGATGCAATTAGTCCTCCGCCTAAAGATGAGCCCCAAGTCTAAAGGGTCCCCGAGGAGATTTGACGCTTTCAGCAGAACTGCTCCTGGATAACTTCTTCGTAAATTGTAATTGCATTAATTGCTTAAAAGGTAAATAATTGTCTAACTGGTTTCAGAAAAGAGCGAGATCCTATTTAAGCCTCTCCATTCATTAAGTTGGCATGGAATGAGATTCTCACAGTTATGATGCTTTTTAAGTTCTTGTTTGTCACATTTTGAAGGTACAGCTCTAGAAAGGGTGATTTATGTCCTAACTGATGCCTTGTAATAGTGACAGGGAGGGGGGGGGGGGGGGGGCTGGGGAGTATTTGGAACTTGTGTCTGGTTAGGGACTATGATGGAATATGATTTGTGCAAAGATGGTTGACAGGCAACATGGGCCAACAGCTAAATCTAGTGTTTTATGTCCTCTTTTATCAAAATGTTGCTTGCTTTCGTAGGTTCAATAAAATGCTAATGTATCTTCTGTATTCTTTTTTTCAAGAGTCATATTCAGCTTTGATGTCCTTTTAATAGTTACTTAAAATGATACTCAAATGAACATTGATCATATTTTGTGTGCAAATTGATATAAAAGTAAGTTTTGTTGGTAAAATATTACTGTATCCCTGTGTATTTCTAATAATGCATACTACAAAGCCATTTATATACAGATATAAGAAATAAAATTCAGCTATTTTATCATTATTTTTTTTAGAAAAGATTTTTTGACATGATGCTAGTAAATATTCTCTAATGTATTTTAAAGTTGTATATTAAGGAAAAGCAGATTATAACTCTGATATCAGTGAGGCAGTGGAGTCTGCTTTGCTATTATATGTTGTAGGAAGTGGAAACCTCCTACAGCACCAATAAAATTAGGCCAATCCAATGAATATTATCTACCAGGATCTGTTATACAATAATTGTTAAAGGTATTATCTGGGACTTTAATGTCTTTAATACTAGATAGGTGGCAGTCTGACTCTTGGCACTGCAGCCCCATGACTGTTAACCAGACACAGCTTTATACTTTTATTAGCAGCCGTGTCTGGTATTGCAACTCAGTCCTATTTACTTAAATGGGGAGGCACAACTGCTACTAAATGTATGGAACTGTGCCTAGTAAACAATGAACAAGATTCAGCCCATTCAAACAGCTGATTGATGGGGGTGGGGTGAGTCAGACCCCCACAGACCTAATAAAAAAGGCCTATCATAAGGTGGAAAGCTAAGTGGAATGGTATAGCAGTCTTAAAAATGGGGGATTTTCACAATATGTGAATGGCATTAAAGAATCCCATACAAGAAAGAACTGTTAGTATGAATTTGATTTCTACAATAGCCTTGGGCAGGGACGCCATTAGGGGGGTACCCCAGTATGGGTCCCGAGATCCCAAGGGGGCCCAGCCCCGCTGCACCCACCTGTCAGAACTCAGGACCTGCGCACCTCAGCTACAGCAGCACACACAGGTCCTGAGACTGACAGCTGACACAGTGACCAGAGGTCCGGAGGATACAGAGTCTGAACTACATACTGTACAGACAGGATGCTCACTGCTGCCTCAACTGTCTGCCTTCTCCTCACTGGTTCTGGCTCCTCCTGCTGACGGCACACAGGAAGAGAAGCTGCTCAGGGGAAGATCTGCTACACTGGGTAAGAGGAGAACCTGGGCAAAGAGTTGTGCTATGTTAGAGAAAGGGACTGGACAGGGTGGTCTCTTATGTGGAGAGGAGGGGGGTTGAGAGTCTTGCTATATGTGGAGGAGATGGGGGCTGAGAGTCCTGCTATGTGTGTGTGTGGGGGTGGGGGGTTGGAGAGGGCAGACCTGTTATAAGGGGGAGGGGGTGCTGTGGAGTGAAGACCTGCTGTTACGGACCCCTTGCGATCAGACACTTATCCCCAATCCTGTGTATAGGGGATAAGAAGTAAAGTAGCAAAGTAACAGTCATCAGTGTCACTTGCACTAACCTATCTGTACAGACAGGTAGTGCAGGTGACACTAATAACAACGGTACTTACCTTGTTCCATTCTGTGCAGGGGATCGCCGATAATCTTCTCTGGTATCTTCAGCTCCAGGCCTGGCTTGAAGCATAGGCGGAGCTTAGTGACATCACTGTTGCTGTTCTCACCCAGAAGAGAACAGCAGCGTTGACGTCTCAAAGTTCTACCTATGCTCTAAGCCAGGCCCGAAGCTGAAGATAACCGAGAAGATTACCGGAGATCACCTACCCAGAACGGGACAAGGTAAGTGCCGTTGTCATCAGTGTCACCTGAACTACCTGTTTGTACTGACAGGTTAGTGCAGGTGACCCTGATGACAGCTTTCCTTTAAGCTCTGTAGTATAAAGGATTTGGTCAGTAACAGTATAATGGTAATATGTAAGGTGAAATTTCCTCATTGAACTTACAGGCTCTTGTTTTTCTTGCCCTGTGTTTAAATTTTTTTTTATAGATGATGGGAAAGATAGCAGGCATGCCTTGGGGGCGGCCATGAGTGGTTGGGAGGTAAGGGACTCAGGCTTTGAGCTGTGTAAGACGCCCCAAAATTTCTGATGGCGACCCTGGCCTTGGGTCTGGTGTTTCCCCATATACTCAGATCTTCATGTATGAAATTGTGTTCTGAGGAGCATTAAAAAAATGTTTTCAAATCAACTGGTGCCAGAAAGTTAAACAGAATTATAAATTACCGTATATACTCGAGTATAAGCCGAGTTTTTCAGCACGATTTTTCGTGCTGAAAACACCCCCCTCGGCTTATACTCGAGTGAACTCTCCACCCGCAGTGGTCTTCAACCTGCGGACCTCCAGAGGTTTCAAAACTACAACTCCCAGCAAGCCCGGGCAGCCATCGGCTGTCCGGGCTTGCTGGGAGTTGTAGTTTTGAAACCTCCAGAGGTCCGCAGGTTGAAGACCACTGCGGCCTTCGACATCATCCAGCCCCCTCTCACCCCCCTTTAGTTCTGTACAGTACTCACCTCCGCTCGGCGCTGGTCCGGTGCTGCAGGACTGTCCGGAGAGGAGGTCGTCCGGTGGGATAGTGGTTCCGGGCTGCTATCTTCACCGGGGAGGCCTCTTCTAAGCGCTTCGGGCCCGGCCTCAGAATAGTCACGTTGCCTTGACAACGACGCAGAGGTGCATTCATTGCCAACGTACTTCTGCGTCATTGTCAAGGCAACGCCTCTATTCCGGGCCGGAAGCGTGGAGAAGAGGCGCCCCCGGTGAAGATAGCAGCCCGGAACCACTATCCCACCGGACCACCTCCTCTCCGGACAGCCCTGCAGGACCGGACCAGCGCCGAGCGGAGGTGAGTACTCAGAACTAAAGGGGGTGAGAGGGGGCTGGATGATGTTGAAGGCCGCAGTGGTCTTCAACCTGCGGACCTCCGGAGGTTTCAAAACTACAACTCCCAGCAAGCCCGGACAGCCGATGGTTGCCCGGGCTTGCTGGGAGTTGTAGTTTTGAAACCTCTGGAGGTCCGCAGGTTGAAGACCACTGAGGGCGGATGATGAGAAGAGGATGATGAAGGGGGGGGGGTGTGGGATGATGACAAGAGGATGATGAAGGGGGGGGTGTGGGATGATGAAGGGGGGTGTGTGGGATGATTACAAGGGGATGATGAAGGGGGGTGGGGATGATGACAAGGGGATGATGAAGGGGAGATGTGTGGGATGATGACAAGGGGATGATGAAGGGGGGATGTGTGGGATGATGACAAGGGGATGATGAAGGGGGGATGTGTGGGATGATGACAAGGGGATGATGAAGGGGGGATGTGTGGGATGATGACAAGGGGATGATGACAGGTGATGATGATGAGGGTCTGGATGATGACAGGCGGTGATGATGATGAGGATGTTAATGACGGGTCTGGATGATGACAGGGGGGGATGATGTATTTCCCACCCTAGGCTTATACTCGAGTCAATAACTTTTCCTGGGATTTTGGGTTGAAATTAGGGGTCTCGGCTTATACTCGGGTCGGCTTATACTCGAGTATATACGGTACTTCTATTTAAAAATCTTAATCTTTCCAGTACTTATCAGCTGCTATATGCTCCAGAGGGAGTTGTGTAGTTCTTTCTAGTTTGACCACAGTGCTCTCTGCTGCCACCTCTGTCTGTGTCAATAACTGTCCAGACCAGGAGAGGTCTCCTATGGGGATTTGCTTCTACTCTGGACAATTCCTGACACGGACAGAGGTGCCAGCAGAGAGCACTGTGGTCAGACTGGACAGAACTACACAACTTAGTATACAGCAGCTGATAAGTACTGGAAGAATTAATATTGTTTTTTACTTAAAAGTCTTCTAGATCTGTATAACTTTCTGGCACCAGTTGATTTGAAAACATTTGTTTTCCAACGGAGTACCCCTTTAAATAAGATCAGAAGTTGACATATGGTTCCTGATCTATACAAATACTGATTGCTCTGTCCCAAAAATAGACCATCACTTTTTAAGTTCTAGATAACCTCTTCAATATGCAACATGTTTCAAGATCCCTGTTTGCAGTTTCTTGTTACAAACTTTTGTTGTGTACCTCCAGTGAATACAAATCTGTCCTGTCATGATATACTGTTACTATGGTCAGCTGTGTACTTGGGTTGACAACACATGGTCAGGCCATACATTAAAGGAGATAAGATGCCTGGTAGCGGGTATCCCACTGCTTGGGGGGGATCTCCCGCAGCACCTGGCGTTCTAAACAAACGCCAGGTCTCTACAGCAATGATTGTGACTTCACGGCCAAGCCCCCTAGTGATGCCACAATCCCTCCATTTATGTCTATGGAAGGGGGCGTGTCACAGACACGTCCCCTCCTATAGGCATGAATGGAGGGGGCATGGTGTGATGTCAAGAGGGGGCGTGGTTCTGACATCACAATCACGGTTCTGGCTCCGAGCATTCTGAACAAAATGTTCAGAAAGCTGGAGCATTGGAGTACCCCTTTAAAATCTCTTTGAGAAACTATTCAAAAATGCCCCAAAAAAGGGGTCTTTTAGATAAGTGGTCTTCTCAAAGAATGCATAGTAAATGTTGAACTAAAAACCTGTCCCAGAAAATCTGGTCTGGGTAAGGGGGTGGTCTTTTGGAGAGGCTTCACTGTATTTTTATTCAGGAAATTAAAGAATAATTGCAGGCAGAGATCTTTAAATTATTGAGGACTAATGTTTTTGTATGTTTTGTATGTTTTTGTATATTGTGCTCAGGCAGGTGGTAAAAAGAAAAATTCTTGCTCCCTCTCCATCGCTGCTTTTCTCATGTATGGATGGTAAAAAAATTAATTATATATTTTTTTTATAAAATAAGGAGAATAAATAAATGAGAAATCTGGTAAGAATTAGACTTTATCAGAAGAATTGTGCTTTGTCTTTGGTGCAATAACAAGGGTTTTGTCACTGCTGTGCAGGTACCATTGATATTTGGAGCCTTCTGGTTGGACGGGAACCTATCCATCATTATCAACACAACCAAAAGATCCAAGCACTCGCACTGTGCCCAGACACGGCTGCTATAGCAACAGCATCTAGTTTCCAAATCCGAGTAGAGAGTCCTGATGACCGAGGCTACTGGAGAACTAGCTGCAATTTCCAGACCCAGAAACTGGTACGTTACTTTTTATTGTAAAATCTGTGTCATTAAAGTTCTTTCTCTGCACATTAATCCAGTTATGATCGGTGTACTTGTTCTAGAAAGTTCTGTACGTAAACCCTATTAAAGCAACACGTTTGTAAGTAAAGATGTAACCCATTTGTCAGAAGAGGGTAGGGTCACATGTGCTGTACTTTGCTGCTGCATATTTTCCTATCTATTGAAGTCAATGGGTAACAAAATACGATGCTGATATTGCTACCCAATGACACCAATGGATAGGAAAATGTGCAGCAGCAATTACACAGCAAGATACAGAACGGTCAAGAGTAGGAAGAGGTTTGCTATGGGGATTTGCTCCTGCTCTTGACAGTTCCTGAGACAGACAGAGGTGTCAGCAGAGAGCACTGTGGTCAGCTAGAAAGGAAATTCCAAAAGAAAAGAACTTCTGGTGGCACATACAGCATCTGGTAATTACTGGAAGAATTAAGATTTTTAAATTGAAGTAATTTACAAATCTATTCAAAACACAAAAGGGGGTGTGCAGCTCACAATTAACTAGCCGAGGTAAGGAGGTTGCACACCTACACCTGGTGTTAGGGATTTAAAATGTTATTTTCAAACAGTAACCAACCCCTCAAGACTAGTATCAGTTACCTGATACATAGAGGAATAGTTGTAATAATGAAAAACTAGATTGTGCTTCAATTATAAGACACAAATTAAAAATATTTATTTAAAATATATAATAATGCAATTTGACCTCTTAGCACTGGGCCCTTGTGCCGAGGAAAACATGTACTTATGACATATAATATATTAAGAACATACACCCATATCTAGTATTGATAAAAATAGCAAATTGATATCACTTTCGGTAATCCGGCAACTGGTAGTCCAGAAGTAAAGTCCCGTATATATTATGGGATTCCAATATACTGGATGTAAGAGAAATGGTATAGTTACCAGCCTGATGAAAGTCCCAACATATCGTCACCTGAGGATAGATGGTGAGGTCCATAGGTCTTGGATGGTAAAGACGCTGGCATGCGTCAACGCAGCGGTCTGCCTGCCACAGACCGGATTGAATAGAAGCCGCTCCCAAGATCTTTTGCTATGGATGGCAACTAGCGCTGCATTATTACGGACCTCTTGGTATCCTGATGGCGTGTGACGTCACAGGTGCTCGGCAAAGCTGCCTGGAAGTTGGACTCGAATTACACTGCTGGTTTAGCACAGGATCAGCAAGGCTGGATCGGGATCTTCAGGTAGACATAAATTAGTTAAGTATCGGTGGTGTACAAGTAGCTTATATACACCTAGACGCGTTTCAGGGCTCTTATAAATCAAACACGGCCCTTTCCTCAGTAGGCATGTAACATACTATGACATTCTATACAGAACTCAGATTACCATAATAGTAATTTAAGATCATGGGGGAATTTATCATTGTGGGTAGACTCACTTTTTGTTTGTACTTTGGCACATTTGTGGCGCATTTGAAGCACATCTGTCCCATTTTGCGACTTTTTTTGCACCTTTTCTTGATCTGCAACTTTATAAAAATGCTCAACTTGTGGACTTTTTAGTTTGGACCTTATACAGTGGACTAGGATTTATAATTAGCGACAATTGTAACAAGGAGCAAAAAGATTGCACAGGCAAAGTTAATATTAATTGTAATATGGCTATAATTCTAACTACACTGCTCAAAAAAATAAAGGGAACACCTAAACCACACAATGTAACTCCAAATCAATGACACTTCTGTGAAATGACACTGTCCACTCAGGAAGCAACACTGATTGACAATCAATTTCACATGCTGTTGTGCAAATGGAACAGACGACAGGTGGAAATTATAGGCAATTAGCAAGACATCCCCAATAAAGGAGTGGTTCTGCAGTTGGTGATCACAGATCACTTCTCAGTTCCTTTGCTTCCTGGCTGATGTTTTGGTCACTTTTGAATGCTGGCAGTGCTTTCAATTTAGTGGTAGCATGAGACAGAGTCTACACCCCACACAAGTGGCTCAGGTAGTGCAGCTCATCCAGGATGGCAAATCAATTCGAGCTGTGGCAAGAAGGTTTGCTGTGTCTGTCAGCGTATGGAGACACTACCAGGAGAAAGGCCAGTATTTCAGGAGACGTGGAGGAAGCCGTAGGAGGGCAACAACCCAGCAGCAGGAACGCTACCTCCGCCTTTGTGCAATGAGGAGCACTGCCAGAGACCTGCAAAATGACCTCCAGCAGGCCGCAAATGTGCATATGTCCACGGACAGAAACAGACTCCATGAGGGTGGTATGAGGGCCTGACGTCCAGAGAACACCAAGATTGCCATGGTGTGGGAGGCATTTCTTGGGGGGAGGGGGTGCACAGCCCTCCATATGCTTTCCAGAGGTAGCCTGACTGCCAATAGGTGCCGAGATGAGATCCTTAGACCCCTTGTGAGACCATATGCTAGTGCGGTTGGCCCTGGGTTCCTCCTAATGGAAGACAATGCTAGACCTCATGTGGCTGGAGTGTGTCAGCAGTTCCTGCAAGAGGAAGGCATTGATGCTATGGACTGGCCCGCCCGTTCCCCAGACCTGAATCCGATTGAGCACATCTGGGACATCATGTCTTGCTCCATCCCCCAACCCCACGATGCAGCACAGACTGTCCACCTCATCAGGAGCATGCCCAGGTGATGTAGGGAGGTCATACAGGCACGTGGATGCCACACACACTACTGAGCCTCATTTTGACTTGTTTTAAGGACATTACATCAAAGTTAGTTCAGCCTGTAGTGGGGTTTTCCACTTTGATTTTGAGTATGGAGTCATGCGTGCCTGTATGACCTCCCTACAACACCTGGGCATGCTCCTGATGAGGTGGATAATAGGGTTGCTTGGTGCTATGGCAAGCTTTTCGGTTAATAAATACTCCTGACCAAAGGAACTGATTTTCTGCAAAAATAGATAAATAAAAGGGGTATTCAAGGATTTTTTTTCATTTGACTATGCTACAGGGGCTTTAAAATTAGTGTAATTCATAATATAGTGTCTGTACCTGTCTCTAATGGCTAGTCTCGTATTCTTATGTGATCTTTGCTCTGGATGTTCATTTTTAACAGCATACAAAATGACTCGTGTATTTCCCAGGATGCAGTGCGGACGAGACCTGACACCACTAGTCAGGTGATGACAGGGAGCCTGTCTGCTTCAATGGGTGGAACAGCTGGAGGCACCCTGATTAGAAAGAACTGACCTTTTTCATTGAATCCAGCTTGTTTGTTGTTCAATGGGTGGGGTGGTTGATATGTGGGAGGTAGGAAAGTGGAATTCTGGGATTTGTAGTAAAAAAAAAGAAAACTTTAACAGGAAATACTGAGGTTCACAAAAAGAAAGCCACAGCTTTATGGTAATCTCACAGCATAGCCATTTAACCCAAAGACAAGCTCAGATCCTTCCTAAGCATGTCCATTACTGTCTGGCAGGTAGGTGCTAAAATCACCTAATGTTGGAGAACCCCTTTTATAAGTGCTAACATTTTTACAAATATCACCTTTCAAGCACATTTGTACATGGTGTGACGATCTGATATCCTGGTCATGCTTGCAGCTGCTGCCAACTGGGTATTCCTGGGAGGCATACCCAGCTTCCATCCATGTACTGTAAGATGCTGTCATCCATGTGTTGTGTGTAATCCCCACTGTGTATGGTAATGGTAAAGGAGTGAGTGGGAGCCAGTGGCTGGGCATGTGCTTGATGGAGTCTTTCATCAACAGGAGTATGTTTGCAAGTTGAGCACTTTTACTATAGTTTAACAGCTATTGCACTATATTGAGGAAGGTTATGTTTCCTTGTATGTACAGTAAATCACGTTCATATTGTGTAATAGTTTTATGTTGGCTGATTATTCTAGCATTGCATGTTGTTCATACCCCAATCATAGGCTAGGGGAATATCTGGCACCCCACTTTCACAGTATACTGAAATCCTACCAGTTATGGGCTGCTTGGCCTCACTGTACTTCTCCTTGCAGTAGCACTTCCATTCGTTATCCTTGCACCAACACTGATGTCTTTTCTTCCCCCTCCTACTTCCCTCAGTCCTCAATTACTTACCCAAACCCCATCAACCCTGCCACAGTAGTAACTATTTTGTGCACCTTCATTCAAATTAGATCATAATTGTAACATTAATAGACGTTGGTCATGCACCATGAGGTTTTGCTTTACAAATGTATTGGTCTAAATGAGTCCTAAATGAGACACAAACCTATGCTGAACAATTTTCATTGATGAAAAGCAAAAATCCTGTTAGACTCTGCATCAAATGAAAGTGAACTTCAATTCTATGTGGTGAGGTAAATTTCCCGGTCAGTTTCTTGCACTGCCAAATTTATAAACATTGTGCACCATTTTCATAAATTTGCCACAGCTCCTTACTTTTTTGTGCAAAAATAAAGATTGTCTACAAAACAGTCCGCAGCACACATACAATGATAAATTTCCCCAAGTGTACCCAAAATACAATATGGAGCCACCTTCCCACCTTCTGCATAGAAGCAGCTAATCCTTGCACAGGTTAAGAGTACCACACTGTACTGTAGGGAGGCGCTACTAGACAGCAAATCAGTGCTTGCTCTTCAATAATACAGGGGTGTACCAGTAAAATGCCCACTCTGATTAGCTGGATCTTTGAGCCATTCACACAAGCCACTGATCTGGACTGTAACCATTTCAGCTCTTTACTAGTGATTTTGGAAGTGACAGATTCACCTTAATTTTTGGAGTCCTTTTTTACTGCTATGCTTGATAAAAACTTTGTCTGAAGTTTTTCATACATCCCTTTCTGCTCTTGTCCAAGGAATTTCCTTATTTGATGCATTTCTCTACCGCTAAATATGGTTCTATGACTTTATAAGCATCCCAAAAATCTTTTGATGCAGTACCAGGTCCTACAGATTCCAAATTAAATGAATTCTAGTGTACACACCCTTAGGACTTGTTCACTCGAGTGGATTTCTTTTCAAACTCGCAGCGGGTCTCCCGCTGCGAGTTTGGTAAGGGGCGGTGTCCGGGAGAACCGCTGCAAGTTTGAAAAGAAATCCACTCGTGTGAACGAGCCCTTACAGTTAGATCTTTTGTGCTTGGATGTGGACAGTAAATTATTAGTGTCCATAAGAGAAGTGTATTAAATTGTGGATTGCAGGAGTAACATGTTAAAAGCCGACTGAGATAGTGAGCACTGTGGCCCCATAAAGATAAATTCACCTGCTGTAACCTTTAAAAGAATGATATATTGCAACTAGCTGAACATAGATTGAATTGGCAAGAATATTGCATCTGAATGAAAGCAGCAGACTGCTAGTATGTCTCATGTCTAATGTGTCTGAAACTGCTGCACTAGCAAGAACACATACTGAAAATACAGCAGCTATAATATACTATGTGAGGCCCAATGTACAATGAATGGCATCCCAACTATACTCTCCCATATAGGATATGATCCCACATTGCAGCTGCCACATGTTAACAAAACCACACCGACATGTGGTCATACAGTCTTGCTGGTTCATGTCTGTAACACTTCCTAAACCTTTACCAATTTACCTTATTGCACTGTAGCCATTTAGATGGTGCTTGTGTTGACTATAGGACATATAGAAAAAACATATAAGGGGAGATTTATCAAAGAGAAGTCCAGCACTGCAGTGGAGGCAGCTTTATTAAGTGAGAAGCACACAGTAAAAACACACTAGTCAGACATGTTTCAAGCGCGAACGCTCTTCCTCGGTGACCGAGGAAGAGTGTTCGCGCTTGAAACATGTCTGACTAGTGTGTTTTTACTGTGTGCTTCTCACTTAATAAAGCTGCCTCCACTGCAGTGCTGGACTTCTCCTTCATTTTCCAGTATCCGGGGCACCTAGCCGGGCACCGGTCCGTGCACAGCACGGCACGGGAGGTGAGCTGGACTTTCTTCATTCTTTGCGATTTATCAAAACCTGTCTAGAGGAAAAGTTGCCGAGTTGCCCATAGCAACCAATCAGATCTCCTCTTTAATTTTTTAGAGGCCTTTTCAAAAATGAAAGAAGTGATTGCTATGAGCAACTCAGCAAGTTTTCCTCTGGACAGGTTTTGATAAATCATCCCCCATTGTTTCCTGTGATTATTTATTATTATTATTATTATTATTATTATGTACCAAATGCATAGTTTCTTTTAAAGGGACACTTGAGAAAAACAGGCAGTATATTCTCTACCTAGTGCAGGTTCAGTGTTTATAAATCCCACTATGAGAACCTGCATTGCCAATTGTACAGTGCTAGCGTGTGGGGTTTTCAGCCCCCTATTCAAACTTAGCTGGAAAATTCAGCTGAAAATTTTGGACAGATTGCGACAGATTTTGAAAGTTGCAGCATGCCTCTCATGTTACAGATTGACTGCAAATTTGTGCATTGCAAAGTGTGAAATCCTCAGAATATCCATAGAAAAAGCCACATTCAATGCACCTGAGTTAAGCATTAACAGTAACTTTTTGTCCTGTTTTCTCTCTTGTAGGTAAATTTTCTCCATTTAATTCATGACTCTGAAGGATCTCCTATCACTATTGCGGCTGCTGATGAAATGGTTTACCTCCTAAAGCAAGATGTTCCTGAAAAAGTCCTGCACTCTACATATGGTCAACCTGTTACCTGTCTAGATGTTTCAATGCATCAGGCAGCTTTTGGAGTGAAAAGTTATGGTTGGGTCACCCATAGTGGCAATAAGGTATGAGGCCATATAAACTAAAGCAAAGTGAAGTGTTTAACTTGAACATGACAGCTTTGTTGTTCTGCTTATGATGTATAGCCCTGTAATAGGAAGCACTAGATGTTTATGTCTAAATATCCCAAAAGGGAAGTGCCATCAATTGTAAAACTTTACTTTTAATAGATGTTAGTCTAAAGACGCTAAAGTCTACAGGTCAGCTGAGTCACTAAGTATAAGTGAATAGCTAAAAGGTCCAGGAGAATGGATCATACCATATCAAACATTGCCATTTAGATCTTCAGTATCCCATGCTATAGTTCAAGTGATTTACCTTGAAGGCAATATATTTGCTCTGTCTATTTCCATTGTAGACAGTATTGTTTATACAGGTCAACATGGAAACCTGCATTTGAACAGAGTGAAAGAAATATCATCCCTTTTATAAGAAATTACCCTAATATCGCTATTCATGAAAATTTGAGTTCCAGCTATTTACAAGTAAAATACCTTTTTAACATTTTCTTTTAGCATTGAATAGCATGGTATTTTCTATACCAATGTAATACACGGGTGTAGATGACAATGTGGTCCACCAGCATACCCTATTGCTTTGCCACTCATATGATCAGTGTTCTTCTGTCTTCTGTTTGGGTCTCCAGGCTTCTTAGTAGCATATGCTCTCTGTTCATTTCCATTGACCTTTTCAGAGTTGGTAACTGTCTTGTTGTTTCTTGCTCTTTACTTCAACTCCTCTAGTTCTGTCTTTTCTAACAGTATCCACAACATGTGTATGTCAAGTGAAACAATAGGCTTGCTTTGATCAAGGAAGAACTTGTTTCAGCATCCGCAGTATTCTCAAAAGTCTTCATCAGCAACACAGTTCTGAAGCAACAATACATTGTTGTCCCGTTTTCACATTCCTAGGACATTTCTGTGTATTGTTTGACACATCGTTACACGGAAAGCTCATTCATCCTAGTTCTACCAAGTGGCAGCCTGCTTTGTATTTGTAGACTAGTAGATCCTTGATCTACTCCTTCTCAGACTCTGTCAGTTCTATAGTTACATGTTTTTCCCTGATGAGTCCTATATTTTTTTAAGTCCTTCATATTCAGCTATAAAGTGTAGTGTAGTGTCATCTGCACGTCCAAATTGGTAATGTTCCTTCCACCAATGTTGAAAAGAGAGAAAACAGAAGGCGCTCCGTGTGTAGGATCTCAAGCTGGCAAGGTTGGGGAGGGGAACCAACAACCGTTTACCAAAAACATGTTGTTTGAACTCACAAACAACAATGGATAGTGCGTGGGACCAATATAACATCTGCAGCCTTCCTGGAGTAGATATATTCAAAGAGGTGACTGGAGAAAACCAGGAATTACTTCGGTGCTGGACGCATGGAACAAGCCGGACCATGAAGATAAAAACCAGGTCTGTTTAATGTGCAAAGATGCTACGCGTTTTGCTTCGCATGCACAGCGAAACGCATTGCATCTTTGCACATTAAACAGACCTGGTTTTTATCCTCTTGGTCCGGCTTGTTCCTTGCGTCCAGTGCCAAAGTAATTCCTGTATTTCTCCAGTTACCTCTTTGGTGTATCCTCGTGGTCCAGCTTGTTCCATGCGCCCAGCGCATGCACAGTGAAACGCGATGCATCTTTGCACATTAAACAGACCTGGTTTTTATCCTCGTGGTCCGGCTTGTTCCATGCGTCCAGCGCCTAAGTAATTCCTGTATTTCCCCCATCACCTCTTTGAATATCTCCACCAATGTTGAACCTTGTTCATCCTCTCCCAGTCATCTCTTTCTTTCTCTTGTTCAATGTTTGATTTATTTCATGCATATTTTTTACTGTTATTCTTATTTTATACACCTATTTATGCAGCTTTACTTACTTTAGCTAGGTCTCTTTAGAACATGTGGAACATAAGCTGAATAGAATTGCTCCAAATAGTGTCTGACAGAACGATACCAGATTATATTGGTGGCACACGTAAAGCAGTTCTATTGCTTCATTTATGCCATATATATGGTTAATCTCCTCCAGTAGTGTGAGCAGCCCTTTTGTATAGGCTTTGTTCTCATTTTATAAAGCGAAGAGATAAAACCTGTTGCCAAGATGAGTATTTTGTTACAATAGCTGCTGTAATGAATAACGCTGAATGGGTTAAGATAATCATTACTGTGTAAACGAATCATAGCCACAGAAATGAAGTAATCCAGATGGCTGCAGCGTGCTAGGTACAGGGGACTGGTGCTTGGCACGGCTTTTCCAGTTGACATCACCCTGCAAATCAATCAGGTTGCGTATCTCTTAGAATGATTACTCTCTGCACACTGAAGTGGAAGGGAGCTTTGCGATTGGACGTTTCCCATATTCACTCTCATCTTGCGGTTGGATAAAATTGTTTGAAATAATTAGTAATGAATAATTTTCCATCTTTTCTCTTTGATCATAAGTCTGTCATGTCGAATCTCACTTGCTTTATGTCACTTGTGAGAAATGTGCATCCGATGGCAGCGATGACACTCATTAGCACTTTAAGCTTTATGATATTCACTGCACTGCAGAATACCTTCTGGTTAAATGGGAAAATCTTATATAAGTGAAATGTTGTAAAAAATTGTTCAGACCTCATTTGTATGTTATTAAATAAAGCTTCTTATATACCAGAGCTGGACAGATTCCACCCCCCCCCCCCCCCCCATTTTTTTACCTATGTTTTTAGTTTGCTATCCACTAATGCCTATGAGTATGCTTATTGGAATGGTCTGTATGAATTCTAAAGTTTTTAGTTCTTATAAATACACATTTTAAAAGGGTCATCCCCTATCCATAGAGACCCCCACTAATCACAAAAATGGAGGTAAATTGTCCCCCAAGTGAATGGAGCAGCAGCACTCATGCTCAACTGCTACCGCATTCATACTCTTCATGGGACTTCTTCATATTGATAAGCACTGAAGTTCTGTTGTGGAAATATTAAAGGGGTACTCCGCCCCTAGACATCTTATCAGGATAAGATGTCTGATTGCGGTGGTCCCCTGCTGAACCCGGCGTTCGTTTAGAGCGCCAGGTGAAGCGCTGGAGGCTCGTGACGTCACTGTCACGCCCCGCTCGAGACATCACAGCCATACCCCCTAAATGCAAATCTATGGGAGGGGGCATGAAGGCAGTCACGCCCCCTCCCATAGACTTGCATTGAGGGGGCATGGCTGTTACGTCTCGAGTGGGGCGTGACCGTGACATCACCAGCCTCCCCCCGCATCGCCAGTCATCCGGTACGGAGTGAAGTACGCTCCGTGCACTGGATGTCTAGGGTGCCACAGCCGAGACTGCAGGAATCCCCAGCGGCGGGACCCCCGCGATCAGACATCTTATCTCCTATCCTTTGAAGAGGGGATAAGATGTCTAAGGGTTGAGTTCCCCTTTAAGTTTTCACATTGCCTTCATGGTGGGCTTCATATTGTGCTATATGGTGTAGATTCATATGTTGTCTACTAAGCACCATAGCTGCAGATGCGGTGATTATTGGTGGCACAAGGAGGTGCGTCATGTCTTCTGTAGGCTGAATCTTTGCCTTGCAACCTAATGCTGACTGTATGGGTGTGCCTTTTGTTCGGTATACGTGGGAGTGACTTTGTAAACCCTCCCACTGTGCTAAGTATTAATAAACCTAACCCTCACTAGCAAAGGGGATTCTTCCTAAAGCTGGTCAAAGAGACTGGGTTGTTGAATTTCAATATGTCGTTTGTTCTTCTTCAACTATGGCAAATTCGCTATCTCTGGGTAGACCACACTGAGCTTGAATTTTTATTACTAGTCTGAATTCTGAAAACAGTTCCATAGACAGTGAATGTAGCTGTGGCTCAATACCTGTGCTGCCTCATAGGACTTGACCTCCGTTCTTGTGATCAGTGGGGTCCCAGCAGTTGGACCTTCTTGACCAACTAGTTCATTTGATCAGTGGGAGTCCCAACAGTTAGACCCCATTGATCAGCTAGTTATATCCCTTATCCTGTAGATAGGTAATACATTTCAATCTTTGGATAACCACTTTAACTTCTGGACAGCACTATGATCAGACTGGTAATTTGCATTCTATTACTGATGTTACATTAAAGGGGTTTTTCCACAATAGATTATGTATTCAGTTTGGCAGAAGAAATAACCACCAGCATATTGCTGAATTCTTGGCCACTTTTGCAAAGAAGCAATATTTAAACGGGTATTCCAGGAAAAAACATTTATACACACATATATATATATATATAATATATATATATATATATATATATATATATATATATATATATAATCAACTGTCTCCAGAAAGTTAAACAGATTTGTAAATTACTGCTATTAAAAAACGTAATCCTTCCAGTAGTTATCAGCTGCTGAAGTTAAGTTGTTCTTTTCTGTCTGACAACAGTGCTCTCTGCTGACACCTCTGTCTGGCTCGGGAACTGTCCGGAGTAGGAGCAAACCTCAAATGCTTTGGACAGTTCCTAAGACAAGCAGAGGTGTCAACAGAGAGCACTGTTGTCAGAAAGAAAAGAACAACTCAACTTCAGCAGCTGATAACTACTGGAAGGATTAAGATTTTTTATTAGAAGTAATTTACATATATATATATATATATATATATATATATATATATATAGAAAAAAAAGTTTTTTCCCAGGAAAACCCCTTTAAGTGGTCTAATAAAAAACTTTTTATTATACTTGATAAACATGATTCATTTCATATGTGACTAAAAGCCAATATAGAGAGTACCATATCTTCTAAAGATACAATGAATCTATGTTTTCAAAGAATATTACATAAATTTTATTTTACTTATGGTAAAAGACATAAAGAATTGATTATTGATTGCAGGGGCAATTTATTATACAGGTAGGCATAGACGCACTATTTCACCCTACCCTTAAGAAGGTAATTAGGCATCCTGACATGGTGGTGCTTCAGTAAGAACACCAGATATTACCCTCAGGAGACCTATTCTTGTGAACATTTAGCCCTCTAAGTGCAATGGATTAGAAAGTTTATTGTTGCCCGCTCTGTTTCACCTTTGGGATGGCACAACAAAGTCAATTCTCTTATTGTTAGCAGGCCCAATATTTTACATCTTCTCCAAAGTGGCCCCAAAGCCACGCTGGCTCATTGTCAAACATGACATCAGATTGTAGCAAGCTGCTTTTTAATTTCAGCATCTATTATTCATGTATCATAAACATATTTTTTTTTGTTGCTACAGGTTTAATATGTATAGCAAAAAACATTATTTTAGTATCCATGTTTTATTACCGAATATAAACTGGAATGCATTCGTGATTGTAAGATTGAAAGTATATGTACATGATAGAGTTTTGCATGCAGAAGTACGCTACAGTATGTTCCTATGGAAGTCTGTGTGTGCTTTTCAACAAAGATACTTACAATGGTCATCTGAATAATCCCTTGTGCTATGGCTGTTGGAAGGGAGTTCATATCATAGAGGTATGCATTCAGAAATGCCACTGAGCTGGTATCATGTTTGGTCTTTCCTCTGCCATTATAATTTGAAAGCTTATGGAACATACAATGCCACAGACATGCCAATCCGCTGCATATGTGATTGTGGGGAATATCCAGCTAATATGAACATTTCACTTGTAAAACTGCTAAACACATTCTCTAAATTATTATGATTATTATTATTTGTATCACTAAAGTCCATGCACTGATTTAGTACAGTATACACAGTTCTACACGTCCTGTACTACTTTTTACTTGTGCCAGGACTAGCTGCTCCTCTGGACACCAGGTAATGGTGGCTTCATGTTATTTTTCTGGTACACTGTATATTATACAGGACAGAATAATGTAACCATAAAGAACTTCCTGCAATCTACATAGAATTAAAGGGGTACTCCACTGGCCAGCCTTCCGGCTGCATTTGGAACATTTAGTTCGGAATGCTGTGCACACGCTGCGGGGGTCAGCCATGCCCCCTCGTTACCTCAGGTCACGCCCCTCAATGTAAGTCTATGGGAGGGGTCGTGATGACCATCATGCCCCCTCCCATAGACTTGCATTGAGGGGTGTGGCCTGACAGCATGAGGGGGCATGACCGATCACCGCATCACGCGCACAGCATTCGGAACTAAATGATCAGAACGCAGCCAGAAGGCTGGCCAGTGGAGTACACCTTTAATTCCACAGTTTCCAGCAGCTATATGTGGCTTTTATATATAAGGAGTTATAATAACATTTTGTGGCTTCAGAGCCATATAGTAGTTTATTATAGAGTTATGGTCTCAGGTTACAGCTTTTTAACGTTTCATAATTTTTTGAGGAACAATTGATATTATACCTTTCTGTACTTATTATATTTATACTTTAATATGTCCACAGATTCATGTGTACAACCTGCAGACTGGTCAGTGTCTCACCACCTTGGGTAACTCTACTGGAGACTTTACATGCATCAATCTGAAAGACAGCCCTCCTCATCTTTTGGTTACAGGAAACAGGGACAGAAGGTATGTTAGAGGGAATCCCCCTTTTCCAAGCCACACCCACAGATATTGTCTTGTGAGTTGTGTTTGATCCTGATGCCTTTATTGTCCTGAACTCTACATAGTCAAGAGGTTGTGTAGATTATTCCCCAAGTTAAAAGTAATACAACCATGGATATTGGTAAATTAAATACATGCATACATAAACCTCGTTGGGGGAGATTTATGAAACCTTGTGCCAAGGAACAATGAAGCAGTTGTCCATAGCAGCCAATCAGGCCTCTGAATTCAAGCTGGAATTTGACTGGTTGCTAAGGCAACTGCTATGCTGTTCTCTTGCACAATGTTTAATAATTCCCCCCCCCCCCCCCCCCCCCGTCTTCATTTGAAAAGTTGTTCCTTACATGTGTTTATTATCCAACGTTTCCTACTTGAAAGCATTGTGCAGCCTCGAACCTACTTTCCGTAAAAAATGGCAGGATACCTATGATGATTGTAATGATCTACTTTTTCATCTATTGCTCGAAAAGGGAATCTGTCAGCTCTATATCCTGCTCAGAGTTCATATTACAAGGAGGCGTTGTTGAGATGCAGCCTAAATGTCTCCTCACTCTCCTATACCTCTGTACCTTGAGGCGTGCATGCTGTAGCTCAGCCCAGTCTCTTTGAGTTTGAAAGGAAAACACAAAAGTCTCAGTTGAGAATTTTTTGCGACTTCTTTTGCAGTTTTGGAAGCCAGGTCAGACCTGAAGTTGATTTGAGACATTTTGAAGGGGTTTAATTTTTTTTTTTGCCTATGTGCGACATTCACACATTATAAATTTGGAACTAAGGCAAAGTGAAAAATTAAAGTTGCTTAGGTAAACTATGCGTACCCACAAAAGTTGCATAAAAAAATACTTAGGTGCACTTGCACATTTTTGTGCACCCAGAGTAAGCAAAAAAAAAAAAGGCTTTGAACACCATGATAAATATCCCCCAGTATAGAAAACAAATTGCTATTGCACATATTGTCCCGGATTGAGCCACATCTACCACTGTGTTGATTGATAAATGTGCCACATCTTTAGACTGACTAGTCTAAAGTTTACTATAAGAAGAAAGAGAAATAGCGCTCCATGGTGTAGCCACCCTATGAATATGGCAAATTACAAAGTGTGAATGTGTACTTTCTAAAGTTGATTGTGCTGACCATGCATAACATTAGAATAAACATCATTCTCCTGTAGCCAATTCCGCTGCAAGTATAGTGAAACACAGTCCAATAAAATCCTCCAAACGAAATGCAGAATCCAGAAGGCGCTGGAGTGATGATGACAAAGGACTAGAGGCAAACTTTCATTTATTTTACCCACAATGCAACTCGTTTCTTAGTGCTTTCTGACCCCTTCCTTAGGCATATGGTATAAAATGGGATAAAATTAACATGGATTGACCCTTCACATAGTTAAAAAAAAAAATATGCACAGGGTTTAGTCCTTCACAAAAAAAAATAAAAAAATTATTACATACAAAATCAGTGCAATAGTGCAATATACATCTTTACTTTGGACATTTACTCTTCTCTAATATAGATGCCTAACATAGATTAAAGGCCATTCAGGGGATTTTTATGTCTGATCTTCTTTTACATGTCACTCAAGCTTTTTTTTTTTTTTTTTTTTGTTAGATGGGTGTCATCTTGGAGCACAATATCTTCAAATTTGATAACACATTTACAGGCAGACCAGGGGCTGTGGCTCATTTCGCCCCCAGTTTTGCTAATTTATATATGGGATTTAGTAAGTTTGTTGCTTTTTATAGAAGATTTATTGATGATTTGTTTTTCATTTGGTTGGGCACAGATACACAGAGGACTTTGTTCAGTGTTTAAACCACAATTATTGGGGATTACAATCCACTTTGCACCATTCTTACCGATCCCTGGAATTTTTTGACTTAGAAATTATCAAAACTAAGGAGGGTAACTTTTGCACATGAACTTTTTTTAAATCTGTAGATGTAAATAGTTTTTTAGATTTTCGTAGCTCCCATTTTCCCAAATGGTTAAAAATGTGCCATATGGGCAATATCTTCGGATTCGAATTTGTTTTTTAATGACGCTGGTTTTGTACAACAGTCTAGGATTTTATAGGTTAAGAATTATCTACCGTATCTTTTATCTTAAATGCTTTTAGGCGGGTTAAAAAATATAATTAACTGTGGGGAGAAAACGAGACGTCGTTACCGCTACAAAAAATTCAGATTTTATATATTATTTTTATAACTAAATATAACTGTGGGGTACGAGACATTAAACATATTTTATCCAAAAATTGGGCTATAATTTGTAATTTTCCTATTCTTAAAGAATTAGTAGCAAAACCCCCATGAGTAACTTATAGTTGTTAGAGTAGCTATGCTATTTATCTTCTTACCTGCGAATGTCAGTCACAATATTTGGGCCGCACTGTTCAGACAGTGCGGTCCCACATGAATAAGCACCACTCAAACATAAAAAACGGGTATATGCTACATAGTATATTGAGACAATTGTCCCCGATACATTATAAAAATCCAGAAGTTTTCAAATTGACCATTTTACAAACTATTCCTGCTAACTGTACGAATAGGTTTCAGTGACTCATTAATCATGAGTCCTTTTGAATATTTTTGCTATCCACTCTATTTTCATGCGGTGTAAATGAAAAATGTTGATATAATATATACATATATATTTAGATTTTTTTTTTAGATTGTGTATATATTCCTGTATATATTTTTTTCAATTATGTGAAGGGTTAATCCTTGAATGGGTGAAGACCATTCAATCCCATATGCCTGAGGAAGTGCTAAGCAGGCAAAATAAAACCTGTTGCATTGTGGGTAAAGTTAAATGGGCACACTCATTAAAACTAATTTTTGTTATTGTACTCCTTATGGTAAATAAAAAATCTTTGTAATATACTTTGTTTAAAAAAAAATGAAGTTTTCCATGTTCTATTATTGTTTAATAAAGCTGCCACTAGGTGTCTCCCTACTTGTCCAGAGCACATTTTCCCCCATCTCTTGCACAGACCTTGGACTACTGCTGGCCTGGCAGCAGTCCAAAAGCAGGAAATGCTGAGGGAGGGAGGGGGGGGGTGCGGTGTATCCATATCCAATTAGAGCTCATCTCATACACTGAACTGCTCTGGACTGTGTGTGCAGTGAGGGAGGAAGTTCTCCCCTGTATGGTTTCAGATGATGTCACACCTGCTGGGTGACAGAGCAATAAAGCAGTGGGTGGTTTATCATGTTGGGGGCAGTGAACTGGGAGGATTAAAAATTTTTATAAGATCATGACAGGTACGCTTTAAAGGGGTAGTTTGTTCCAAACGCTGAGCAGTGGAGTACCCCTTTAATAAAAGTTTGTTCCTAACCGTTTGTCATCATCTCTCCTGCGCCTACTAAATTTCTGCATTTTGTTTGGGAGGATTTTATTCAATTTAGTCTAAAGTTTAGACCAGCTGTTAGTTTGCTTACTCCATAATGCTATACCACAGAGATTTACCAAAACCTGTGAAGAGGAAGAGCGGTGCAGTTGCCCATAGCAACCAATCAGATTGCTTCTTTCATTTTTAAAAAGGCTTTTGAAAAGTAAATTAAGCAATCAGATTGGTTGCTTTTGGCAACAGCACCATTTTTTCTCTGCACAGGTTTTGATACATTTCCCCCAATGTTTGGTGGATGGAGACACAAGTCATGTCTCTTTCACACAAAGCTACATCCACTTTCCAATAAGCCATGTACACTTGTAAATGAGGTGCAAACGTGTCTACATTTTATAGTAAATGTGGCACAAGTCGTCTACACTAGTTTTTATTGTTACAAATTATACCGGCATTCTGGCACACTTGCAACAGTAAATCTGCCTCAATGTGCATTTATTTTTTTTAGGAAATGGACATGTGTCATGATGCTATTAGCTTCATGCCAGATTTGTAGCCCTCAATATAGAGCCTAAGACTAGACTGTGCAAAATATCAAATCGTCTCCTTACACTATGACATTTCGTGGTGTTGCATCTTTTTAGCCTATAAAATATATACATGAGTATAATATGTTTTCGTTTCCAAAAAAAACCTGGTGAAGACTTAGCACATCTAGGTTCACACTATGGAATTCAGTAAGGAAA
Source organism: Hyla sarda (assembly GCF_029499605.1). Classification (NCBI taxonomy): domain Eukaryota; kingdom Metazoa; phylum Chordata; class Amphibia; order Anura; family Hylidae; genus Hyla; species Hyla sarda. The sequence goes on from NC_079189.1 coordinate 471,508,614, forward strand.
TCTTCCTTGCTGAAATTTCCTTGTTTAAATCCTCTTTGCAGTACGGTAAATCGGAGCAGAAATGATGTGAAATTGCACTTTTCTTGGAATTTGCAGTAGAATTTAGTTCAGAAATTCAAAATCCCAATGGCTGTCCAGGGTACTGGTGGAAAACATTTTTTTTAAATGAACTGGTGCCAGAAAGTTGAACAGATATATAAATTATTTCTATTTAAAAATCTTAATCTGCTGTATACTACAGAGGATGTTCTTATATTTTTGAATTTCTTTTCTGTCTGACCACAGTGCTCTCTGCTGACATATCTGTCCATGTCAGGAACTGTCCAGAGCTGGAGAGGTTTCCTCGGGAGCATACAGCAGCTGATAAGTACTGGAAGGATCAAGATTTTAAATGGAAGTTATATACAAATCTGTTAAACTTCCTGGCACCAGTTGATTTAAAAAATATTTTTTTCCACCGGAATACCCCTTTAATGGTCTTCTACTAGTGGATTTTCCCGGAAGAAGTAACTTTTCCATTCTTCCTCTGGAATTCAGTTCCACTTCAGACTTGTTCATGCAGAAATTACTGTGTGCACAGAGTAGTGGAAAGCCCATTAAAGTCAATGGGAGTCTGGTTCAAAGTGGAACTCCTGCGGAATCTCCTGTAGTGTGAACCAGCTGGTCATTTGGTTGTAGGGGGTATGAAACAGAGCAGGTTTGTACTGTAGGACATGTCATTGGTGGAGGTATAGCCATCAATTTCCACTGAAATAAATAGGATGTACAGAGGTTGACTACTGTACTACATGGAAATATTTACTGTAACAAAGTGGATGTTGTCCTTTTCCCACCCTTAAAATTGTAAAGCTGTTGCCTATTACTCTACAGTTGGGTCACCTAGCATGAGATATCCTCATCTTCTACTTCAATGTTTGGCACCAGGTCTAAACTATATGAAGCAGCAGACCTTTTTGGCAGACGGTTCATGCTCTTCCCCTTCCTAAATAGGGATTTGGAAAATCTGTGTCTCATCTATTCAAACAGACACTTAGCACCTTCCTTTTCCAGGCACCTGCACCCTCCCCAATCCTCAGGCCATAGGAGGAAAGATGCCACAGAGCACTGGACTTAAGCCAGAGCTTGTTATTTCGGTGCATTGGATCGTGACCTACTTGATAAATTATTCTTCTCATTTCACTGTGTGTGTATTCTTCCAAATCATGCATTTACCAGGTTGCTAAGTATTATCATATTGAGGACTTTATGTGTCATGACTAAGTTAATTTTATGCCTAAGATAACGGAACAAGTTTTTCTTAAACATATTTTCTGAGAGGTCCTGACTATTTCATTTGTGTTCTGGCAATGCTGTATATGTAATGTGTATTGTGAAAACTAGATTTAAGAGGCTGCAAAGAATTTAACAACTGTTCGGTGAACAATTGTGTGAAGAACAAAAACATCCATACTCATTTTAGTTGATATTGGTTAATACTAGGGCTTCAACAAAGGAATAACTGCACAATCGATATTTGTTGCCAGTAAATTAATCGCTGAATCGGGGACAAATGACCAAAAAAGGGATTTTGGGCTTTACTTTAAAAAATATGTATAGTAGGCATATAAAAACAAGTGAACAAGGTTTTTTTTTAATGTTTCCCCCGTGCCCCTATGATTACTTGGCACAGTGTTTCCCAACCAGGGTGTCTCCAGCTATTTCAAAACTACACCTCCCAACATGCCCAGACAGCCAAAGGCTGTCTGGGCATGCTGGGAGTTGTAGTTTTGTAACAGATGGAGGCACCCTGGTTGGGAAACCCTAACTTCACATTTAAAGCGAAACTGTCACCTCCGTACCAGGTACGGATTTGCAGGCACTCTTAGTTAGGGCATAATGCGATCTAAGAGAAGGCCATTTTCCTTACTTTGCCCGCAGTTTGTGAAGTTACATTCATGCTGTCTTGTAATGCCAGTAAACAGTTGGAGGGACCGGCTGACTCTAGTAGCGGCACGCCTCTTCCCCGCCCTTACCTGCTTCCAGCATGGAGCCCTCTACATTAATGATGCGCAGTGCCTCCCTCACCTCTGTATGAGGTACAGAGATGAGGGAGGCACTGCGCTCCGCTCCCCGGCAGGCCGGCTCCCAGCGGGGAATATTACAGAAGCGAATATTTCATGTCAGACAGGAGAGAGCACAGAGGAGTACTATCAGACAGGAGAGAGCACAGAGGAGTGCTATCTGATAGTACTGCTCTGTGCTCTCTCCTGTCTGATAGCACTCCTCTGTGCTCCCTCCTGTCTGATAGTACTCCTCTGTGCTCTCTCTGATAGCACTCCTCTGTGCTCTCTCCTGTCTGATAGTATTCCTCTGTGCTCTCTCCTGTCTGATAGTACTCCTCTGTGCTCTCTCCTGTCTAATAATATTCCTCTGTGCTCTCTCCTGTCTGATAGTACTGCTCTGTGCTCTCTCCTGTCTGACAGGAGAGGGCACAGAGGAGACCTATCAGACAGGAGAGAGCACAGAGGAGTACTATCAGACAGGAGAGAGCACAGAGGAGTACTATCAGACAAAAGAGAGCACAGAGGAGTATTGTCAGACAGGAGAGAGCACAGAGGAGTCCTATCAGACAGTAGTGTGCACAGAGCAGTACTATTAGACAGGAAAGAGCACAGAGGAGTACTATCAGACAGGAGAGAGCACAGAGGAGTACTATCAGACAGAAGTGAGCACAGAGGAGTTCTATCAGACAGGAGAGAGCATAGAAGAGTGCTATCAAACAGAAGAAAGCACAGAGGAGTACTATCAGACAGGAGAGAGCACAGAGGAGTACTATCAGACAGGAGAGAGCACAGAGGAGTACTATCAGACAGGAGAGAGCACAGAGGAGTACTATCAGACAGGAGAGAGCACAGAGGAGTACTATCAGACAGGAGAGAGCACAGAGGAGTACTATCAGACAGGAGAGAGCACAGAGGAGTGCTATCAGACAGGAGAGAGCACAGAGGAGTACTATCAGGCAGAAGAGAGCACAGAGGAGTAGTATCAGGCAGAAGAGAGCACAGAGGAGTACTATTAGACAGGAGAGAGCACAGAGGAGTGCTATCAGATAGGAGAGAGCACAGAGGAGTGCTATCAGACAGGAGAGAGCACAGAGGAGTACTACCAGACAGGAGAGAGCACAGAGGAGTATATTAGAAAGGTTAATGTTTTGCCAAGATGTACAACATATAAAACATTTTTGTATCTGACAGTGCCCTAAAGGAAAAGTAAAGTTGGAAATATCTGAAATCTGTGGGTGCCAAATCATATTAATACATTTATAGTCACAGTCTTTCAGTCTATTTTTTTTATCATAGCTTGGTAAGACATTTGGAAATCAACTGTGTCAGCCTTGACTTATTGTGTCTAGTGGCTGTAGCTGTGTCTAGCGGCTTGTAAGAATAATTTCATAGAGAGAAGGGTCGGCACCGTAGTCCTTGCACAGTAGCTTGTAAATATAAATGGTTTCTCCTGTGCCAAAAGAGAGCAATAAGATTGCAGGATCACCAGATGTGAACCTCTGTAATGTATAATGCGCTTATACGTATTGAGGAGAAGATTTGCCCAGCAGTTACAAGGTAAGCCTTAGGGAGGTAGTATTCTGAAGAGCACTTACATGATTTGGTGCATCAATGTGGGCTCCAGTACAAAATGTATACTAGTAAGTTACAATGCAATACCTTTGACTGCACCCAGGGGTGGGTTTATTGTGTATGGGAGGACATGTCTAATCTGCTAAAAGGAAGCAGAAGCTGTTTATTTTAGGAATGATTGAACTTCACACCTAAGGGACATTTTCTCATAAAATCTGTTTTTTAAGATCTCTGGCATATGTACATTAACTGTTTCTCTGGTTGGTTATAATGTAAACTTATTACTACAGTGGTCTTACATGACACGTTTTTAATACTATTTATTTTACCAAATTTTAGAAACCATTAGAAGAAATGACACTTGTTTATTCTATATTACATATTTGTGGTCTGATATCTATCCACATATGAGACACTAGTGCTTGTCCAGTATAACCCTAGAGCCTTCCATGTTCTGGCACTCTCCTGAAGTAGTAATCTTATTAACAATAAAGTTTATGGGGTTAAGAAACGGAGGTGAATTCTACATTTACCAGAGAGCAGCTTTTACGGTCATTGCTCATTGCTTCTAATAAATGTAATTTATAATGGAAAAGGACATGAAACAGCGAGAGGAGTTTAGATTTAGTATTATGATATAGAAACCATTGGGGGAATGGCAGTAAAGTGATATAGAATATCGTTTTGGGAACTGCATACAGTGTCTATGTATTTTTCACAATAGTAATAAAAACTAGAATATATTATGTGTAATATTAATTAAAATAGGTTTTCTAATCCTCCCCCCAACCCTTCTAGGCTAGAGGCTGCTGTCAGGTTTAGGACATACCTTTAACCCTTACAGCCCATATTTGTGTGCTTCTGTTAGTAAAAGTGTACCTGTCATTAGCGAAAACTTTTTATATAATGTAGAAAATAACATAATATATTTGTAATATACATTGGTTAAAAATGTGTTTATTTTTGTCCCTGTAGCTATTGGCTGTGTGTCTCTGACCAAATACAGGAAGTGTGTGTAGACAAGCAGGAGTCTGTATACTGGGGACAAGCAGGGCTCTGTGCAGTGAGGACAAGCAGGGCTCTGTGCAGTGAGGACAAGCAGGGCTCTGTGCAGTGAGGACAAGCAGGGCTCTGTGCAGTGAGGACAAGCAGGGCTCTGTGCAGTGAGGACAAGCAGGGCTCTGTGCAGTGAGGACAAGCAGGGCTCTGTGCACTGAGGACAAGCAGGGCTCTGTACACTGAGGACAAGCAGGGCTCTGTACACTGAGGACAAGCAGGGCTCTGTACACTGAGGACAAGCAGGGCTCTGTACACTGAGGACAAGCAGGGCTCTGTACACTGAGGACAAGCAGGACTTGTCCTGCTCCCTCTCATCCTGAGGAGCACTTAGTACACAAGCTGGATGTAGTCCGGGCTGTTCGGGCTTATCCTTCCATCTCTCTTCATTTTGTCAGTGTGATTCCTTTTTTGTCCTTATGGAAGGTCGTCGCAAGGAACAACCTGCTTCCAAGGCCACCATTTCTAGGTGGATTCGGTCCGCCATTTCGGAAGCCTATCGCTGCAAGGGGAGGATTCCTCCTTTCAAGGTTTTGGCTCATTTCACTCGTTCTGTCGGGGCCTCCTGGTCGTCTTTGCACACTTTCTCGAGGTTTTACCGAGTTCATACTTTCGCATTGGCTGATGCTAGTCTGGGGTGTAAAGTGTTGCAGACGGCAGTGGATCGGCCGTCTGCCTGATTACTTATCTGCCCACCCAAGGGACGGCTTTGGTACGTCCCATGGTCTGTGTCCTCCAATAGAGCCGATAGAGAAAAGGAGATTTTTTAACACTTACCGTAAAATCTCTTTCTCGAAGGATCCATTGGGGGACACAGCTCCCGCCCTTTTTGGGATTTTTCCTTTGGTTCTCTGTCCGAGGGTGTGTTCAGTTATGTTTTTTCTTCTGCTTCTCGGACAGTTTTGGGTCTTCTTGACCTGACGGTCTTCTCCTATTGCTCTAGAACTTAAACTGATTACCTCAGAGCCTGAAGGCGGGTATATCCTGCTGGGAGGAGCCGACTTTTTTTATTACCATAGTGTCACACCTCCTAGAGACAGCAAGATACACCCACGGTCTGTGTCCCCCAATGGATCCTTCGAGAGAGAGATTTTACGGTAAGTGTTAAAAAATCTCCTTTTTGCAACAGCTGGAGGCACACTGGTTGGAAAATACTGAGTTAGGTTACAGAACCTAACTAAAGTTTTCCAACCAGTGTGCCTCCAGCTGTTGCAAAACTACAACTCCCAGCATGCACGGTCTGTCAGTGCATGCTGGGAGTTGCAGTTTTGAAACAGCTGGAGGTTTGCCCCCTCCATGTGAATGTACAGGGTACATTCAGACGGGCGGGGGTTTACAATGTGTTTCCTGCTTCAAGTTTGAGCTGCAGCAAATTTTTTGCCGCAGCGCAAACTCCTAGCGGGAAACTCACCGTAAACCCCGCCTGTGTGAATGTACCCTAAAAACACTATACTACACTACACAAAATATAGGGTAAAACACTACATATACACCCCCTTACACTATCTTTCCCCCCCCCCCCCCCAATAAAAATGAAAAACGTATCGTACGGCAGTGTTTCCAAAACGGAGCCTCCAGTTGTTGCAAAACAACAACTCCCATAATTATCAGACAGCCACTGACTGTCCAGGCATGCTGGGAGTTTAGCAACAGCTGGAGGCACCCTGTTTGGGAATCACTGACAAAGAATACCCCTATGTCCATCCTTATGCAATCCCTAATTCAGTCCTCAAATGCACATGGTGCTTTCTCACTTCGGAGCCCTGTCGTATTTCAAGGAAACAGTTTAGGGCCACATATGGGGTATTTCCATACTCGGGGTTTGGGGTCTACACCAGCCTGTTAGTGTAAAAAAATAAACATTTTTACACTAACATGCTGGTGTTGCCCCATGCTTTTCATTTTCACAAGAGGTAAAATGAAACAAAAAGACCCCCAAAATTTGTGAGTACGGAAATACCCCATATCTGGGTGTAAAATGCTCTGCGGAGGCACAACAAGGCTCAGGAGTGAGAGTGCACTATGTATATTTGAGGCCTAAATTGATGATTTTCACAGGGGTGGCTGATTTTACAGCATTTCTGACATAAAAGCAAAAAAATAAATACCCACTTGTGACCCCATTTTGGAAACAAAACCCCTCACGTATTGTAACAAGGGGTATAGTGAGCCTTAGTATCCCACAGGTGTTTGACGAATTTTCGTTAAAGTTGGATGGGAAAATAAAAGAAACATTTCTTTTTACTAAAATGCTGGTGTTACCCTAAATTTTTCATTTTCACAAGGGAAAATAGGAGAAAAAGCCCCCCAAAATTTGTAGCCCCATCAGTAAGAACACACCCCGTATGTGGATGTAAAATGCTCTGTGGGCGAACTGCAATGCTCAGAAGAAAAGGAGCGCCATTGGGCTTTTGGAGAGAAAATTTGTCTGGAATTGAAGGCCACATATGTTTACAAAGCCCCCATAGTGCCAGAACAATGTACCCCCCCCCCCCACACACACACACACATGTGATCCCATTTTGGAAACTACACACAGCCCACTGTTCCAAAGATCTGTCAAATGCTAGTGGGGTGTAAATGCTCACTGCACCCTTTATTAAATTCTGTGAGGGGTGTAGTTTTCAAAATGGGGTCTCATGTGGGGCGGTCCACTGTTCTGGCACCACGGGGGGCTTTGTAAACGCACATGGCCCCTGACTTCCATTCCAAACAAATTCTCTCTCCAAAAGCTCAATAGCACTCCTCCTCTTCTGAGCATTGTAGTTCGCCCGCAGAGCATTTTACATCCACAAATGGGGAATTTCCATACTCAGAAGAAATGGGGTTACAAATGGGGGGCATTTTCTCCTTTCACCTCTTGTAAAAATGTAAAATTTGGGGGAAAAACAGCATTTTAGTAAATAATTTTACACATCCGACTTTAACGAAAAGTCGTCAAACACCTGTGGACCCCTTGTCACGTGCCTTGAGTGGTGTAGTTTCCAAAATAGTATGCCATGTGGGTGTTTTTTTTTTTTTTTGCTGTTCTGGCACCATAGGGGCTTCCTAAATGCGACATGCCCAGCAAAATTCACTCTCCAAAATCCCATTGACGATCCTTCCCTTCTGAGCCCTTACATACATATATGAGGCATTTCTTTACTCAAGAGAAATTGGGTTACAAATTTTAGGGAGATTTCTCTCCTTTTACCTCTTGTAAAAATTCAAAAACTGGGTCTACAAGAACATGCGAGTGTAAAAAAAATGAAGATTTTGAATTTTCTCCTTCACTTTGTGAAACACCTAAAGGGTTAACAAACTTTCTGAATATCATTTTGTATACTTTGAGAGGTGCAGTTTTTATAATGGGGTCATTTATGGAGTAATTCTAATTTGAAAACCCCTCAAATCCACTTCAAACCTGAACTGGTCCCTGAAAAATTAAGATTTTGAAAATTTTGTGAAAAATTGAAAATTGCTGCTGAACTTTGAAACCCTCTGATGTCTTCCAAAAGTAAAAACATGTCAACTCTATGATGCAAATATAAAGTAGACATATTGTATATGTGAAAAAATATTAAATTTATTTGGAATGTCTATTTTCTTTACAAGCAGAGAGCTTCAAAGTTAGAAAAATACTAAATTTTAAGAAATTATGCAAGTATCGACGAAAATTTACCACTATGTTAAAGTAGAATATGTCACGATAAAACAGTCTCAGACTCAAATTCATAAGTGAAAGCATTCCAGAGTTATTAATGCTTAAAGTGACAGTGGTCAGATGTGCAAAAAACGCTCTGGTCCTTAAGGTGAAAATGGGCTTGGTCCTTAAGGGGTTAAGCATACAAAACAGTGGAAGGCATGCTGAGATCTATTAAGTGGAAATAATGGCTCACATTTGCTAAGATTAATCTTACGCCACTCTTTTTAATCATAGGTATTTTTTATTATTTTTCACAAGAATAATAACCAAACAAACAATAAATAAATCCCTTCATTCTATGCCTGGAGATTCAAATTACTTCAACTCTTTTCAGACTAACTTAATAAATTTGACTAAAATTGACATCTTCCTGAAGACACCTGCTTTTTCTTATCACTTTTTAACTTTGGTGACAAGTGTCACAAGCCTTTGCTCAAATTTGTCACAAATCATAATTTGCATAGTAAATCGGAGCTAATGTTTCGAGATTTTTACTCTTTCATGTGAGTCCTGTCAACACTTGCGGAGTTCATCTTGCTTTCATGTTTGCTATAGAACTAAGTGCATGAACCACATTATTTTTTGCTGTAGGTATTTTTCTAGTTACCTGTGTAAATGTATCATTTTCTTTATTCTAGAGTGCGGGTATATGACCAGCGTTGTAGCAAATCTTTCTGTTCCTTCTATGCCCATCAACTGGGGGTCTCAGCGGTGCAAATGGATGACTGGAAGGTGGTTTCTGGAGGAGAGGAGGGTTTAACCTGCACATGGGATCAAAGAATGGGAACAAAATTGTGGGAGATGCATGCAAGGTACTGTACTGTTATGTTGCATTGTATCTGCTGCATCTGTTGTTATTTTGCAATGAAACACTGCAGGATATTTTTTTATGTTTGCACGTCATATCTTTTTTAAGAGTACCTGTCATATTCCACAAAAGAATTATGTTACTCAGTACCTAATCCTGATCATTTACATATAATTTTTTATATGTCTAGCACCTATATTTCTCTCACAAATACCTTATTTCTGTTGTTCCCTTGGTTTGTCATTCTGTTCTGCTGTGCTGTGCTGGATCTCTTCATCCAATCACTGCAGGCTGCTCTGTAACCCCCTCTCTCTGTTTTCATGCTGCAGTGCTAGTCCCACCCTCACTTACTGAACATTGTCCATGCCTGTGCCTCAGCTGGGACGAAGATGATACTGCAGCCAGCCAGACAGGATTATTTTCTGTATGGTAATCGGGTACTCTGGGACCTTGTTGTTGCTCTGCAATGTGAGGCCCCATCCTTTGTCTAACCACTTAGATGCTGTGGTCACTAGTTAAACATCTGGAATTGGAGATATCTCTGATCCTCCGAGTTGTTTCTGATCACCACCATTGCATAGGTATGCGCCTGTGCCTGTGCCCTCCACTGAATGTAACTATAAGTCACTTTGTGGAAACACTCCACTAAATAAATGTACTTCACTGTATCCATTTACAGGAAAGTTTTAACTAATTCATATCTATACATTCTATTAGTGGTTTCCACTGTTAATATAGACACATATTTTTTTTTTTCATGTGCATTCTCACATGTCTCATGCTTTTCAAAGATTATGTTCATTACCAGTAAAATAAATACACTGGTATCTTTACACACTATGTTCAGCATTGTTATTTCTTTAGTATTTGGATTTCTATCTAATATCCAGCAGAAGAGATAAAATAAGACAATGGTTTAGGGGAGATGGACACCTCATCTTTAAACACCTCCTCTTATTATTAATATAATATTAATAATATTCACTGACATCATTCATGTATATTTGTGCTGCATTCTTCTTTTCCAACACTAGATGGTGATGTGTGACTGGTTCATATACACATACATCATAACGGTGTGAGGATCTGGTAATATGTCTTAAAAAGCCAATTAAAATTTAGTTTTTTTTTCTTTTTTATATATAACAACAATATAATTAAGATTATTATGCTGTACATAAATATTTCCTTGAACCTAATTTTGCTTTTGCGCAACTATTATACATGGTAAATGCTAGTGATGTCCCGATACTAGTATCAATATCATGGCCAATAAAAGGCATTTGCATGGTATTGGGGACTTGTTTAATATCCCCGATACCAAATCAATACCTGCTGCAGTGCGGTCATCCTCCTGTTAAATGCCCCGCTCCGCTGCCCCGTTCTCCCGTCCGCGTCATGGCGTCTTATGGAGGAGCATGTGACATACACGTCACTCCACCTCCTCCACTGCGCCCAGTGTAACGCTATGAAGGAATCAGAGTGACGTGTATGTCACATGCTACTCCGTAGGATGCCATGATGCGGACGGGAGAACGGGGCAGCAGAGTGGCAACACCCGACAGAGGACAGCCACAGGTGAGCAACTCCCAGGGCGCTACCGAAGGTGTGGTAGTGGGGGCTGCTGTCTACAAGGGGGGGCTGCTGTCTACAAGGGGGGCCTGCTGTCTACAAGGGGGAGTGCTGTCTACAGGGGGGGGCATCCTGTCTACAAATGGGGGGGAGCTGTCTACAAGGGGAGGTGCTGTCTACAAGGGAGGTGCTGTTTACAAGGGGGGGCTGCGGTCTACAGGGGAGCTGCTACTAATGTCTGCAGGGTGGGGCTGCTGCTAATGTCTGCAACTATCTATACTACCTACAAGGGGATACTACCTACTATTAAAGACAATCTTACAGCAGAGTCACCTGCACTAACTTGAATTTATAGGTAGATAGTGCGGGTGACCCGGTTTCTACAGCTGCTCATCATGTGTACATCAGCACAATCACTCCCTGTTCTGTCCAGTGGAGAAGAGAGAAATCTTTGCTCATAGTACAGCAGCTGCCTCCATTGTACACAACAAGGACCCCACATAGCATACGGTAAGCAGCGCCAGAAGCCAGGTCACCCTGGTGTCAGATTCCCCTTAAAGAAATAAAATAAAAGTACTCGTAATTGGTATCGGTGAGTATTAGAATTAAAGAACTTGTACTCTGTCTTAAAAAAATGGTATCGGGACATCTCTAGTAAATGCAGATTTTCTTTCTCTCTAGACACCCAGTGCGCTACATCTGGTTTAACTCCCAGAGTCTGATCACTGCAAACGTTCCAGATGAGAAGCAGCCGCGCGGGGCCAGCATCATGGATGATGACCTTACTGCGCACCGAAGGTAGTGAGTCTAATCCCACCCTTTCTTGGATGCTACTTTTTTAATAAAGACCTCTTTTCACAATTGCTATCTAGTCATGTAGGACTGTTATTTTCTTTAAAACCATTCTTATATGGATGGTTCTAGTATTTTGAAGACGTGTAAAAATTTCTGCTGGCCTTTAAACTTGCTTCCTCCTGGACTTAAAGGGGTACTCCGCTGTAAACCTCTTATCCCCTATCCAAAGGGTAGGGGATCAGATGTTAGATTGCGGGGGTCCCGCCGCTGGGGACCCAAATAATCTCCGCTGCTGCACCCGTCATTAGGTGCACGGAGTGACCTCCGCTCTGTGCCCAATGTCTGGTGATGCCAGCCATCACACCCTCTCCATTCTCATCTGAGGGAGCAGGCGTGACTGCTATGTACTAGCCGTCCTGCCCCCTCCCATAGACATGAATGGAGGGGGCGTGGCTGTAAGCTTCCGTGTTCCGGACGCCGCCGCTGCTGGCCCAAAGATCGCAGGGGTCTCCAGTGGCGGGACCCCCGCAATCTTACATCCCCTATCCTTTGGTTTCCTTCCTGTTATAAATGCCCCCCCCCCTAATACAAAGCTAATGTCAGTGTATCCTACTACTGGGACCCCCTGTAGTCATCTGTTATCTGTGAGATAACTTGGCAATAAGTATTCTGTTTACCTGCAGCACACAGGGAAGTATTACACAGTCAGTGGGCTGTACATGCAGACATAGACAAAATAGTTGGCACCCTTCGATATAAGACAGAAAAACCTTCTAAAAATCATAGCTCTTTTATATTTCCATCCACATTGTCATATGAGGGCTTATTTTTTGCGCAACCAATTGTCCTTTGTAACAGCATCACTCATTTTACCATAAAATCATATTTTACCATAAAATGTATGGCACAACTGAAAAAAATATTATTTGTGTGGGGAAATTGAAAGGAAAACCGCAATTTTGCTAAATTTGGAATGTTTAATTTTCATGCTGTGCACTTTATGGTAAAAAAAAAACATGTTTTGTTTATTCTGTGGGTCAATATGATTAAAATGATACCCATGATTACATGGTTTTCTTTTATTGTACTACTTTAAATAATCTCAGACTTTTTAAACAAAATTTATATGTTTAAAATCTATTTTAACCACCTATAACTTTCACACTTTTTCATATACGGGGCTGTATAAGAGCTAATTTTTCTCGCTGTGATCTGTAGTTTTTATCAGTACCACTTTTGCATAAATGTAACTTTTTAATAGCTTTTTGTTAATTTTTTTTTTATGCGATGTGCCAAAAAGCAGCAATTTTAGACTTTTGTTTCACTTTTACACTGTTTACCGTACAGGATCATTAACATTATCTGACATTTACGCACGTGACGATACCAAATATGTTTATAAAAAAAATTTTTTTTAAGCTTTTTGGGGTAAAATCGAAACCCTTAACAATGCAGGATGTATATTTACGTCCTGGTGCGGTGGTACTTAACGCACCAGGACATACATTTACGCCCTGTACATGACCGTGAGCACTGAAGTGGTGCTCGCTTCATTCATGGCATGTGCCAGCTGTTATCAGCAGCCAGGGACCCGCCGGTAATGGCGGACATGAGTGATCGCGCAAATGTGGTATCAACAAAAAGTACAGATCACGGCGCAAAAAATGAGCCCTCATACCTCCGCTTATACGGAAAAATGAAAAAGTTATAGGTCGTCAAAATAGAGGGATTTTAAACGTACTAATTTGGTTAAAAAGTTTTGAGATTTTTTTTTAGAGCGGCACAATAATAGAAAAGTATGTAATCATGGGTATCCTTTCAATCGTATTGACCCACAGAATAAAGAACACATCATTTTTACTGTAAATTGTACAGCGTGAAAACGGAACCTTCCAAAATGTGCAAAATTGCGTTTTTCTTTTCAATTTCCCCACACAAATAGTATTTCTTTGGGTTGTGCCATTCATTTTATTGTAAAATTAGTGATTTTATGGTAAAATAAGTGGTCAAGCAAAAAAAAAAAAAAAGCCGTCATACTCATCTGTGGATGAAACTATTAAAGAGTTGTGATTTTTAGAAGGCGTGGAGGAAAAAAGGAAAATGCAAAAATAAATTTGGCTGGGTCCATAACCCCTTAAGGACTCAGCCCATTTGGGCCTTAAGGACTCCTCGCCTTCAAAAAATCATAACTCTTTTATATTTTCATCCACAGACTAGTATGAGGGCTTGTTTTTTGCGCGACCAGTTGTCTGTTGTAATACCATGACTCGCTTGGCCCAATCAAAAAAATACTATTTGTGTGGAGAAATTAAAAAGAAAACCGCAGTTTTGCAAATGTTGGAAGGTTTCGTTGTCACGCCGTACAATTTAGGGTAAAAATTACATGTGTTCTTTATTCTTTGGGTCCATATGATTAAAATGATGCCCATGATAATATACTTTTCTATTACTGTTGCGCTTTAAAAAAATCGCAAACTGTTTAACCAAATTAGCACGTTTAAAATCCCCCTATTTTGAAGACCTTTAACTTTTTCATTTTTCCGTATGAGCGGTGGTATGAGGGCTCATTTTTTGCGCCGTGATCTGTACTTTTTATTGATACCATATTTGCTTATATAAAACTTTTAACACTTTTTTTTATAAAAAAATTTTGGGAATAAAATGTTAGAAAACAGCAGCTATTTTGGACTTTACGTTTTTATTGGGGGAGGGGGTTTTTCAAATTTTTTTTTACTTTTATGTTTTACTCTTTTATTTTTACACTTTAATAGTCCCCATAATTTATAGCAATCATTTGATTGCTAATACTGTTCAGTGCTATGCATAGGACATAGCACTGATCAGTATTATCGATCATCTTCTGCTCTGGTCTGCTCGATTGCAGACCAGAGCAGAAGACCCATGGAACACAGCGGAGGCAGGTGAGGGGACCTCCGGCTGCCATGCTGGATGATCGGATTGCTGCGGCACGCTGCGGGCAATCCGATCATCCATTCAAAGTACCGCGATGCTGCAGCTGCCATGATCTGTATTGATCACGGCATCTAAGGGGTTAATCGTGGACATCAATGCGATCGCGGATGTCCGCCATTATGGGCTGGTCCCTGGCTGCTATCAGCAGCCGAGACCTGCCACGCATCGGAGCGATGCTCGCGGTTATGCATAGGACGTAAATGTATGTCCTGGTGTGTTAAGTACAAGCTCACCAGGACGTACACTTACGTCCTGCGTCGTTAAGGGGTTAAAGCATACCTGTCATAGTCCAAAAAAAAAAAAAAAGTGATATGTTACTCAGTACCTAATCCTGATCATGTTCGTATAATTTGTATGTGTCTATGACCTATATATCCCTAACAAATAGCATTTATATGTTGCTCAGTTGCTTTGTGTTCTTGTCTTGTGGAGGGGGTGTGTCTGTCTCTCTCTCACTGTGATGACTCTTCTGCTCTGAGTCTGGGAGCAGTCTGGCAGTCTGCAAATCACTGCACAGTAGTTTTTATGCATACATTTTCTATCTGTTCCTAGTAAAGCTGGATGCTAATCAACATAGCTGTCACTATATGTGTCATTCAGCTTTCACAGACTCCTGAATGTCTGATCAGCTTCTTTGTCATTCAGGAGTCAGAGAAAGCTTTGGCTGTTCAAGCATGCTGGGAGTTGTAGTTTTGCATTGCAACAGCTGGAGCTGCAGTGTTTATAAAGCACTGTGTTAGAGCAGTGTTGTCTTTAGCGGGTGGAAAACTACAACTCCCAGCATGCCCACACATCCTTTGTCTGTAGTTTTGCAAGAGCTGGAGGCACACAGCTGGAGAATACACAGCACTAAAACAGAGTTTTACAAAGATTGTACCCCCAGCTGTTGTAAAACTACAACTCCCATCATTAGATGAAGTTTAGGAACAACTGTAGGCTGTAGTGGTGCAATGGTGATCTCCTATACTGGATACCAACATGCTTTACAGCCTATATCGAGTATGCTGCAAAATACAGAGTAGTCTGTCTGCATAAAGACAGATGACTCCTAGTGGCACCTATTTACATTTTTGATTTTTTAGTTAATTTTTTTTAAATAAATGTATATTTAAAAAGTCATCTTATCAGTAGTACTACAAGATATAAAAGTAGTACGACTAAGGGTGCTGATGGACACCTCAAACGCGTCACTTTGTATCCTGTTTGCTGGCTTTTAATAATAAAGAAGATTTTTGCACTATTCCCTGGCTGGACAACTTTCCTTCTTTGCTATATTGCCTCAGTGCCTGCCACATCACAGTCCGGGCGAAGGACACGGTGAGCTGGATTTTTTTCTACTATTTCTATATTTTAAAAAGTCATCTTATCAGTAGTACTACAAGATATAAAAAGTTTTTCATAATGACGGTGCCTCTTTAAGGCCCAGATGGGCTGAGTCCTTAATGGGTTAATGGTGGAGGGTCTTTTTCACATATTTTTTAAACGATTTTTTTTTTTTTTTTTTTTATAATTTTTTTTTTTTTTTTTTTTTTTTATAATTTTTTTTTTTTTTTACACCTTTTATGTCCCCACAGGAAACTATTTACAGCAATCTTTAGATTGCACATAATGAACAGTGCTCTGCATGGGCATAGCACTGATCAGTATTATGGGCAATCTACTTCTCTGGTCTGCTTGATGTCAGACCAGAGAAGATGATCCCGGAGCAGGTAAAGGGACCTCTGACTGTCATGTTGGAGCCGATCATCCATTCAAATGCCTGCACTGCCGCAGATGCCGTGATCTGTATTGATCACAGCTTCTGAGGGGTTAAAGGCATTAAGTACCAGCACACCCGGATGTACATTTATGTCCTGTCTCGTTAAGGGATTAACTGATGAAAATTGGTTTAGAATTGTGGTTCAACTAAATAATTTAAATAATTTAAACAAACAAAATAATGAAACTGGCCTGGACCAAAGAGCTTCTAGTAGACTGTCTTTTTAACCGATGAGACAAAATTGGAGCTTTTTGGCAAATCACATGAGCTCAAGGTTTGCAGATGAAAAAAATGAAGCATACAAAGAAAAGAACTCTACCTACTGTGAAGCATGGAGGAGGTTCGGTTATGTTTTGGGGCTGCTTTGCTGCATCTGGCAGAGGGTGTCTGGAATCTGTACAGAGTACAATGACATCTTAAAAGGGTACTCCACTGGAAAACCTTTTTTTTCTAAATCAACTGGTGCCAAAAAGTTAAACAGATATGAATCCTTTCAGTACTTGTCAGCTGCTGTATGCTTCACTGGAAGTTCTTTTCGTTTTGAATTTCCTTTCTGTCTGACCACAGTGCTCTCTGCTGACACCTCTGTCCATTTTAGAAACTGTCCAGAGTAGAAGCAAATCCCCATAGAAAACCTATCCTGCTCTGGACAGTTCCTGACATGGACAGGATAGGTAGCGCAATCCACTCAGGCATCAGTTAGAGGTAGTATTCTTCTTTATTAAAGCCAAATCACAACTCGTTTCGAGGATAGCACACACCTCTTCATCAGGTTAAAACATGCTTGCATACATACAGGATAACATGTCTTGTTTTTAAAAGGCTTTTGGCACCAAGGAGCACAATGTAACCGCCGTATGGATCTTTGATGTACCGCGGCTTGTGCTGGTAAGTGGGTCTGGACATAGAAAGCTGTAACAGCACTGTCCAAAAGGCTTCTTATTGATGAACAGTGGGATTACTTGTAGTAGGTACAGTGGAAACAGTGGGTATAGGACAAACCATATGAGACAAAAAAAAAGGGATGTGTTTAAGTAATAAACAATGGATGTATTGATTGCTGCAGAGGAAAAGATGATAGGGTAAATATGGCAATACGGGCATCCTGGATATGTTAATGGAAAAATAAAATTGGGTAATAAAGACTTGAATGGTATACTCCTATGTGCACGAGTGTCCCATGTATACTCCTGTCCAAGGATCTATTGATGGAACTGTGCCACTGTTTGAGATGAGGTCATTAGGGAACTGTAGGGAATTGGTTAGTACATCTAGAACTTCGGGTAGGAATCCTTCCACACCGACCTCGGGAAAGCAGCACCACTCCTCTGGCTTTATGCGCATATAGTAGTCGTGGCTGATACACAACTATACAAGGTGAGCTGTTTTGCTGATTGTTCCTACACAAATACACCTGTATACCAGCAATACCATCCCAATGAAAGCTCTGCCTTTTTTCTATTTTTAGAGTCATATTTATGTACAGAGGTGTCAGCAGAGAGCACTGTGGTCAGACAAAGGAAATTCAAAAAGAAAGGACTTCCTGTGGAGCATACAGCAGCTGTTACATTCTGGAAGGATTAAGATTTTTAAATAGAAGCAATTTACAAATCTATTTAACTTTCTGGCACCAGTTGATTAAGAAAAAAATGTTTTCCTGTGGAGTACCCCTTTAAGACTATCAAGGCATTCTGAAGTGAAATGTGTTACTCAGTGTCAGGTCATGGTCAACAGGTCAACAGGATAATGCTAAAAATACCCAAGGATGGCTAAGAGCAAAACCTTGGGCTATTCTGAAGTGGTTTCTATGATCCCTGTATCCTATTGAACATCTGTAGAAGTCTGGAGAAGGCACCTTTATACCTGAGACAATGGAGCAGTATCTTAAATGGAGTGACCCAGGATACCAGTAGACAGGTGTAGGAGTCTCATTGAGTTACAGAAATCTCCAAATTGCAGTGACTGCCTCAAAAGGTTAAGTTAAGTTCAGGGAACCATCATTTACGTCCAGGACAGTTTCATTATTTTGTTTTTCAAAATGATCCTATAGAACCACAATTCTAAAGCAATGTCTGATTTTCATCAGTAAATTTTCCTTTTTTTATTCATTATTACTATTGTCAGTTTTTTAAGTCCATATCAGGGAATAGTGTCGGTTTTTATGTCTTTTCTGCTGACAATTTTGTCTATTTGACTGCAGGGTCATCACACACAAAGCAGCAGTTTAACACTATTCCTACATCCTAAACATTGTTTTTTTTTTTTTTTGTTTGTTTGTTTTTGCCACACTGCTGCCCCCTACTTGCCCCATATCAGTACAAAAAGAGTGTGCTGCTTTAGCAGTAGCCCATTTGTAAATTACTTCTATTAAAATTTTTTTAATCCTTCCAGTACTTATTAGTGTCTGTATACTACAGAGGAAATTCTTTTCTTTTTTTATTTCTTTTCTGTCACAACCACAGTGCTCTCTGCTGACACCTCTGTCCATTTTAGGAACTGTATAGAGAAGCACATGTTTGCTATGGGGATTTCTCCTGCTCTGGACAGTTCCTGACATGGACAGAGGTGTCAGCAGAGAGCACTGTGCTCATGACAGAATAGATATCCAAAAAGAGAAGAATTTCCTCAATAGTATACAGTCGTTAATAAGTACTGGAAGGATTAAGATTTTTTCATAGAAGTAATTTACAAATCTGTTAACTTTCTGGCATCCGTTGATTTAAAAAAAAAAAAAAAGTGTTCCAGTGGAGTACTGCTTTAATATTGTGCTCCCTCTTAGGCTATGTTCACACAGAGAAATATGTGTGGAATTTCCTCCCGGGAAGACATTCCACACATATGCTTCATTACACTGCGCTAGGACTAGGCAGAAATGCGCAGTCTTCATAGACGGCAATGCATTTCCGAGAGAAATCCGCAGAAACATTGAACTGGTTCAATGTTTCTACAGGGGCTGGAATTGGGATTTCCACAGCAAAAATATAATGGAAATTCTGCCATGGGCACAGTGCAGCAGAATCCCAATGAAATCAAGAGGACTCTGCTGCAGAGGAATTTCCAAGCTGAATATTCAGAGGGCTCGGAAATTCCGTCTTGTGAACATAGGTTTAGATTAGCTCCCAGTTACATCTCCTTCATAGACAAGCAGCTCATCCTCCAATATTTTCAAGTGCTGTTATTGAGCATGTGCAACCAGCACACTGACAATGAAGTAGAGGTCACCACCCCTAGATGGTAGCGAGGGATTATGTGAGACACCACTGAAAGGATTTAAAGGGGTTGTGCGGAGAAAAGTAAAAAAAAATAAAAAGAATAATAAATCTAGACAGGGAGAGGTTAAGTGAAAAAGAAAAAAAAGAATTGTCTGTTACCTTCTTGCTCCCACACCTCCCTCATTATAGCAGATCTCCATTTTCCACTGTCCACTGCTTCTGGGTTTGGGCATGTGGAGCCCCATGTCCACAGCCACCACAGTGGTGTCCCACCTCAGCCACTGATAGGATGAGCTGATGTGTGAATCCATGTGCTCAAACCCTGAATCGCCAGACAACAGAGGCAAGGAAGGTTATAGAATTTTTTTAATTTATTATCCTTAACACTAACTAGATTAAAAATAAATAAAAAATCCTTCTCTCAGGACACACCCTTTGACTACTACATATACATGAGGGTTTTTACTTTGTATCGCATACTATTTTTATGCCAGAATACCACTTTAAAGGGTAGCTCCCACCATCCTTTTTTTTTTTTTCTGTCCCTGCCTATTGCCCATCTATCCCTACTCCCTGCCTTTAAATTATTTTTTACTATATTAAAAAGGTCTTTTTGTCTGCCTGGTAGTGTGCTCACTACCAGGCAGACTTCCCCAACAGGCACTACATCACTGATGCCTGCTGGGGCCGACACTTCTGCCCTTAGTTCATCTATACAGGGTGCCTCCAGCTGTTTCCCCACTACAACTCCCAGCTTGCCCTGACATCTATTGGCTGTCAGGGCATGCTTGGAGTTGTAGTGGTGAAACAGCTGGAGGCACCCTGTGTTGAAAGCAATAACTTTGTTAGGGCCGCGGCGCTACCCCGAACCCCGCTCTCCCCCCTGTTGAAAACAATAGTTGTAGGGCCGCATCGCTACCCCGAACCCCCCCCCAAGAGACATACCGCAGCGCTACCCCGAACCCCCCACCCCAAGAGACATAACCGAGTGTGCAGAGCAGCAGCAGCGGCGTGTAGATGCCGGGAGGCGGGGCCGGCGTCTGAGGCCAGGGAGCCAATGCGCTCTCAGCGCTCGCTCCTGCCTGTCTGTCTGATTGACAGGCAGGGAGCAAGCGCAGGCTGAATGAATTAGGACCGATACCTGGCCGGCATCGATCCGAATTCAGGCGTGACGTCACGCCAGCCTGCAGCCGGCCACTAGGAGGGAGACCCCTAGGTGCCGGTTTTCAAACGTTAAATACAACATAATTTAAAAAAAAAATAATGAAGCTATATTAGAGATATGTTGTAGTACATTTCTACTACAACATATCAAAAAAAAAAAAAGTTGATGACCGTGTCCATTTAAATGTATGTCTTTAAATGTATGTCTTTATGTCAGAAAACCTGAGCTCCATCCACTATAAAGATGTTATATTTAAATGGCTCTAAATTTGGGGCCTAAAATGACATGATGATAAAAGAGGACTTTATAGAGGAATTCCGGTGGAAAATATATGTTTTCAAATCAACTGGTGCCAGAAAGTTAAACAGATTTGTAATTTGCTTCCATTTAAAAATCTTAAAGGGGTTTTCCGGTGCTTACACATCTTATCTCCTATCCTTTGGATAGGGGATAAGATGCCCGATCGCGGGAGTCCCGCAGCTGGGGACGCCCGTGATCATGCACGCGGCACCCCGTTTGTAATCAGTCCCCGGAGTGTGTTCGCTCCGGGTCTGATTAAGGGGCGACTATAGAGCCGGCGGCGTGTGACGTCAAGCCTCCGCCCCCGTGTGACGTCACGCTCCACCCCTCAGTGCAAGCCTGAGGGAGGGGGCATGATAGCTATCACGCCCCCTTCCGTAGGCTTGCATTGAGGGGCGGAGCGTGACATCACACGGGGGCAGAGGCGTGACGTCCCCTTTGGATAGGGGATACGATGTGGCACCAGTTGATATGAAAACATTTGTTGTCCACTTGTTTCCCCCAGAGTTCCCCCTTTAAGCTCCTGAATACTGTGTAATAGTATTATAATAGTAGTGTGAGCAAAGATTTAATGTTATAGTCTTAATGTGCACACTAGGTCTAAATATCACTAGAAAGTTGCAGTATTTTTGTATAAGAAGCTTTCCACTAAGCTAGTGTTTTCCTAACAGTGTGTCTCCAGCTGCTGCAAAACTACTACTACTGGGAGTTGTAATTTTTCCACAACTGCAGACACGTTTGACAAACACTGCTCTAAACAGACCTACTTTTCTTACAGTATGTTTTTATTGTATCTTTTGGTACAACGTGTAAGAACACAACTCACCACTGGATGGCACCCTTGCTAAATGACAAAACCAATAAGAAAGGCATGGCGTTCAAAATAGACATGCATGACTTTCTGTTTTTCTTTGCAGACATCGAGGCACCATCAGTGTGTATGAATTCTCAGTGGATCAGACATCTGCAGAGAGCGTCCTTCCAATTTGTCGTTCCTCTTATAGTGAAGTGACCGGATACAGTTACAACATTGGTCTGGCAGTGCCCTATGACATTGTGTGAAATCAGCCATCTCTCCAAGGAATAATATGAACGGTTTTACTTACTCAGGGACAATGTTGCTAATAATTCTGGGACATCTAAATGATTCTGCAACATCCATATTCTGCACAATATGCTATTATTATTTTTATACTTTATTATCTCATTTTTAGTTTTTTTTTTCTTGACCTGCGTTCCAGGTTTTCCAGGTTCTTTTAGGCCTGTTTTATTGTATATTGTGTATATTTTAATTTATCCTACTAACAAAACATTAAATAGTGCAGCATCTGAGGACAATACATGGGATCTTATTTACAGTATGTGAAAGTGAATAATGAGAAAAGCCACAGGTCTGGGTAATATAGAATATTTGCTAATGAATATTCTATATTGTATTGTACATTCATTTACAACCACTGTACATTTTGTACATTATGTTTCTTTGTTATGGAGAACTTTTCACTGTTATCTAAGGCCATTTACTATAATAATGCATTTTACATGTGTAAATGTTATAAACCAGCTGACTTGTGTAAATGTTGTAAAATAATATTGTACAGGGACTGGGATGTCCTGTTTTGTCTCCCGATCCCCCATCTGCTACAGAAACAGTATGTGAGTATTGTTTATATTGCTGCTTATTATGGGGATTCTATGGAAATGTCAAGACTTGGTCATGTGACCACTCACAGGAACACAGTTATAAAAGACAGGAAGTCCTTGCACAGAACTCTTGACACTGCCATGGCAACCCAGAGCAAGCAGTATTGTATGATTATGTTCACATCAGCATTGTGGAGCTCTGTCAGGGAGCACCTATACAATAGCTGATAACTGGGACTGAGGTGGTGACAGCGCGCATCAACGAAACCCAACAGGTCCCATTCACTTTGAATGGGGTCTGCGGGCGTTCTGTTAGATGCCTGTTCTTTCACATTATTTTAGCAGAGAAAAAGTCCTGTCTTTATAGTGGAATCAGCAAACGGACCTGCGATCGCTGATGTGAACCCAGCCTAAAATACCTTTACATTACTGCAGTGTTTAGAAGATTAGGAGAGAAACCCAAAGGGAGTCAAATGATAAAAAGTGTCTTTATTGTCAATTTATCTACCCAGATTTATCAATATGTCTGAAACAAAAACTGATTTGCCCATAGCAACCGCTCACAGCTCAGCTTTTATTTTATATCGGTATTTTAAGAAATAAAAGCTGATCTGTGATTTGTTGCTATGGGCAAATCAGACAGTTTTGTCTTGGACAGATTGATAAATCTGGGCCAATTATCTGTTCATGTGCCATTATACTAATGCAATATCCTTTATGTTTGTCTTTAGCTTGTGTTAAAAGCGTAGGTTCAGTCTCACAAAAATATGTCATTGTAATTGCACTAAAATGGCCAGAAATGTATCTAAATAAATAATGGGCCAGCAGATGACAACTTGCTTCAGAAAAGACTGTTTTGTCGACTACTTCCTTGGATTTTTAGGTCATGGAATTTCACCTTCCTCAAGACAGTTTTGCTCATATGTCCAGTCTTATTCGTGAGATTCCAGTCTTTCCTAAAAAAAAATATGTCCTCTGCAACCAGGGGGCTAAAGAACTTTTTTTTTTTACCATACTAGGCCGACTTCCGCGTTGACAGATGACCTGCAGATGTGGCTTCATTTTCTTTCTTTATTTAATGGCCATGCTATTTGGCAATCAGAATTTGTAACAATAATGCCCTGCAGCTTTTTACCGATGATGCAGGCTCTGTTGGCTATGATGCGGTTAAAATGGTCTGCTGACCACTGGCCTTTATCTTGGGTTGAGTGTGGCACTACTAGGAACATCTTTTTCTTTTGCAGCTATTTTCTGTTCTTGTAAAAAATTATTCTTTTGTACTTCTTTTACAATATTTAAATAAACGCATTGTATAAAGAATGATGTAAGAATGTGTCAGCTGATGCTTTGTCGAGATTTCATTTGCAACGCTTCAAGGAGCTGCACCGGCAGGTAGATGCAGTGGGAGCCAAATGTCCTCAAGAATTGTGAACATTATTTTGGAATTTTTGACTGCATTTTTCATGTGTAAATTACTTCTATTAAATAATCTTTCCAGATTTGTAAATTACTTCTATTAAAAAATCTTAATCCTTCCAATAGTTATTAGCTTCTGAAGTTTCTGTCTAACTGCTCAATGATGATGTCACATCCCGGGAGCTGTGCATGATGGGAGAATATCCCCATAGGAACTGCACAGCTCCCAGGACGTGAGTCATCAGAGAGCAGTTAGACAGAAAACAACAACTCAACTTCAGAAGCTAATAACTATTGGAAGGATTAAGATTTTTTTAATAGAAGTAATTTACAAATCTGTTTAACTTTCCGGAGCCAGTTGATATATATAAAAAAAAGTTTTGGCCTGGAATACCCCTTTAATTCTATGTGCTATTGAAGATGGAAGGAAGGAAAATAGTACACCCCTGGAATGGCTCGTGTGACAATGTGTGAAAGAGAATTTACACCGCACTATAGAATTACATCCGGCTGCTTCTTTATTCACATGTCTACAATACAACAATGTATGAGAATAGTTCTGCTCTGATGCCCTGTGTTCACCCAACCGGAGCTATTTGGCTACAAGGCTGATTATTGTCAGATTTAGAACACCGTCTTCTTCTCTGTATCATTGTTAATAAATGTCATGATAATGCAAATATTTACAAGAAAAAAAAAAAAAGCTTGTGACAGGGATCAAAATATTTGTGTGGAGTATTTCGCAATTACATTGTCCTAGTCCTCAAGTTTCCTCTCTGTCCAAGTTTTTTGCATATGTGTGTGTGCGATGCCACAAATATGCCAGGTGATGACAAGCTGAAGCATTGGCACGTAGGCCCTGATGGCATTCAGAGTGCAAAAATTTAGGAAGCTATCCAGATATTCCAAGCTGAACATGGGCAATGCAATAAGTGCTTATTTTCAGTGTTTACATTTATATGCATTTCCTCATATTTAAATACTAGTAATATAAAACTTTATTCTGCATGTATGAAAGTCACTTTAGTTTCTCTTTAGTCCAGTCTTTAGTCTTTACTTAGGTTTAATAATGGGCAACGAGTGGTGACAGCAAAGTTGACAAGTTGCCTTCTGCAGGTTGGCTCCATTCCGGGCACAGACTGATGCCCACAGTGATTAATAAGGAAAGTATATATCTGGCACACTGGCGATTTGTTTTTCTGTTCTTAGAGTAGCACAATCCTAAGCTTTAGCAATGTGACAGGAATCTGTGCTATTGCTACATCAAAAGAAACACACATTACTGAAATTTTCCTAATAAGATTTAGGGCTTATTGACTTTTTATGTAATTCATGTAGACAAAGCCATGCAGTTGCTTTTTAATTTATTCTCACTCTTGATGTGGCTGCTGTCATCTGCCTTGGCTGGAGGAATGTATACCACGGGATGTACTCCCAAATAAAAAATAACATTACAAGACTGCCAGACAAATAAATAGCTGAGCATGTGGCAGAGCCAAGTCCTTCAAACCTACTGCCTTACCATTGTTATACCTTTCAACTTTGTGGATGATCAAAGATCTGCTGCTCAGTGTTTAGAACAAACTGTTCCGAACGCTGGAGTCGGCGCCGGGAGCTCGTGATGTCACAGTCTTGCCCTGCCCCCTCAATGCAAGTCTATGGGAGGGGGCATGATGGCTGTCACGCCCCCTCCCATAGACTTGCATTGATGGGGTGTGGCTATAATGTCACGAGCTCCGGGCACTGGCTCCATCGTTCGGAACAGTTTGTTCCAAACGCTGAGCAGCGGAGTACCCCTTTAAGGCATGTATATACATTTAAATAGCTTTAATTCATATATTAGCACATAAAATCACCAAAAATGTCTTTTTTATGATCCAGATTGAACCAAATTCTGGAGTAATAAACAAGTTGGGGCCTAATACACATTTAGGAACACTCAAACTTCTGGGGCAAATACTAAGTTTATTGATGCATATCTATTTGTCAGGTCTAAAAAAGGGACATTTGAAGGAGCAAAGATGGATAGAGAGACATTAAAATTAGAAAATGTCCCTCCAAAAGAGAGGGACCGTTAGAGGGTATGCCTTTCTGGCTCATAATGGTCATGAGTGGAGCACACTTTCATGGATAACCTCAATATGCTGTAATAAGGAACATGGACTGAGGCGGACCCATGTCTTTCATGAGACAAGATGAGTATCTCACCGCAGATTGCAGGGTGCCTGAGAGGCAGACTGTTCCATGAATGGCTACATTGACCCCATGACCTGCAAAAAGCAGATGTGGAATGCAAGAGAGTCAGGACTGGTAATGCAGTATTTATTTGATAGTTATTTGAGTTATTAAGAGAAAAGAACTTTAACCTGGAGAAAGTCCAGCACTCGGGGATAACATTAAAACATATCCAGTTTTATTTGAAACTTCTTAAAATGTCCAATGGACTTACATACAATTAATAAAACCTTTATACATTGTATGTCAGTCCATTGGACATTTTAAGAAGTTTCAAATGAAACTGGATATGTTTTAATGTTATCCCCGAGTGCTGGACTTTCTCCAGGTTGGAGTTGCTTTCTCTTGATGACTACCACAGAGCGGCTGTGTGTTTCCAGTCCCGTGCACCTCGGATAAGATTCTCAAACAAGTTCAAGACTACAAGTGGTGAGCTGTAACCAACCTGTTTTTGTTCTATCTAATAGGAGTATTATATAGAGGTACACTGTTATACAATGCAGATTGTCTGCACACAAACATTTCTCTATTTTTTTCAATAGGGCAGGGACCAATTCCACTTTTTGCCTGAAGCTACAGAAAGCTAGAAACATTCTTGGACATTGGTTGTATTAATAATATGACTTCTTTAATAAACAAGTGTTTGATCTTAATATTACAAAACATGTACCACTCTCTTAGAATACTTATGGTAAGATTGCGTACATGCTTTCGTCCTGGAACAGACTGACCACACCAGTTTTGCTAAATAAGAGATGCTGTTGTGTTATATAAATTACATATGTGGCCCTAGCCTCAGGCTATTATAAAAATTAAAGCCCATTGTCATCAGTCATATAATGTCTAAGTGATGTCCATTTATTATCTGCATTTTCTTGGACCAGCAACCTGTGTCAATTCTCTCTACCTATGATAACAAACAAATCTTACTGAATAAGAAAAAAAGCATACATGAAATTGTTACTTTTTAGAAAAAAAAAGATTTTATTATTTGTACTACATTCAGAATTTAGCTTTCTCCAGTTTATTGCTTTTCATGTGTACACCTTCTTTATTGACATTTACAAGCACAGAAGCCCCTGCTGGTTCTGCATACTGCCCCACAGTAAGAGGAAGGGAAATCATACCTGATCTACCTGAAGGCAGAGAGAGAACAATACCTGGTTTTTTTTTCTTTAAAACCGTAGTTAACACACAGAACATATATACTGAGGTATTGCCTGAAATAGCCATTAAAGAGGTACTCTTGGTAACTTAAACTTGCCCCCTATGCACAGTCTCAGTGTTACTCCTGCGCATCTCCGATGG
This sequence comes from Hyla sarda, assembly GCF_029499605.1. NCBI lineage: Eukaryota > Metazoa > Chordata > Amphibia > Anura > Hylidae > Hyla > Hyla sarda. The sequence goes on from NC_079189.1 coordinate 471,536,156, forward strand.
TGGGGCTGTACTGCTCTGGAGGGGGTCTGAAACCTGTGACTGTGGATAGGGGCTAAGTTTTAGTTCCCAGGAGTACCCTCTTAAGATTTCAATTATTAAAAAATGTGCAGCATGATTTTCTGGTTAAAAAACATTATTTTCTTTTTTTCCAATACATTCCATCTCAAAAACTAGATAGCTTTCTTACAGAAACAGTGCCACGCCTGTTCACAGATTGTGTGCGGTAATGTAGCCCAGCCCCATTCAATTCAATGGAGCGGAGCTGCAGTACCAGACACATCCTATGGACAGGTGCCACTGTTTATAAAAGTAAGCAGTCATGTTTTGTAATCTTGGAAACCCGATTGATAAACTACATTGTTCTTTATATGAATGGGCTTTGATGTCCTCTTTTCCTGCCAGCAGTCCAGAGCTCTCCCCAGTAAATAATATAAACCTTGGTAGCACAGAACTTCTTTCCCTGTGAGAGGAATAATCATAGGATGTAAAGCTGAAGCTGGGTATAGTAATAGGTAAAACAGTGCATCTTATACAAATCCATGTCTACACCATAGGAGTAAAGGAATTTCCAATAGTAGAATTCTTATTATTCATACAATATGTACTAGATTTACCATGTCTTTGGTTGTACCCATGTGCTGCCAATCACAATTGTTAGAACTATAAAACGTTACTGCTATTGGTATAGTGCTGCATGATTGTCTGTTGCTTTTTTCCTATGGAGTTTGCTTTAGTTTCTTCTTATTTCTTCTTTGAAATGTAGAATCAAGTCTCGATATGGCATTTGTCTGAAGATGGGTAACTTACCCTTCTGGAGGGAGGAGGGGGTTCTGGCTTGGCTTATCAAATCCCCAGTCATGTTCTAAGGCAAAATAAGTCAAAAATGTACTTGGAGGGAAGATACATCCAAATGGTGGCACCAAAGAGTTACTTTGCATAAGCACTTTCCTAACATGCCCATAGACATCTACCAAGCGCACTATGGCTAGAGAGAATGCTTTTGGCATGTGTTTTGCTGGTAGACCTCTGACTTAGTATCCATAGTAACTGGTGCTTTTTAATGAAAGTCCAAAAGCAAATATATTCAATACAGATTCATATGATGGGGCAATTTTACCTAGTGGTAGTCTAAATACACTACATAGTGACATTTCTGGTTAACAGCAAGGCATTTATTTAGCAGTTATTTATTTGAGGATTTTAGACAATTCTTCAATCTTTACCTATTGCTATTGATCCTGTGTAGATCATTTACATTCAGGATTATATAACCCTCTATACATACTACAATACCTCTCACATACCAATTGGACACTATAGAACATACAACTCGTACCTCCGTTCATACTTTCAGCAATCTGTTAGCTAATATAGCTTCAGCAAATGCTGAACAATACAATATTCCTTAGAATCTTTTAAGTAGAGAAGGATGCCATCCCAGTTCACGAAAGAACCACTACTCTGTCTATGCCAAACATCTCCTCTATACGTGACCAATCTACAACTATCCTGAAAAAAACATAAAAGTATAAATACATTTACTTAAAATAAGATGAAAATTGAATTGTCTGAAATCTTTTAATGCTCTGGTTTAATAGTTCTAGCCCTATCTAGGATAGCCGTCTGGGTAGTCAATTTGGTTACATTGTGATACTGATGCAAGAAGAGAGTCACAAAGGGGAACCTGAATCGGGCCCACTCACTTTGATGTCTAAATGCCCTTGTAGGACATAACATCAGGGTTGTCTTCCAAAGACAACCCCATTAGGGAAGAAGGCACACCACAGTTTGCGCAGCCAGATCCTGTGGGAGAATTTCAAAACCACCTCCTACCGTATCTCTGCAGTACCTCATTTATTTCAATGAGCCAAATGAAGTCACTAACTGACTCCATTCAGCTCATTGAAATAAATAGGGTACTGTATGGATCTGACCGGTATATGGTGGGAGATGGAAATTCTTTCACTGGATTCCAGCCGCTGGATACAGAATTTGAGGTGTGTAGCACTTACTTAGGTCACATAAAAAGACCATTCATGAACTAGTTCAGAGTATTAGATATAAATTGATTAATTCCTTCTACATTATAATCTTCATAATAAAATCTAAGACCCCAATATCAATACAGTAATAGAAGACCCCTTTAAATAAACAATTTAGATGATGAATTACTTTCCAGCAGAGGCTAAGTTCACCATCTTCAGAAAACTCAGTGGCAGGAAGGTATTGTGTCCATGTTCAGGAATCTAACATGCATTTTGGTTTCAATATCAATTTTCTCCCAAATCTAGAAAAAAGATGAAGAACTGTCAATCTACTATAAACAGCAACAAGAGCAAGATCTATAAGTTGTATGTTACAGAGTTGTTAAAGGGAAGCAGTCATGTTAGAAATGCACTGTATAAGAAGGACAGTGATAGGCAAATGATCCCAGTGATGGCTTTTCTCTAAGTAAGATAGAACATCCAACTCATTTCAGGTCCGAACCGGACTCTTTTTCAAGTGCGTGCGATGCACGCACTGGAGAAAGGGTCCAGTTCGGACCTGAATGCGTCAGATGTGCTATCTTACTTATTTTATGCTATTTATCTTGGAATAAAAAATTTTACGCTGGAGAAGCCCCATCAGTGGGATCATTTGCCTATCACCGTCCTCCATATACAGTATGTATAGCCCAAGCTGCTGAAGCTATCAGGGCTGCTGACAAATGGCCATTTAACTACATGCTGATTTAGGTGTTGTGCTCTTAGCGAGGCTTTTTGAGCTGACATTGTGATAATGCACTAGGACTGCGCCACGGATTGTTGTCTTTTTATTTCAATACGTGTTAGAAGTGCAGTCCATTCTGCAGGCACCACGTTATGGAAGAGCTGAGCAGATAAAGGTAGTTTTGTCAGAAAAGTATATATACTTATGTATATAAATATATATAAATAAATACACACAGTAGTGTACTAGTGTGAATATCAGGATTTACCTTTGGCTGGGTGTTTTCATCACTATGTGTTAGCAGCCCAGCCCTTAGTACATATGCCCACCCCGTTCTTCAGAAAGTGGTGAGATATCACCAATGTATGATAACATTCCATTGTGCGTCATTTCTTTACAGTGGAGTTTTAAATAAAGACTTTTTATCCCTCAAGAACACATGATGTTTTATGCATACTTTAATGCAGCCACAATAAGTGAACTGCCTATATCTATATTTACATCAAAGCAAATACGAATATTACAGACAATACAGATCCCACTCATTGGGTTGTCATACAGACTTTATCTTCCACTCTGTCTGAACTTAGATTTGCTATGTTCAATTTTCACAGCTCCTAATGTGTGGTCATGATATTTTTTATAGGTGGTAAGTAGGGTATATACCTGAACATACACAGAGGACAAGAAATGTCTTAGTATGTCTTAGCCTTAGCTTATGTCATGATGTAAAGGAACATTTGGAACTGTGAAAATCAAATATGGTGAATTAAATTGAAGAGTCAAAACGATCATGTTCCTTTCCTTCTTTTTCCACTCAAAGAACAGCAACCAGTAACTGAACAGGAATAACTTCATGAAGTAATCTAATGACAAAATTACCTTTAAAAAGTCTTCAAAGGTTATTCCTTCATACACCTGATCTGGTTCCTGTTAATGGGAGAAACAAAAACAACTTGAAATACAGAGTATAACACAGAACATTGTTGTCAGAAAAAATACACCTAGTCCATCTAGGTTGTCCTTATATTATTACATTTTTATTATTATTCTCATAATCTATACAAGCATGTATACATTCACATACAGTAGATTACCAACCATGTCTGCTAGATTTTTGTTCCGAGCATCTACTACTCTTTTAACAAAATAATATTTTGTAACACTGCTGCTCATCTCAGATTGTGCCTCCTTGTTCTTGCTTTTGACAGATATTTTACCCAACAAGTGAATACTGTACTAGTAATCCTTTGAGCATCTCTAGATGCATTTTTCTCTAAGAGCCTGATGTGATGATATATCACCCCCCCCCCCAAATATAAGTAGTCTGACTTCACAGAAAAAAAACACATTTCCCCCTCTGCTGCAATCATAATATTGACTCCATATACAGAGGCAAAGGCAATAAAAAAAACAAGGCACTCACCTCTTCTTTGAATCCCCTTTATTCCAACCAACAGTGAGGGGTTATAAACAGCATGCAGTTATAAAAGCAGCTCGTTATGTACCTGTATGCTGTTTGTAACCCCCCATTGTTGGATGGAATAAAAGCGATTGCAAAGAAGTGATAAGTGCTGCATTTTTTATTTTATTTGCCTCTGTGTATGGCATAGGCATGTATATTGCCTTAGAAAATGAGTGTCTGATGAGACGTAGCGACAACTCAATGGCTTGTGGATGAGCTCTTAGTAACAAAGTCTCATGCACATAGCCTGTGTGTTGGCACAAAGAATTTCCATAGGTTCATACTTCAGACCTGGTATGGTTTGAAAAAGACACGTCTATCATGTTCAACCAAGGAAGGAGAGAAGATGTGAATGAATGGGTATGGGCAACTTCAGTACATGAATTCAATAGTTTTACATAAGCATTACTGTTAATTTGTTCTAAGATTTTGTCTAAGCTTTTTCAAACCCCTTAACTGTTTTTGTTGTTAGCAGTTCCTGAGATAGGCTGTTCCACTGGTTCACAGTTATTATAGTAAAAAAGCTTGTCGCCTCTGGAAACTGAACATTTTTTCCTCCGGTGTGAGTACCCCATGTTGCCAGTATAAGCCACTGTATTTTTCTTTAGAAGGGTAAAAGATCACTGCAATAAGGTATGAGATGCTTTATGACACAATTTCCCAGTATTTATTAGTTACTTAAATGTTATACCTATAAGATTGTTGTACTATAGCAATGGGCTTAAGAAATTCAGTAGAAGTCAAATAAATCCAGATTCTTTTGGGTTAAACTGTAGGTCTAAACTGTAGACATTAAAAGGGGTACTCCGGCCCTAATACATCTTACGGCCGTCATGCCCCCTCCCATAGACTTGCATTAAGGGGTGGGTCGTGACATCACACGGGGCAGAGTCGTGGCGTCACGATACTCCGGCCCCGTGGTCGTCACGCTACATATTTGGAGCCTCCAGCGCTGCGGAGTGCTCACAAAGGTGGGTGCACAATGAAAAATTGCGGTGGTCCTCAGCGGCGGGACCCCCATGATCAGATATCTTATCCCCTAACCCTTAGGGGATAAGATGGTATTAGGGCTGGAGTACCCCTTTAAGCTCCATCTGCCCATCCATTCAGATGCATAATTGGCAATATCTGCCATTGCTAATTTGTGTGAACGACTGGAGGCTGTGTAATATGTTGGAAGCTGCACATCTACTTCTTTATAAAATAACCTCAAAATCCCTTTTGGCAGTGAACACATTTTACAGAATGTTCCTGTGAAACACACAGCTAGTCGTAACTATGTACTTCATACTACATGCCCCTGCATTTCTACTATAATATATATATATACATATACATACATATACATATATATACATATATACATATATATATATATATATATATATATATATATATATATATATACACACACACACACACACACACACGGCTGCCATCAGAAATTTCAGGGCCCCCCCACACAGCTCAAGGCCTGCCTCCCCCCCCCCCCGTTCCATGTAGAGATACATGGAGGAGGTGTGCCGGCCGCAGCTTCCTGCGGGGTACAGACGTCAGCTTCCAGCAAACCGCCGGGGCCTGTGCAGGAGATCACGCGGGGGGGGGGGGGGGAGGGGGTTGGGTGTGCGTTATATGGGATAAGTTATTTTTCACCAGACTACTCCTTTTAAAGAGGGGCCTACCCAAACTATATGGAAGCAACTATTAACAGAGGGGCCTACCCAAACTATATAGGGGGCTCCATTTAATTTTGGTAGGCCCCTCTGTTAATAGTTGCCCCTATAGTTGTGGTAGGCCCTCTGTTAATAGTTGCCCTCATAGTTGTGGTAGGCCTGGGCCCCTCTCAGAGAGGCCTACAACTATATGGGGGGAAAACTATTAGCAAAGAGGGGCCTACAACAACTATATGGGCCGGGGCACAATTTGCCACTATATAGTTGTTGTACGCCCCTTTCTGCCGTTAACCGTTGCCCCCAATGCTGTATCAATGCGCAGCGGTCGTGCGCAGGGGTGCAGCTAGAAACCACAGGGCCCGATTCAAAAAATTATCTCGGGGCTCCCTACCCCTCCCCGCAGACCCCCCCCCCCCCAGGACCCGGAAATTTTATAATAAGCAGCCCATGTTTTGGGTGGGGGTCCGACTGCTGAGACCCCCACCGATCACCTCGGTTGAAGTGGTTCTCTAGCTGTTGGAAAGCTAAAACTCCCATCATATCTGAAGAGCCTCTGGCAATGGGAGTTGTTGTTATGTAACAGCTGGAGAGACACAGATTGGACACAGTTTTACCCATCATCACTGCAGAACTTACAAGTGACTACAGTTCTGATGGGACAGTCAGGAGAATGCACAATATCAGTGACCTGAGTGACGTCTTCTGACTTGAGTGATATCTTCTCTGTTATCTTTTCTTCTTCATCTGGTCCAGAGACCAGGCCATCCTCCAGCTCCATCTTCTCTGCAGAGTCTGACATCCAGACATCATTGGCTCCTCACTTTGTCAGCAGATCCCCATCCTCTGCATGAAGACAGTAATCATTATAACCTTGCCAGAGAGTGTACCCTAAATAAAATACTGCCCCACACTGTACCCTAAATATAATACTGCCATACACTGTGCCCACTAAATATAATCCTGCCATACACTGTACCTTGAATATAATACTGCCCCACACTGTACCCTAAATATAATACTGCCATACACTGTGCCCACTAAATATAATCCTGCCCCACACTGTACTCTGAATATAATACTGCTATACACTGTACCCACTAAATATAATACTGCCACACACTGTACCCTGAATATAATACTGCCACACACTGTACCCTGAATATAATACTGCCCCACACTGTACCCTGAGTATAATACTGCCCCACACTGCACCCTGAATATAATACTGCCATACACTGTACCCTGAAAAGAATACTGCCACACACTGTACCCACTGAATAGAATACTGCCCCACACTGTACCCTGAATATAATACTGCTATACACTGTACCCACTAAATATAATACTGCCACACACTGTAACCTGAGTATAATACTGCCACACACTGTACCCTGAATATAATACTGCTACACACTGTATCCACTGAATATAATACTGCTATACACTGTACCCACTAAATATAATACTGCCACATACTGTACCCTGAATATAATACTGCCGCACACTGTATCCACTGAATATAATACTGCCACACACTGTACCCACTAAATAATCCTGCCACACACTGTACCCCCTGAATATAATCCTGCCACACACTGCACCCTGAATATAATCCTGCCACACACTGTACCCCCTGAATATAATACTGCCACACACTGTACCCACTAAATAATCCTGCCACACACTGTACCCACTAAATATAATCCTGCCACACACTGTAACCTGAATATAATCCTGCTATACACTGTACCCTGAATATAATACTTCCACACACTGTACCCACTAAATATAATACTGCCACACACTGTACCCCTGAATACAATACTGTCATGCACTGTACCCACTAAATATAATACTGCCACACATTGTACCCTGAATATAATACTGCCATACATGCATACACATCATATATACATATACACCCCCTCTTATCCTCTGTGTCCTCATCACCCCCATAAACCCCCTGCCAAACCTCTCCTCATCACCCCCATAACCCCCCCTCTGCACCTCTCATCCCCCCATAACCCCATCTGCACCTCTTATCACCCCATAACCCCACCTGCACCTCTCATCCCCCCCATAACCCCACCTGCACCTCTCATCCCCCCCCAAAACCCCCTGCACCTCTAATCACTCCCCTCTGCACCACTCATCACCTCCCTAACCCCCCCACCTCTCATCACCCCCATAACCCCCCTACAACTCTAATCACCCCCCTGCACCACTCCTCACCTCCATAACCCCCCCACCACACCACCTCTCATCAACCCCATAACCCCCCTGCACCACTTATTACCCCCCCCCCACACCACTCATCACCTCTTATCACTCCCATAACACCCCCCCCCCACCCCCACGCAAGTTCACTTACCCTGCTGGGATCGGAGATACCACGTGGGGCTTGTGCTGCTCCTGGTGCTGGATGGGGAGGATGAAGGAGATTGCGCAGGGACGTGGACAGGTCAGGTGATTGGAGGAGACGTGCATGCCTGTGTGGGGCACGTGACCTCTCTACTCCAATCAGCCCTTGGCCTGTCCGGCTCTGCCATAATTCTTAAGGGGCCCGCGCCCTAGAAATAAATGTGCGGGCCTGCAAGGACTATGAGGCCCGGTCATAGTCCTTGCGGGCACCCAGCGGTCAGTGAGTGACAGTCGCAGTCACTCACTGACAAGCAGGGACTCCATCAGGGGGGTGACAAGCCATAAAAAAAAAGGTCCAGGGACGTCCAGGCCCCCTGGAGCTCTGGGCCCAATACAGGTTGTACCCCCCTGATGGCAGCCCTGTACACACATACATATACACACACACACACACACAGTATCTCACGTATTGTAAATATTTTATTATCTTTTCATTTGACAACACTGAAGAAGTTATGTTGTGTCCCCTCAAAAATAACTCAACACAGCCATTAATGTCTAAACCTCAGCAATAAAAATGAGTAAACCCCTAAACAGCCCTAAGTGGAAATGTCAAAATTGGGCTCAATGTGTCAATATTCTGTGTGGCCTCCATTATTTTCCAGCCTTTTGGGCATAAAGTTTACCAGAGCTCCATGGGTTTCCACTGGAGTCTGGTGGATGTTAGAGACCTTCCGCTTCCCACCTTACATTTGAGAATGTTCCACAGATGCTCAATAGGGTTTAGGTCAGGAGACATGCTTGGCCAGCCTATGAATTTTACCCTCAGCTTCTTTAGCAAGGCATTGGTCATCTTAGAGGTGTCTTTGGGGTTATCATATTAAAATACTGCCCTGCAGCCCAGTCTCTGAAGAGAGGGGATCATGCTCTTCTTCAGTATGTCACAGTACATGTTGGCATTCATGTTCCCTCAATGAACTGTAGCTCCCCAGTGCCAGCAGCACTCATGCAGCCCCAGACTATGACACTCCCACCACCATGCTTGACTGTAGGCAAGACACACTTGATACAAACTGAACCAAATAAGTTTATCTTGGTCTGAACTTGGCTTAAGTAATCCATGCATTTGGTCTGCTTGTCTTCAGAAAACTGTTTGCAGGCTTTCTTGTTCTTCATTTTAGAAGAGGCTTCCTTCTAGAAAGACACCCATGCAGAAAATTTTGATGCATTTTTATGTGTGCGACATATGGTTTGAACACTGACAGGCTGACCCCCCCTCCCCTACTCTCTTTGGGTCTTGGCAATCTTCTAATAGCCTAAGCCATCTAACACTGTTAGAAAGAATAATATTTAGCTTCCAGACTAAACCCCAAAATCAATAATGAAGGACATTATTGGTACAATGGAACATTCAAGGCCTGCTTTATATAACAGCATGCATTCAGCATATAATAAAACTTGTTCTTCCCAAATGGAAAACCAACAATGTCAGGCAACGTTCTAATTAAAGAGTTCAGAGGTTTTATAGTATTAAGAAAAAACAGGGGAGAAAGGAGGCAACCTTACCTAGTCTCTACCCAAATTAGATCTGGCTTACAGCCCACCATTGGCCTGTAACCTTTCATCTGGAAGCATATTAAGGAGGCAGACATAAGCCAAAAAACACCATTCCATACATGACAGAGCATAAACAGTCAACAATCTAGGCAACATCAAATGAGAGAACTGCTGACATACCAGCAGCTGAATAGTGCATCTGTAGGTTGACACAGAGTCTGCACAGGGTAAGGAAAGTGGATTTAGGCCCTCCAATGAGATGTATGCTATTGCTTCAAACTCTATTTCAAGATCATCAGATTTACTTACTAGCAGATGTCACATTGAGCAGGGTATAGTGAAGCCCTGAGCTCACCCAGAACCCCTTTCCCTGCCTACTTGCATATCCACATATCCACCCTAGCCAGGAGATCCACGACTGGATGACGGTCCCTGCATTATTGGTGCAGAAGCGACACAAGTCAAAATAATAAACAGAAAGGTACAGAGGTCAGGATATGAAGGGTAAACAAGTAAAAACAAACAATAAGGGAACCAGAATTGTATATAACGGCAGGTATGCAAAGTGTTAACAAACAGGTTATAAAGAAGATAACAGAAAAAGCAGGTGTATAGGCAGGCCTGTCGCTACAGGACAGGCAAACCAAGCAATTGCTTGGGGCCCTGAGCTGGCTGGGGGCCCCCGAGCACAGCCAGTGCTTGCCCGTCCTGTAGCGATTAACAATCCTGCTCTTGGAGTTTGTGCTCCGGGCCCCAGGCACCCAAACAAGAGGGCCCCCGAATGTCTGACATGTTTTAAAAATAAACTAATTTGCAGCTTTGGAGTTCTTCTCACCTAAGCACAATCACGCCCCCCCCACCCCTGCTGCACTTGGTATCTTCCCTTAGCCCCAGACTCTTCTCTCAGCCTTCAGCTGTCTGAGCAGGAGGAGGGGGAGGGGGGAGGAGAGAAGCACAGAGCTGTGAGGAAAGGAGACCGCAGAGGCTGTACAACATGGGACCTGACTATAGTAGGTGTCCTGCATGTATTTGTGCATAAGCGTGTGTGTGGATATATATACATATATGTATGTCTATGTACTGTGCCTGTGTGTGTGTTACTACTGTGGATGACTATATGTAAAGTGCATGTATGTATCTATACCAGTGTTTCCCAACCAGGGTGCCTCCAGTTGTTGCAAATCTACAACTCCCAGCATGCCCAGACAGCCAAAGGCTGTCTGGGCATGCTGGGAGTTGTAGTTTTGCAACCTCTGTAGCCATCCTGGTTGGGAAACACTGATCTATTCTGTGTGTGTATGAAGCATGTACAGTATGTAATGTGTGCAGTATGTGTGTGTATGAAGCATGTACAGTATGTAATGTGTACAGTGTGTGTGTGTGTGTATGAAGCATGTACAGTATGTAATGTGTACAGTGTGTGTGATGCATGTACAGTATGTAATGTGTACAGTGTGTGTGTGATGCATGTACAGTATGTAATGTGTACAGTGTGTGTGTATGATGCATGTACAGTATGTAATGTGTACAGTGTGTGTCTGTGTATGATGCATGTACAGTATGTAATGTGTACAGTGTGTGTGTGTGTATGATGCATGTACAGTATGTAATGTGTACAGTGTGTGTATGATGCATGTACAGTATGTAATGTGTACAGTGTGTGTGTGTGTGTATGATGCATGTACAGTCTAATGTGTACAGTGTGTGTATGATGCATGTACAGTCTGTAATGTGTACAGTGTGTGTGTGTATGATGCATGTACAGTATGTAATGTGTACAGTGTGTGTGTGTGTGTGTGTGTATGATGCATGTACAGTATGTAATGTGTACAGTGTGTGTGTGTGTGTATGATGCATGTACAGTATGTAATGTGTACAGTGTGTGTGTGTATGATGCATGTACAGTATGTAATGTGTACAGTGTGTGTGTGTATGATGCATGTACAGTATGTAATGTGTACAGTGTGTGTGTGTATGATGCATGTACAGTATGTAATGTGTACAGTGTGTGTGTGTATGATGCATGTACAGTATGTAATGTGTACAGTGTGTGTGTGTATGATGCATGTACAGTATGTAATGTGTACAGTGTGTGTGTATGATGCATGTACAGTATGTAATGTGTACAGTGTGTGTGGGTGTGTATGATGCATGTACAGTATGTAATGTGTACAGTATGTGTGTGTGTGATGCATGTACAGTATGTGTGTGTATGATGCATGTACAGTATGTAATGTGAACAGTGTGTGTGTGTATGATGCATGTACAGTATGTAATGTGTACAGTGTGTGTGATGCATGTACAGTATGTAATGTGTACAGTGTGTGTGTATGATGCATGTACAGTATGTAATGTGTACAGTGTGTGTGTGTATGATGCATGTACAGTATGTAATGTGTACAGTGTGTGTGTGATGCATGTACAGTATGTAATGTATACAGTGTGTATATAATGCATGCAGTGGCAGATCCACAGGGGGGGGGGAACGGGGCTTGCCCCATCCCGTGCGTGCACCCATTGGAAAGCAACGCGGAGGAGCAGAGCAGCGAACAGGACAAGCGCTGGCCAGCATGGTAAGTGACCAGTGGCACATCAGCTTCAGTGCTCCGACCACCACTCCTCCAGTCCCAGGACCTACTGCTATGGTGGCCGGACAAAAAGAGCAGTGGTCAGAACACTGAAGTAGGGGGAACTGTAGTGGGGGAACTGTACTGCACCTAATGTGGGGAGAACTATACTGCACCTAATGTGGGGAGAACTATACTGCACCTAATGTGGGGAGAACTATACTGCACCTAATGTGGGGGAACTATACTGCACCTAATGTGGGGGAACTATACTGCACCTAATGTGGAGAACTATATTGCACCTAATGTGGGGGAACTACAGCCTAATGTGGGGGAACTGTACTGCACCTAATCTGGGGAACTATACTGCACCTAATGTAGGGAACTATACTGCACCTAATGTGGGGGAACTATACTGCACCTAATGTGGGGGAACTATACTGCCTAATGTGGGGGAAACTATACTGCACCTAATGTGGGGGAACACTGCTAGCCTAATGTGGGGAGAACTCTGCTGCACCTAATGTGGGGGGGAACTCTGTTGCACCTAATGTGGGGGGAACCCTGCCGCACCTAACGTGGGGTGAACTGTGCCGCACCTAACATGGGGGGAACTGTGCCGCACCTAATGTGAGGGGAACTGTGCCGCACCTAACGTGGGGGGGGGGGGGGACTGTGCCGCACCTAACGTGGGGGAACTGTGCTGCACCTAATGTGGGGGCCCCGTATAGACGTTCGCTCACGTAACGCTCCCAGCATTCAAGGGCCCGCGTTACTACGTCCTGACACTGGCCCTAGAGCGTGACGTGTGTGAATGTCCATTTTGATTGGGGCCCCCTAATTCCTTCAAACGGCCCTGTGTATAGGGTAGTGACTAACAGCTTCAGGACAAAGGTAATACAGCAGGAGGGAGAGTATTAACAAATAGGTTACCAGGAATGAAGGTGAGTAAAGTCAGGACAGATCAAGATTCACTGGTACAGGATCACACATAAAGACACACCCAGATTTAGGCAAAACAAAAAGCAATGGATTAGGACCTATACAATGGTGCAGTAGAAAACACAAACAAGTCAGAATACAGGTTCAATTAACAGACAAGACTAAACAGACAGTAGTACAGACAGATCAGAAGACACAGGACAAGGCTAAAGACTACATAAACGTGTCAGAACTAAAAATCCATGGTAAAATCAAACTAACAAGACAGAACTGAAATTAACAGGACTAAACCAGAAAAAAGCTAAAATTCAAGCAAATCAAGAGCAAGAGCCAGAAGGCTGTGGAGAAATCAAATATGCCATCTCAGGTGCTGCTTGGCCCGAGCCTGTAACTCTTAACTGACCAGAGCGCAACATACAAAGCCTGGTCAGGTGCGATCATTACACAGGTATACATTGTGGACAACTTTCTTAAAGGTGTACTTCGGCGCTAAACATCTTATCCCCTATCAAAAGGATAGGGGATAAGATGTTTTTATAGGGGCATGACGTCACAAGTGGGTGGAGCCGTGACATCACAATACTCCGTCCCCTGCACTGCCCGTCATCAGCCACAGAGCAATCCTCGCTCCGTGCAGCTGAAAAACGGGGGTGCTGCAGGAGAGATCGTGGGGTCCCAAGCGGCGGGATCCCTGCGATCTAACATCTTATCCCCTATCCTTTTTACAGGGGATAAGATGTTTAGCGCCGGAGTACACCTTTAAAAGGTCCCTTGCGGCCCTGTTCTAAAATAAAAAGTATCACGTTTTCCCTCATCATTCTTCACTCAATAACCCATAATGACTAAGCAAGTACAGAATTTTTAAATTGCTTGCTTATTTATTAAAATAGAAAAACTTAAATTTTGGAATGGACATAAGTATTTAGACCTTTTACTAAAACACTTGAAATTTAGCTCCGGGAGACCCCCATTTCTATTGTTCATCTTTGATTTTTTTACATCTTGATTGGAGTCACCTGTGGTAAATTCAGTTTGGAGAGGATTTGGAAAGACACAGTCTATATAAGGTGTCACACCTGACCATGAATATCAGAGCTTACACCAAGCCATAAGAAGGAAAGAACTGCCTGTAGAACTCAGAGACATGATTATGTGGAAGAACAGATCTGGAATAGGGTACAACAATTTCTGCTGCACTGAAGATTTCCAAGAACAGTGGCCTTCATAATGCTTAAATAGAAAAAGATTGGAAAAATCAAGGCTTTGGTAAGAGAGTTGACCAAGAAACCAATGGTTACTCTGGCTTAGCGCCAAAGATCCTGCGTGAAGTTGGGATAATCTTCAAGAAGGTAAACCATTAATGCAGCACACCACCAAATATGGGCTTTATAGTAGAGTTGCTTTTGTAAAAGAAACATGAAAGCCTGCCTGGAGTTTGCAAAAAAAAAAAAAAGCAACTAAAGGACTCTCAGACCATGAGAAACAAGATTCTCTGGTCTGATGAAACCAAGACTGAACATGTTCTAAGGGTCATGTCTGAAGGAAGAAAGGAATGATTTCCTACCGTTAATTCTGTTTCCACTAATCCTTCATGACGGCACCAGAAATGGAGGTTGTTCCTCCCATCATTGTTGGCACAGGAAATAGAGAGGGTTAAAAGGGCCCCTCCCCAAACACACCCCAGTGCTTTTCAAATTACTACCAGGATGTGAGATATAGCGAACCCAACACCAACAATATAGGGTGGGCGTTACAGTGGTGCCGTCATGAAGGATTAGTGGAAACTGAATTAACGGTAGGAAATAATTCCCTTTTTCCACTGCATCCCTCTTCATGAAGGCACGAAAAATGGAGCCAGATAAGTAGCTCTAGGGAGGGACCACGGCCTGTAGGACCTTGTGCCCAAAAGAGCAGTCTTTATTGGCCAATACATCCAACCTGTAATGATGGATGAATGTGTGAAGACTTGACCACATAGCCGCCCTGCAGACCCGATCCGGAGATGCATCTGCTTTTTCGGCCCATGACAAGGAAATCGCTTTTGTAGAGTGTGCTTTATAAGCTTTTAAAATAGCAGATTTGATCCATCTGCCAACTGTACCTTTAGAGGCCTTCTTACCTCTATTCTTAGCCCCATACTGAACAAAAAGATTCTCTTCTGACCACCACTCAGCCGTAGCTTCTTGGTATCTGAGAATAATCCTCCTAACATCGAGAAAATCAAAAACGTGTTCTTTCTGATTTTTGGGGTTCTGACAAACAGAAGGTAAAAAAATCTCTTGACGTCTATGAAAAAAAGACACCTTGGGGAAAAAAATCTGGACTTGTCTGAGAATTATTTTCTCCTCTGTAACCTTGAAAAAGGCTTCTCTAATATAAAGGGCTTGCATTTCCCCTATTCTGTGGGCTGTAGTGATGGCAACTAAAAAGGCCGCTTTCTATGAAATAAATGTAATTTCAGTGGCAGAGACAGACTCAAAGGGGCTTTTGGTTAACCCTGATAGAACAACATTGAGATCCCAGCAAGGTATGGAAGGTCTGGACCTGGGTCTGATGACACTGACCCCCTCTGTAGGGACAGGAAAAACACTGGGATGTGTTTGGGGAGGGGCCCTTTTAACCCTCTCTATTTCCTGTCCCAACAGTGATGGGAGGAGCAACCTCCATTTTTGGTGCCGTCATGAAGAGGGATGCAGTATAAACCAGTGCTCTGCTGATCACCTGCCCAATACCATCCCTACAGTGAAGCATTGTTGTGGCAGCATCATGCAGTGGGGGAGTTTTTCAGAGTGTGGGACAGGGAGACTGGTCATGAAAAGCAGAATGGAACAATATTCTTAATGAAAATTAGATCCAGAGTGCTCTGGATCTCAGACTGGGCTAAAGGTTTGCCTTCTAAAAAGACAATTGAGGAGATTTATCAAAGCTTGTGCAGAGGAAATGTTGACCAGTTGCCCATAGCAACCAATCAGATTGCTTCTTTCATTGTTAAAAAGGCCTCAGAAAAATAAGAGAAGCAATCTGGTTGCTATGTGCAACTGCAACACTTTTCATCTACATAGGTTTTGAAACATCTCCCCCAATGACCCCAAGCATGCTGCCAAGACAACACAGGTGTGGTTTAGGGACAACTATGTCAATGTCCTTGAGACAAATCCCTGACTTGAACCTAGTCGAACATCTCTGAAGAGACCTGGAAATGTCTTCCACTGATGATTCAGATCCAACCTGACAGAGCTTTGCAGGATCTGCAGAGAAGAAACGCAGAAAACCCCCAAATCCAGGTGTGCAAACCTTGTGTCATCATACCAAAGAAGACTGGGGGCCATAATCGCTGCCAAAGGTGCTTCAACTGTACTTAGTAAAGGGTCTGAACACTTATGTGATTTTGGAACTTACCTGCCAGACAGTAATGGACATGCTTAGGAAAGATCTGTGCTTGTCTTTGGGCTAAATGGCTGTGTTTGTAAGTGTGAGGTCACTTTTCTCCCTCCCACACATCAGTTACCCAACCCATTGCAGCACAGCTATGCTCTCTTACATGCATGCTGTGCTTGAAACTACAATTCCTTGCAGCCCTGTAGAGAATGATCTCTCTTTCATCCAGCAGATCTCTTTCTCACCCATTGAAGCACAGTCACGCTCCCTTTCAACACCTGACTATTGATGTAATGTCTCAGGTTGCACTTCAACCTGGGAAAAGCCTAAGATAACACCCATTTTGTATGCTGCAAAAAATGAACATTGTGGTAGAGATCACATAAGAATTGGGAGAACATACTATATTTACAGCCCCTGTAGCTCAGTCAAATGAAAAAAAATCTCAGAATACCTCTTTAACTTAAAGGAACCTCTGATTATCAGTTCCCTGAAATGACAGGATCTCCAAAGGGGATACAATTGAATGGACATTCAAAGTTGGGGATAAATAGTGGTATTAACAGAGATCAGAAGGGAGTGCAAAAACCTAATGTACAGTAGTTGCTGGTTGTACATTGTTTTAGATGGTAGAAGTCACCGCCATACATGCATGTTCACTTTCATAGGATAAGGACACACCTTTTACTCAATTCATGCCGAAAGAAGTCTAACAGCATAAATATACACATCAGATTGGTCAAGAGACCAGTTACTGTCCCAGACTGACAGGCCAAATACAGAATTCCCTGAGTGGCTTTAACATAGGATGAAGGCATGTGCTCAAATTGATGGAAATGTGGAGTCACTGCATCAGGACAGGTACATGTGAAACTTGCAAAATGCATGGAACTTTACATAAATAGTGGAAATCACATTGAATATGGTATAAATAAAATTAAATGTTGCTGAACATTTTAAAAATGTTTTGAAAATATGTATTCTGGCTATGTGTCCAGACTTTAGGGATACCCTGTATTTAGGAGCACCTTGACCAGTTGAGGAAAATGTTGATCTAGGAGAGACAAGTCTGGAGCTTAAATTGGGCAATTGACTTAGTGCACAGTAACCATAAAAAGTGGCCTCAAAGACCTATAAGTTTTCAGCCAGTCACAGAAAGCATGGTATCACTCATATACACTAACCACAGATCTTGCAGCTGGCAAATGTCATATTTTCATTATAATATCATGGTAGATTGAATCATTAAGTGGAGATGTACGGGATTAAAAAAACATGACTGTTATTCCAGAAACAGCGCCACTCCTGTCTAATGGCTGCATGTGGTATTGCAGCTCAACCTTATTTACTTCAACAGAGATGAGCTGCAATACTAGGAACAACCTATAGACAGAAGTGGTCCCCTTTCTGAAAGAGAGCAGCTCTAATGGTGCACAACTCCTATTGCAGCTTCAAGTAGGAAGAAGATGAGCCTTCAGAAACAACAAAAATTGATCATACAGAGGAGGGGATTATAGTACTGTGTTCTTGTATAATGCTCGTGACTTGATCATTGAAAAAGGTGAGTTCATTTTTACAACATCAAAAAGTTGGAAATTAACCTTATGTTTTCTGATTCAAACACAGGGGGGAATAATATTTCTCTGCACTAGCAAGATTGCTCAAAAGATTTACACATGCTTTGTTTTTCGCAAATTTTTGTGTGCAAAGTGGGAATTTGCACAATATTTTACACGTAGATGGGGTTGCACTCATTTGCCACTCTGTGCTAGTGCACAAAATGATAAATTACCCTGATAGTGTTATATAGAGAATGCAAGGAGAGCATAACAATACAAGTATAGGAGAGGTAATTTTCCTTGATATATAGTTGCACATGGCTATAGTCAACAAGTACATTACCATTTGCCCCACACACATGCTGGCTGCTTCCATCATAGCTCCATCAGCTATAGACCTTGCCGTCTCCTTCTCAATATGCAGATTCCCTGACAGCAACTCTTCTACCACCTGCATAGGTTGGAAGAGAAGGTTGTTTTTTAACCAACAAGAAATATGAAAAATGCAATGTCAGTAGAACTATGTTTTATAAAATAGCGTACATACACTTCTGTATTCATCCAGGGTTATCTTGCTGTCATTGTCTGTGTCATACATGTGGAACAGGACTGAAAGATAAAAAGTCCACAATTTACAATGTAAGTAGTGATTCCAACCTAATTACCATTACCACCTCTGAAAATGTCATTACCAGGGAACCATATTCTGATTCCTACCTCAAAGATGATTAGTCTAAAAGTAGGTAAAACATACATGAATCCTAGTGCTAAAGTTTCGGTGAGACTTGTCAACTGATTTACTGTAAGCAGTTCTCATCCGGCCATAGAAAAGAAGGATGATATTTAAACCAGCAGTTGCACTGCTGCCATGACCATGATTGGTCTTACTTAGCCATCACCAGCATGTTGTATACTACTCAGCTCTCTATGGATCCTGATTGCTTGCTTGTTCCTTGACCTTCCTCTATCCATCTGATTTGCACTCGATGCCCACTCCTTTTTGACCTGGCTTGTCCTGACTCTGCCCTGTCAAATAGTTCACTACACTTCCCTCTAGGTTTTGACTCTTTGGGTTGTTTTTTGTTGAACCCCTTATCTACTGATTTTGTACATAGTCTGCCCATTTGGCACTGACCCAGCCTTTCTGATTATCCTCACGTCCCTGCACTTAATCCAGCATGGGGGGGGGGGGGGGGGGCAGTTGGGTCAGCTGTTTAGGGCAAATTGTCAAAGTAGGTAGAAATAGTGGTTGGGGTGAGCATCACTGTTCCCTACCGCTATAAGTGATATGTGGTTTGGAGGCCGAGGGCAGTTACATCAACTATACATTTACTTTGCATTTTGTTAATTGAGAAAAAAAAACATCAGAGATTTTATGAGATTAGAAAAAATGTCTGCTTGTTTCCTGTAAAAGTGACACCCTATCATACTCATCGATCTTCCCTATGAAATAATAATGCTGGAACATCTTTCTTAATAACTATGAGCTGTGCGAACTGACACACATCACATTCTTGACACCCACCTGTAAATTTATTCACACATTTCTTGGGGTAAAAATATATAGTACAAGAAAAATGCTCTAGAATTCAGGGCCACAATTTTATACTAAAACAGGCAGGTCAGAAGCATAGGTCAGTGCTAGTAGTATGATGCTCAACAATCACTTACTATAGATCAGTACTGCATTAAAACAGGCTAAACTTGATGATCTTCTTTAAGTTGCATAAAACTAAACCTTCTATTGTTCTGGCAGGGATGGCAATGACATCACACTAGCAAAACACATAGGCCCAGATATATCAAACTGTGTGAGAGAAAAAATTTAGTGATTTTCCCACAGCAACCAATCACAGCTCAGCTAATGAGCTCTGGTAAAGTGAAAGCTGATCTGTGATTGGTTGCTGTGGTAAAATCATTCTACTTTTTCTCTCACACAGTTTGGTAAATCTGGTCCATAATGATTACCCTGTATTATTACAAGAGGTCTAATTATAACCTCATTCATGCTGAATAGATACATTGCAATGCTTGCAATGTGTCAATCTTTGCAGATTGTACTAAACTGTGTGAAGCGGTTAACACAACAGAGGACAGTGCACTGTGTATAGCAGATAACACAACAGAGGACAGTGCACTGTTTCAAATGGATCTGGATAGGTGGAGGTTTGGACTGAGAAGTGGCAGATGAGGTTCAACACTGATAAATGTAAGGTTATACACATGGGGAGGAAACTCCAGACTGGGATTATGTATTAACTGTAGCAAAAAATGTCAAGCAGCTGCTGCCAAGGCAAATACATTCATGGGGTGAATCAAAAGGGGCATAGATGCCCAGTGTATAACAAAGTCATAGGGGAGCTGGAAAGGGCTCAAAGTCAGGCAACCGGAATAATAATGGGAATGGGAGGACTACAGTACCAGAAAGATTAACAGAATTAGGGTTATTTAGTTTAGAAAAAAAGACAGCATAGGGGAGACCTAATAACTATGTATAAATATATCAGGGGGCAGTACAGAGATCTCTCCAATGGTCTATTTATACCCAGGACTGTATCTATAACAAGGGGGCATCCTCTAGATCTAGAGGAAAAAAAGGTTTCTACACAAGCAAAGAAAAGAGTTCTTTACTGTAAGAGCAGTGAGACTGTGGAACTCTCTGCCAGAGAAAGTGGTCATGGTGAACTTAATAAAAGAGTTCAAAAGGGGCCTGGATGTGTGTCTGGAGAGTAATAACATTACAGGTTGTGGATACTAGATTTATAGGGACAGAACATTGATCCAAAGATTTATTCTGATGACGTGTTTGGAGTCAGAAAGGAATTTCCCCCCTAGTATGGGGCAATTGGCATCAGCCTCATAGGTTTTTTTTTTTTTTTTTTTTTTATTTGCCTTCCTCTGGATCAACACAGTAGGGGCACAATAGGGATATAGGTTTGACTTAATGGACTCTTTTCAACCTCATAAACTATGTGACCTTACATTTTGTCTTTTTTTCTTGTCTTCATCTGTTATTTAAGACTTTATTGACCTTTGCATATAGTCTTTAACATATGCCTGTATTTATATTAGTCTTTCATCCTATGCTTATGTCATGTTAGAAATTAGTAATGATAGAGTATATTCACATGTAGCAGTCAGATTGCTTTCAGAAATTTCTTCCACTGTCCCATCTAAAAGGCAACATGTCACATTGAAAACGCAGTCTAATCTGCAGACATCATGTTATAGAACAGGAGGAGCAGAGCAGATTCATATATATTCTGGGAAAAGTTCCAGGATAACTAGTCATTTATTCATGTAAGTCTCTGATCATTTTGAGCCAAGTAGTAATATGGTCCATCCTACTCAATGATTGACAGCTAAGTGTGCTGGAGAGAACTGTCCATCATTGAGAGTTACATGAAGAGATTACAAGTTAAGTTATCCTTAAACTTTTCCAGAACAACCACTCAGCTCCTCATTCTCCAATATAACGCCTGCCGACTGGACCACATCTTAGGCTGGATACAAGCAAAGGAAAAATCCAGAGCTGGACAGGTGGAATGAAATCACAAACTTTATTTTCTTCTAGAAAGGGGGAGAAGCGTTTCATGGTGTCCCACTTTGTCAAAAGCCTACTGCCAGTGTTACACACAATGTTAAAATAAAGTACATCTTACCAGCTGATAAATATCAGCTGAGAGCACCCAATTAGAACAATGTATAACACGGGTGCATCACTACTCATGAAACAAGGGGTTAACATTAACCCCTGAGATACATGTATTTTGCATAGAGACAAATTCTAAAATGTATAATAATCATAAATATATATCATTTGCATGAAACTCAGGATATATAACGTCTCATGATGTGTGTATAATGATACCAAAAAATTGTGTTGGCTAACAAAGAAAAACAAAAGAGCCAAAAAGCACAGTTGCCACAGTGTGAACAGCAGCCAAATAATGGAACCTTGACATGTTCAGAACATTTCAAGTTCCATGGATCCAAAGTTTGTTGTCTGGTTGTCTACTTCCCAAAACAAAAATCCCAAAACTCTCTCTATTCAAAAGTTTTCTGTGATCATTTTGGCAAGAAAACTTTTTCAATGCCCTGTATTTCCAGACTGGCGGTATCACCTCTGTGACACTCTCTGAAGTGTCACGTGAGAGATGACACTCCCACAGCATTGTTGGGGATATCAGAAATGTGTCTTCTCACACGGGACTTCAGAGAATTAACTGTACAACCCACGTACTGTTTTTTGCAGTGGTACAGGCTTCTAAGTATACAACTCCCCTTGTGTCACAGTTGATAACATTCTTGTGGGCATATTTTTTAGCTGTACTATACTAAATAAATTCAGAAGTTCTAGTCATATATGTACAGGTAATACAACGTGTTTTAGCACATTTATAGTTACCCTTGCAAGTTAACCAATGAGAAGCTGTAGGCTGCGAGGAATTAAATTCACTGGGGGAAAGAAATACCTAAAGTGGAAGCTTTTTTTGGATACACAGTTTACACCTTCATTCACTATCGGTTTAAAAATAATATCTTGTTCTAGGATAGGAATATAGTGTTGTGCAATTAGTTTATTTGCATGAACTGTCTACTGTACGATGTGATAAAAAAGGTTTTATTGTCGTTTTCTTAGCACATGTCTGATGTTCTGTTGTAAGAAATTCGATCCTGTCGGTTTAAAGACAGGGCTCTGGTCTTAGCCCTTTCTATATTTTGTTTATAATAGCCCCGTTGGAGAAGACGGTCTGAGAGTTTTTTTGCTCCATTGTTAAATGTATTTATATCAGAATAATTCCTTCTCAGTCTATGAAATTCTCCATATGGAATATTATTGGTTACATGTTTTGGATGACATGATTTTTTCTACAAAACAGTGTTACCAGCTATTGGTTTTCTGTACGGTTTGACCACTACAGATCTGTCTTGGCTGGTGAGTATCACGACAAGAAAGGGAATTTCGTTGGATCCAATAACATGACAACAAAACTAAAATTCATAGCATTGTAATTTAAATACTCAATGAAAGCATCATATTCCATCTTTTCACCTTTCCAGATTATTACCAAAGCATCAATGTAATGCCCTACCCAGTGCAAAGACGGACATAAAAATATTTGCAAACAAGGGAGACTATTTCGCCCCCATAGAGGCCCCCCTCGTTTGCAAAGAGAATTGTCCGTCAAACAAAAAAAAATTATTGGTGAGTAAAAACTCCACCGCCATAAACAAAAATTCCTTTAGTGAAGGTGAATATGTGCTGTGATAATCCAAAAAATACCTTAATCCGGACAGGCCCTCTCCCATCGGAATGGAAGAGTAAAGGGCAGTGACATCATACGTGCCCCATTTGGGGTCGTCTGTCCAAGATAGGATGTCAAGAATACCCAAGAGGTGTTTAGTGTCTCCGATGAAAGATGGAGTAATTTTAGTGAGAGGTTGCATATAGCCATCCACCCATTCACCCAATCTTTCCCCATACGAGCCTATCCCCGCTACTATGGGGCGGGGGAAAACCCCCTTATACCCCTTGGGCAACGTATGGAAGATAGGGGTGACTGGGTGGTGTACATATAGATACTCCGCAGTTCTCTGGTCTAAGACCCAATAGCATGTCTTTCCGTTAAACATTTCATTTTATTTTGAATGGTATTAAATGGGATCAGAAGTAAATTTTCTATATGTAGTCACGTCATTAAGTAACTCCTCATTAATTTTTTTGTATAAATCTGCATTGAGTAGGACCACGGAACTACGTTTTTGCAATACAGATCCAGTATCAGGTTTTTGATGAAAAATGGATTCCTCACAACCGGACTAAACTGTATCAAAACAAGTGTACAAATTTGAACCCATATACGGTTAAAAACCTTATATAGTTAGAAAAATTATGTCCGGTTGCTTCCGTTTCTTAAGAAAAACTGTATACGTTTTTAACTTTTCACTCCATTATGAATAAAATGTCACTTGTTTGATTGAAATTCCAAGAAAAAAAACTTTCGGTGTACACTGCGCATGAGCAAAGTAAAAAAACTTAAGGTGAAAACTGGATGGAACCGTTCGCACATACGGTTCTGTACGGTTCCCATTGACTCATGTTAAAAAATATGTATATGTTTCCATACGGTTCTTCACCCAGACCAAAAACCATGGTAGGCGATGGTTTTGGGTACGGGAAAAAAACGGACACAACCGGATGCATCGTTTGGCATACGGTTTTCAATGGAGAGTCAATGCATACAGTTTTCAATACGGTTCAGTACGGTTTTCAAATTGAAAATGTATACGGGAACTGTATTGCAAAAATGTGGTGTGAACCCAGCCTTACTCATGACAGGTTCCCTTTAAGGGTGTTTGACAAAATCCATGCACAAATCCACACACTTGCTTACAAAACAACCCTATCCAGTATGGATCTGATCTTCAGTCAGGATTTTAACAGAGCCCAAGTATACTAAAAATAAGGAGGATCATTGCAAACCATATAGAAATGGCAACCTTGACCCTTGCCCATACTCTGACCTTGTCCACTATAATCTGGCCTCTAATGTAAATTTTATGAACAAAAAAAAAAACTTTGTGCAAAGCTCATTTGTGCTAAAAACTGCAACTTTTTTGCTGGTTTGCATTGTTTACAATGGGTAGGTTTAGTGAGCAAGAGGCATGGTCTATAGCAGCTCCTAGCACTGAGTAGATTTCAGTTTGGAGCGCACAGACTGTCACCAATGTACCATAGTTATTACAATGCCAGTCTCTCTCTGTAAAATTGGTGCATGTAAAATCGGGTGCTTTCACAGTCATGGCCCTATGAAAATGAATGCTAAAGTTTAGGTGTTACCTACAGACTCTTTCAGAACAAGATAGTGTTGAACAAGACAGATGGAGCCATGTCGGTCCCTGTAGACTACTCTTCCATTTAGCTTGAAGTAGTTTTTACTTGAATGTCCAGCTTTTTTCATGGAACATACATTGGTATCTTATTGTAGTGTAATGATATTTCTACTCTGAAAGGACCGCACTATAGTATGTATATAAATATGAATAATCCTTTAGCTCTAAGTAACAGAAGCCAAGCTGCTGTGATAGACCAGATTTTATATGGGTTATTTTAATGTCGTCCATTGGGTTTCTGGTAGGTGACAGAAAGGATGGACAAAAAGATTGTGCTACGTTTGTTGTCAAAAATACTGGAATGGCCGATGAACCCCCAATAGAAGTTCCTAACGCAGATTATCTTCCATAGCAATGTACAATATAGCACAAGACAGAAGTGAGGACGTGATAAGATAATACAAGCTTACAAGAGATACACAGAATATATATATTGTATATTATATATATACTTAACCAACATGTTTATGCATACTGGTCTTACTGATCTGCAAAAACTCTACTTACATCTCAGCTTGTCCTTACGACATGAACTAATGTTCTCCTCATCCATATGCCCTCCCATGGGGCGGAAGTAAGACATAATGATGAGGAATTGCTCAAAGTTAATTTCACTTTCATACCCTTCAGATCCTGTCCGTAGGTTCCTGCAAAAGAAAGGACAGGACTTTCTATGATAAGTCGCACAAAGCGATGCGTCACAATGAGGGCACAATAGGACAATATAAAATCCAGCTCAATTAGGAGAGCGAATACATTTGGAACATGCTCTTGTTTATTTTGAGGCCTCTGGAACTAGGCCTTTCCTGGCTAAACTGCAACTTGGGAGCTCTGGTACATTAATAATTTGGGTCAAAGCCACTTCTAAATGAAGTAAGAAGCTAATGGAAATTATTTTATTCTACAGTGCCAGGACATGACTGAGTGACATCACAAGTTACTAATCTATAGTTAATATTGTTATTATTGTTGATGTATATAAAGTATGTGAACAACGGAATTACATCCATTAATCTCAAGACAATCTGACAGTATGATGGTGGAAAAAAAAAAAAAAGGTACTAAGATTCTCAGATATTTTGGCAGCATAATAGCGACAAGTAATCAGCGGAGGAATATTTATACTACTAGAATAGTAGTGCTCTTATAGTCTCCACACAGATTATAGCCCATGGCAATGTGGACAATGTATGCCGAATGGATTTGAATGGGTTGACATCAGGCCCAGATCTCCAGTGCTGCAGTCTTAACACATGACTCAATTGGCACGCGATGTCTTCCCCATCTCTAAGCACAAAACATATTGTAAATGTTTCTCTTTGTTTAACAAATAGTTCCACCAGTCTCTTCCTATCCATCTTATGACTTTCCAACCAAAAATAAATAAATAAAATATTTAGGGTCTATTCACACATATTTGATGCACAGGATTTGAAGCTGTGTTCAGTCATTTAGTTTACATTGAACTCTGCAGTATAAAATCTGAAGCTTCAAATCCTGCACATGAAATATGTTTCATGTGAATTCACCCTAAGGGTAGGATCACACACAGCACAGACGCAACATATAAGATGCTGCGGATGAACTGCTGGCAGTTGCAGAGCAAGCTTCCTGTAGCTCTGTATGTCCATTCATAGCAGCAGATTTCCCTGTGGCAGTCACAAGCTGACACACAAAGCTACCCGGCAGTGCATCCGCAGCGTCAAATCTGCTGCAGATGCGCTGTGTGTGACCCTACTCTTACAGTATATTCCAAGGTTTCCCAACCAGTGTGCTTAAATAAGGAAAAAGTTTGATAGTCTCAACTGGCAGGCAGGAGGTGCTCAAGCCCACATGCGGTTGTGCATATATACTGGGGGAGCAGATCCTGTCCTTGTAGTCTGTTGCTAAGGGTGATCCCCAGCATAAAAACGCATACGGTGGGGGATGCCTGCAACAGACTACAAGTGCCACATTAACATCATACACCAGATAAGCGGTGCAGATGTGTAACAATTAGAATAATAACATACAGGGATTAGGTACACAACTGTGGTAGATGTGACAATGAAATTGGCTAACCCTCAACACTGATGTTAAAATTTAGACATTAGCCAGTATATCCTTACATGAAGGACATACCTTAGTCTGCACACCAACACCAAGGTTTCTCAAGTGGCATGGGACCTAGCACTAACCTACCTGTGCCTGATAACCAAACCAGGGGCCAGTGGGCAATTACGGCAGCATTAGGTCCGACTCACAGCTTGCTCCCAGTTACCTCCAGTGTGAACTGGGCACACATACAATGGGAGGAGGGAGGCAGGCTATAAGCCCCACCCAAGTCTCAACTGGCAGGAAGGAGGTGCTGAACCCCCTAATTGATGTGTGGGCTCAGGTATGTCCTTCATATAAAGGATATACTGGCTAATGTCTCAATTTTAACATCAGTGTTGAGGGTTAGCCAATGTCATTGTTACATCTACCACAGTAGTGCACCTAATCCCTGTATGTTATTCTTCTAATTGTTACACATCCACACCGCTTATCTGGTGTAGGATGTTAATGTGGCACTTGTAGTCTGTTGCCGGCATCCCCCACTGTATGCATTTTTATGCTGGGGATCACCCTTAGCAACAGACTACAAGGGTAGGATCTGCTCCCCCAGTATATATGCACAACCGCATGTGGGGTTGAGCACCTCCTGCCTGCCAGTTGAGACTCTCTCTCTTTTTTGTTATTTAAGTCTAATACTTGGAGATGTAAAACTCCACATTTTATGCACCTTTATTACCACTCTAGGCTGCATTCAGGTTCACCTGTGAGGCCGGCATGCATACTCAGCCACTTGGGTGGGGCTTATAGCCTGCCTCCCTCCTCCCATTGTATGTGTGCCCAGTCCACACTGGAGGTAACTGGGAGCAAGCTGTGAGTCGGACCTAATGCTGCCGTTATTGCCCACTGGCCCCTGGTTTTGCTTATCAGGCACAGGTTGGTTAGTGCTAGGTCTCTTGCCACTTGAGAAACCCTGCCGTTGGTGTGCGGGCTCAGGTATGTCCTTCATATAAGGATATACTGGCTAATGTCTCAATTTTAACATCAGTGTTGAGGGTTAGCCAATGTCATTGTTACATCTACCACAGTAGTGCACCTAATCCCTGTATGTTACCAACCAGTATGCTCACAGCTTTTGCCAAACTACAACTCCTATCATGCCCAGACAGCCTTTGGTTGGGAAACATTGGTGTATTCACTTATACCAGCACTGTGCTGTTCACTTAAAAACGTATGTTTTTACCACCCTAAATTGCCTCTGTATTTCAATATGGTTCTTGGCCAAAATAGATATGCCCCAGTAACTGTGAATACAGCCTTAGGATAGGATCACACACAGCGCATGTTTCTTATGTAGACTCATGTTTAGGCTCTTGGTAGGGTATGGATTGATGCTTTGGTCATACAGTATAAGGATAGGGTCACACACAGTGCATCCGCAGCATATTTTACGCTGGGGATGCGCTGAGGGCAGTCGGTCTGCCGTCCCTCTGTGACTGCCTCAGCACATCGGCAGTGTCAAATATGCTGCGGATGAACTCTGTGCACTCTTATACTGTATGACCAAAGCATCAACCCATACCCTACCAAGAGACTAAACATAAATCTACTATTAGCATGTAAATATGTTTACATAGGAATGCCAAAAATCTGACACACATTAGAAGAACATGGCAGTAGATATAGAATTTGTTATTTTCATGGCTAAAAAGTACTTTACATGCATGCCTCTTAAACTTACCTTCTGTCAAAAAAAGCTTTTTTTATTTTCTCCCTAATAGGATTCTGCGTCAAGTCTGGAACTTTTTCGAAATCTCTTATACTAAAAAAAGAAGGTAGAAAATGTAAATATCATCTTCTGTTTATTGTGATATACATATTATATTATTATATACATATACAATATATACTAAACACTAGTGTTGCTTGCGAATATTCGCAATGCGAATTTTATTCGCAAATATCACATATTCGCGTATTCGTTTTTTTTATTTTTTCACAGTACACATCACAGTGATCATCCCTCTCTGCTTCCAGCTTGTGTGGTGTAAAGAAGGCTCAAATACTACTATGCGAGACTGGCGTACGAATTTTTGCTTATGCAAATTTCTGCATATGATGATTTTCGCATATGATAATTTTCGCATATGCGAAAATAAACGCGAATATTACGAATATGCAAATTTAGCGAATATATGACAAATATTCGTCCATATATTCGCGAAATATCGTGAATTCGAATATGGTCTATGCCGCTCAACACTACTAAACACGGCAGCATGTACAAAAAGGCTCCTTTAAGGGAGGGGGAACATAAGACTATCTCTTGCTATATACCCTCTGTATGTTATATATAACCATAAAAATACATATAGTGTAGCATTTAGTACTTGCCATATAATAATACTAGATGGGTAAATAAATGAATTGGCCCCCTAATACAGGAATGCTATAAGCCAATGTAGACTCCTAAAAATGGAATATATACCAAAAGGAAAGACGGAGCTACTCAAAGAGTATAATAAATGACAATGTCTTTATTGAATTACAACATGAATAAAATACATTATAAAGGAGGAAAAAGGGCAGCATACCCGGGACTATGATGTACTGAGCAACAGAAAATAATAAAAGGTGCAAATACAATAATGGGTCTTATGACTGAATGCATAGGGGGAAGTCAATAATATGCAAAGTCACTGGTAAGTGTACTGGGCAGTATAAAGCAGCATAAAGTGCATGTGCATTAACCAAAACTATATATAATGAACCATGTGCGGAGTTACTAGTAATTAACTGGCCAGTATACAATACAATGTAGAAGTTAAAGTGCAAACAATTCCATATATGGACAATGCATACTATATAATGTATATACATGTAACAGCAATACAGACCACAATAGCAGTAATGTGGAGTAAGGAGTCCCAGAATGCCGCCACCCCAACACGTGTTTTGGTCCAACGACCTTCATCGGGGGGGGGGGGGGCCTTCGTCCGGATGAAGGTCCTTGGACCGAAACACGTGTTGGGGTGGCGGCATTCTGGGACTCCTTATTCCACATTACTGCTATTGTGGTCTGTATTGCTGTTACATGTATTCACCTTATATAGTATGCATTGTCCATATATGGAATTTTTTGCACTTTAACTTCTACATTGTATTGTATACTGGCCAGTTAATTACTAGTAACTCCGCACATGGTTCATTATATCTTTGGTTTTGGCTACTGCACATGCACTTTATGCTGCTTTATACTGCCCAGTACACTTACCAGTGACTTTGCATATTATTGACTTCCCCCTATGCATTCAGTCATAAGACCCATTATTGTATTTGCACCTTTTATTATTCTTTGCTGCTAAGTACATCATAGTCCCGGTTATGCTGCCCTTTTCTGATGTCCATTTTCCTCCTTTTTAATGTATTTTATTCATGTTGTAATTCAATAAAGACATTGGCCCTGTATTTCCACTGTATTTACTAAGGTTTCCCTACATTTTCCACTTTCCCTACATTTTCCTCTTTTTTTTTTACACATGCTCTGATCTGTAGGGTTTTTCTCAGCTCAAATCCACCACATTTTCTGTGGAAACCTTAGTAAATATGTTGGATTTTTGTGAAAATGTTGGGAACACGCCCCTTTTCTGAGATCACACCCCTTTTCCCGGCGGCCACGACAGATTCTTGCATTAGTAAATGAGGGCCATTGTCATTTATTATACTCTTTGAGTAGCTCCGTTTTTCCTTTTGGTATAGATACACAATATATAGTGTAGAGTGTACATTTACAGTGGTGGCTCCCTACCACTGTAAGTAGCGCTCAATGCTCTAACGACCCGGACTACAAAACATTCCCCAGGTGATGGCAGTTCACCATGGAAAACCAACTAGTCCGGTACAGGCATCAATATCTTTATATACAGCATTGTCAGCATGTTTATCTAAGTGACGAGTTGTTGTAAATTTTACACCCGTCTTTGTACCAATACTATGTTAAGATTAACTATACACCATACTGTAGATAACATATTTGCCCGATTGACGCTAGGGCCCGTTGACAAGGACAGACTCGAACAGTGGCAAATATTGCATACTAGTGAAACAGACTCTGGTAATTGCATTTAGCCCATTTCTGGGCCTGAGATACTGTACCAATGCTATTCCCCTGAGGAAACTGTCGTATACAGTGGAAACACGTTGGGTTGCACTACTTTGGTACTTATATTGTTTAATTACTTTTTAATGGGTCACAAATTTTGTTGGTGGTGTTTTTTTTAAATGAACCATTAAAAGTTATATTTTAGAGCACTTCCCTTGGAATATATTCCCCCGCATGATTTTAGTAACATATATTTCCCATAGACTTGTATGGGACTTTAAACAAAAATCCTGACCCTGGCAAATGGGGGTGAGTAAGGGTAAAATTACCTATCCTATGTTTGTTGTTGACATATATACGGTAAGTAACATGTGTACCAAGTTTCATGTTAATATTTTTAGCCGTTTGGAAGTGATGCTGGAACTTACACACACACACACACACACACACACATTGAGTTTTATATATATATATATATAGATTGCAGAGGCATGCATCTTCACAGAGCCATAAAGACATCTAGGAGTCTTCACTTTCTATTTATTAATTTGTAAATTCTTGTATTAAGCATAAGAATGTCAAGAACTTTAGTTCAACAAATATTCCAAGAATGATAACAGTATAAGCTCAATAGCAGTGGTAAGCAAAATACTGCAATCTTAAAAGGGAAACTGACAGCTAATTCACCCGCACTAAACCCAATACACAGGGGAAATAGTGCATGTGAACCAGATTACAACGGGGTATCATTAACCCAGATCCAGAGTCCAGTTTTGGAAATACCCATTGAATAAGCCACCATTGCTAATAGCTGACTTTGCGCAATGGAGGTGGGACCCGGAATGCTTGGTATGCTGGCTCCCACCTCTATTGCACAAATCTGGCTATTTGCAATGGAGGCCAATAACACGAGTATCTCCGGAACCGGACCATGGATCTGAGTAAGTGATAGCTCGGTGTAATCCCATTCACCAACACTATAACTATGTGTATCGGGTTTACAGCGGGTGAACCGGCTGTCAGTATATGAGTAGATTAAAATTCCACTACTCAGAATAGCATTATCAATATACTAGCCCAAAGTTAAACTAGTGGGGATTTGTCTGGACATAAAATAAAACCTAAAGAACATTAAAGGCTATGGACACCCTTTTGTACTGATTTTCTTTTAATCATCATTTTTTTCTTAATGAAAAATAAAGCAAATTGCAACTAAGAGAAAAAAAATTGTAAATGTATTAGACCATCTTTATACTCTCTCTGTGTTTAGAGATAACAGCAGATAGGTGGATGGAGTTATACCTAAGCTCACAGTGTGGACAGGAGACAGGGAAACCTTGGAGGACAGATCATTCAGGCAACCACTTTGTATTATAGTAATATGAATGATGATAATATTGGCTCCTTATATATTGATGCAAATTGTCTTAGCTATGTTAACTATGAATATTACATTTTTTATTAACCTTATTAGTGATGCCACTGTGGAGGATGAGGTGGTGGAGTAATGTATGGGAAGATGGAGTTAAACAGGTTGGCCTGTGTTATGCGCTTGCCCCCTAGACTAAAATTGTCCAGCCGGCCCTTGTCCTTATGGTTCTATGAATGGCGCAGTATGGAGCAGCAATACAAAGAAATTATCTAAAAAAAAAAGATTTCTAAATTTTTGGAAACTTTATTTAGATATGTCTCCAAAGTAATATTAAATAAGAAATGCATAATTCATAAAAGGCTTTTAAAATAGCTGCAAGCTTCCTTGTGGAAGTGAATAGGTTACTGTGTGCTGTGTGAAATCAGTATTTGCTGGATCTCTGAACACACTGCTAATGAGCGCACCAAGGGAACAAGGAAGATGATTGAAATAATTAACAAACTAATGATGATCGCCCAATCCTTATAATGAGATGTCATTTGTTAAACATATGAGAACAGAAAAATATGCCCTAGACAAAATAGCTAAAAATCCTAGCATATGTATTCCCATGTTGTGGTCATATATGGTCAATCTTACCATTTGACCACATTGTGAGAATACATCAAAAGGCACTGTATCTAACACAAGTAATTGATGGTAGAAGAAGTCACAATGGAAGGTATGGATGTGTTTCCCCACCAATGTAATTACCCATGAATCACTCATTGTCTTCAGCCTGAATAAAAGCATAAGGGTGTGGCCACTCCAGTAAAATTGTGCAGCCATTGGCACATAAGGCTGACTGCTTGTGTGGCCTCACCCCAAGTAAGACTTCTTTGGTTGTTTTAGTGCAACGTGGAACAGGATTAGAAAATTATAGACGCTAAGTAAATCAAACACACACACACATATTATATATATATATATATATATATATATATATATATATATATATATATATCATGACAAACAACATGTACGTAGCAAAGGCTCCAGCAACAAAGATTACATTGGACAGTGGATGATAGTTGTGAATTACCTCATACACGTCTGTCCAGAATATCCTTCACCAGTGGACAAATCAACCAGCATGGAAATTAATATAGCCTCTTACTATGTGTATTTCTTCAGCAAAATAATAGTCTATGATACACAATAAATTAATGTCAATGCAAGCAGGACTGGCCAAAGTGAGTGGGACTCGCCCCAGCAGCAAATACCAGGGTATCGAAGTGTTTGGCAGCTGGATTTCATCATGCCCAATACCTTTATTTCCAGAGAGATATTGCAATGCCAGAGGCCATTATATGTATATTTGAACTGGCTTAATGTAGAGATGGTACAAGGTAAGTTAAGTAAAGTAAATGTAAGCAAATCTCCAGGGCCGGATGGACTACACCCAAGAGTTCTTAGAGAGGTAAGTTCAGTAATATCTGTACCCTTGTTCATGATATTTAGAGATTCTTTGGTGTCTGGTATTGTGCCAAGGGACTGGCGCAAGGCTAATGTGGTACCAATCTTCAAGAAGGGCTCTAGGTATTCGCCAGGCAATTATAGACCGGTAAGTCTAACGTGCATTGTGGGTAAATTGTTTGAAGGACTTATAAGGGATTACATACAGGAATACATAGGGGATAATTGTATTATAAGTGATAACCAGCATGGGTTTACTAAGGATAGAAGTTGTCAAACCAATCTAATTTGCTTTTATGAAGAGGTGAGTAGAAGCCTTGACAGAGGAATGGCTGTAGATATAGTGTTTCTGGATTTTGCCAAAGCGTTTGATACTGTCCCTCACAGACGTCTGACAGGTAAGTTAAGGTCTTTGGGCTTGGAAACTTTAGTTTGTAACTGGATTGAACACTGGCTCATGGATCGTACCTAGAGAGTGGTGGTCAATGATTCGTACTCTGATTGGTCCCCGGTTATTAGTGGTGTACCCCAAGGTTCAGTACTGGGCCCACTGTTTTTAATTTTTTTTATCAATGATATAGAGGATGGCATTAACAGCTCTGTTTCTATCTTTGCAGATGACACCAAGCTTTGTAGCACAGTACAGTCTATAGAGGATGTGTATAAGTTACAAGATGGCTTGGATAGACTAAGTGTCTGGGCATCCACTTGGCAAATGAGGTTCAATGTGGATAAATGTAAAGTTATGCATCTGGGTACTAATAACATGCATGCATTGTATGTCTTAGGGGGGGATTAAACTGGCAGAGTCACTGGTAGAGAAGGATCTGGGTGTACTTGTAGATCACAGACTACAGAATAGCATGCAATGTCAGGCTGCTGCTTCCAAAGCCGGCAGGATATTGTCATGTATAAAAAGAGGCATGGACTCAAGGGACAGGGACATAATACTCCCCCTTTATAAAGCATTGGTACGGCCTCACCTGGAATACGCTGTTCAGTTTTGGTCGCCTGTTCATAAAAGGGACACTGCGGAGTTGGAAAGGGTGCAGAGACGCGCGACTAAACTAATATGGGGCATGGAACATCTTAGCTATGAGGAGCGATTAAAGGAGTTACAATTGTTTAGTCTTGAGAAGAGACATTTAAGGGGGGATATGATAAACTTATATAAGTATATAAATGGTCCATACAAAAAATATGGAGAAAAACTGTTCCAGGTTAAACCCCCCAAAGGACGAGGGGGCACTCCCTCCGTCTGGAGGAGAAAAGGTTTAGTCTAAAGGGGCGACACGCCTTCTTTACCGTGAGGACTGTGAATTTATGGAACAGTCTACCTCAGGAACTGGTCACAGCAGGAACAATTAACAGCTTTAAAACAGGGTTAGATACATTCCTGGAACAAAATAACATTAATGCTTATGCAGAATTATAAAACTACATCCCTTCCCCTTATCCCCTTACACCCTTCACTTCAATTCCCTGGTTGGACTTGATGGACGTATGTCTTTTTTCAACCATACTAACTATGTAACTATGTAATATACATTGGTTAAAAAATACATATTTTTGTCCCTGCAGCTATTGTCTATGTGTCTCTGTAAAGAGACCAAATACGGACATGTGGGAAGGACAAGCAGGGCTCTGTGCACTGAGGACAAGCAGGGCTCTGTGCACTGAGGACAAGCAGGGCTCTGTGCACTGAGGACAAGCAGGGCTCTGTGCACTGAGGACAAGCAGGGCTCTGTGCACTGAGGACAAGCAGGGCTCTGTGCACTGAGGACAAGCAGGGCTCTGTGCACTGAGGACAAGCAGGGCTCTGTGCACTGAGGACAAGCAGGGCTCTGTGCACTGAGGACAAGCAGGGCTCTGTGCACTGAGGACAAGCAGGGCTCTGTGCACTGAGGACAAGCAGGGCTCTGTGCACTGAGGACAAGCAGGGCTCTGTGCACTGAGGACAAGCAGGGCTCTGTGCACTGAGGACAAGCAGGGCTCTGTGCACTGAGGACAAGCAGGGCTCTGTGCACTGAGGACAAGCAGGGCTCTGTGCACTGAGGACAAGCAGGGCTCTGTGCACTGAGGACAAGCAGGGCTCTGTGCACTGAGGACAAGCAGGGCTCTGTGCACTGAGGACAAGCAGGGCTCTGTGCACTGAGGACAAGCAGGGCTCTGTGCACTGAGGACAAGCAGGGCTCTGTGCACTGAGGACAAGCAGGGCTCTGTGCACTGAGGACAAGCAGGGCTCTGTGCACTGAGGACAAGCAGGGCTCTGTGCACTGAGGACAAGCAGGGCTCTGTGTACTGAGGACAAGCAGGGCTCTGTGTACTGAGGACAAGCAGGGCTCTGTGCACTGAGGACAAGCAGGGCTCTGTGTACTGAGGGCAAGCAGAGCTCTGTGCACTGAGGACAAGCAGGGCTCTGTGCACCGAGGACAAGCAGGGCTCTGTATACTGAGGACAAGCAGGGCTCTGTACACTGAGGACAAGCAGGGCTTTGTGCAGTGCAGCTCTATGACACGCTCCTGTCTCACAAATCAGGATGAAGCCAGCACAGAGCCCTGCCTGTCCTGCCCTCACTTCCTGTATTTGGACTCCTCATAGAGACACACAGGCAATAGCTTCAGGGATAGCATTTTTCACCCAAAAATATACAAATTTTTTAACCAAGGTATATTACAAATGTGCATATAAGGGTATGTTCACATTGCGGAATCTCCGCTCGCTGAATTCACCATTGACGGGTATATAGTGCTCGTGGACTTCCACTCAAAGAATTAACATGTTCTTTCTTTGCACGGAACTATTTCAGCAGTGAAATATTCTGCTGAAATTCCGCAGTGTGAACAAGTCTCGCGGAAGACCCGTTCACACTGGTGGGAATGTTCACTGCGCAGAATTCCACTCACGGAATTCAGCTCACGGAATTCCACGGGAATTCCGCAGTGTGAACACACCCTAATAGTTTTATGTACATTATATCAAAAGTTTTTGTTACGATAGGTACACTTTGTCAATTGCTTTGTGAAATGTATGGCTAGCCTGTAGTGTTACAAAGGTTCACTAAGCTTCACTTTAATTCCATTGAGTAAATGCTGTAATGTCACAGCAGTTACCTATTGATACAACGCAGTGGTGATGTCAAAGTCATTTTCCAGACTAAAATCCCCCTGGGATGTCACAACTACGTGCTAAAAAAAAACCTCTGTTCTCATGTCACAACATTTTACCTGAATAAAAACCAATAGTGATGTCACAGTAAAGGTATGTTCACATGGTGGAATTTCCATGCAGATGTAATTTACTGTACACTCATTTTATTCCCACTGCAGAAATTCCACTTTCCACAGAAATGTAAGATTGGTCTTATATTTAAAGTCATTGGGGCTACTCCGGTGAAAACATTTATTTTTTATTTTTTATTAATTGGTGCCAGAAAGGTAAACAGATTTGTTAGTTACTTATATTTAATAATCTTAATCCTTTCAGTACTCATTAGATGCTTTATGCTACAGAGAAAGTTATTTTCTTTTTGAATTTCCACAGTGCTCTCTGCTGACACCTCTGTCCATGTCAGGAACTATCCAGAGCAGGAGAGGTATGCTATGGGGATTTGCTCCTACTCTGGACAGTTCCTGACATGGACAGAGGTGTCAGCAGAGAACACTGTGGTCAGACAGAAAAGAATTTCAAAAAGAAAAAAACTTTCTCTGGAGTATACAGCAGCTGGTAAGTACTGGAAGGATTAAGATTTTTAAATAGATGTAATTTACAAATCTTTTAAAATTTCTGGCACCAGTTTATTTAAAAACAAATTGTTTTACAGTGGAGTACCCCTTTAACCAAACTTTGCCGAACTGAATTTTTGCTTAACTGCGGAAATTCCACCATGTGAACATACCCTAACTTACCTTATTGAAACCAACTTGTGATGCCACAGAAACCATCCTGTCTGATGTCATAGTAACTTTCTGACTAAAAAGCCCTAGTGAGGTTACAGTAGCTTACCTGCAGATATTTATTAAATCGCTGCCAACCTTATTGAAATACTTTTATGTGTGATCATATAAAATCACAGTTGGTTGGCACAAGTTCATACTCTGGGCCTACAGACATCTATACGTGGATTATGTTGTACTTTACTGTATTTGTAAAAAGGTTTTAACTGAAATAATGTAAAAGTTATGCTTTTAACTGCTATATTATTTTACAGCTGGAATGACCTTTAGATGGCCTTGAATAGGTGCACTTTTATTATAGGTAAGGATTTGTATGCAGTTGCTATGTTTTTCTGTATAGAGTTTTAGGAATACTATGCATAAATTAAAGGGAATGTAACACCTAGATTATTTTCTTTAGTTATTAGAGCCAAATACTTGAACATGCTCTTTTTTATATGTTTATTTTTTGTTTTGTTATTTATTTATTTTGTACATTATTATGGGGGAAGCCATCTAGCCTGAGTAAGCAACATTTAGCGATATTCTTTACAGCAAGCCCCATAGACCTAGGTACAGTTGTCCAGAGCAGACCCTATTCAGTTGTATGGGAGAGGTTTCTCTGCATACTCTGTGAACTGTGCAGTGGTCATTCTGCAGTGAGGAAGGAGGATGAGCTCTGAACATCAACTGTTCTAAATGGTGGTAGATTCTCTTTTATCTATGCACTGATGCCACATTTCATTGTAATCCTGTCTGTGATGATAAGGAGGACACTGCTGGAAAATTATCAGTACAGAACAGGAAGTCTCAGCTTATTTTGAGGCCTAGTGGCCAAAATGAAAACTGCACGAGTTCAAGATTATTATTATTTTTTTTTTTTTATATTATATATATGAAAAATAGGAAACAAAACAAATTTATATATATTAGGGATGTAAGAAAAAAATCGATTCTCGCGATAATCGCGATTTTTCATTTGCCGATACAGAATCGATTCAAAATATTTTTGAATCGATTCTTTTAGGGATGTGGAATTTTTAATAAAACGCACTTTCTCTTACCTGCCAACGAGCCCGCGGAGCTCCGGTACAGGTGTTCGGTCCCCGGGCTGTATTCTTCTTACTTCCTGTTAGTCCGGCACGTCACATGGTGCTTCAGCCTATCACCAGCCGCAGCGATGTCCTGCCTCCGCTGGTGATAGGCTGAAGCTCCATGTGACGTGCCGGACTAACAGGAAGTAAGAAGAATACAGCCCGGGGACCGAACACCTGTACCGGACTGTACCGGAGCTCCGCGGGCTCGTTGGCAGGTAAGAGAAAGTGTGTTTTATTTTATTTTGCAGCCCGCACGGGATAACATGAGAAAAGTGAGCACCGGAGTACTAGATCGCCGCTGTCAAAGCTGACAGCGGCGTCTATTGGGATCTATGAATGCTCCCAGGTGGGCGATATATCGCGATGTATCGTCACCTAGACGGTATCGCGATATATCGCGATATATCGAATCGCCACACTGGTATCGCGATTCGAATCGAATCGCCAAATTCTTGGCGATTCACACCCCTAATATATATATATATATATATATATATATATATATATATATCTAAGTTTAACATAAAAAAAATATTTAATGTATTGATCCAGATCGGCCTATTGAACACATAATGTTAATGTAAACATTTAAGCAATTAATAATTTTTTGATAACACAATCTATAAATACTTAGCAAACTCTATATAAATAAATTAATCCATTCTATAAATACAAGGTCATTCTCAGATACAGAATGTACAGTACAATTAGACTTCATTTCAGTACAGTATTTGCGGTATGGCCCAGCATGTCTACCTGAGGACTGGCTTGTCACCTGTTAGGTAGATAAAGCGCTTGTGTAGATGCTCAATTTGCTCTGCGGAGACTGAAAAGACAAAAGCAAAAGATTAAAGGTTAATATCACATTGTTTAAATATTGTTGTGTCATGAGTTTCTTAGGCATCAGCAGAAACACTATGTCACAATTTTACTATTTCCAATGCCAGCTCAATGAGATGCTCAGTGGGGAGTTGAATCCGTAATGACAAGGCTGGCACACTGCCTAAGTATAATAGAACTGCCTCAGATTTCTTGGCAAGTGCCCAAAAGAATTGCCCTAGAACAGACCGCAAGTATCCGCATCAGTTTGAAAACTTCCTTTTGTCTATTATTTAGGAATGGGAAGAAGTAAACAATGTGAATCAATTAAGCTACAGTATATAACACTAAAGACAAGTAACAATGCTATTTCCATAAAGGTTTTCAGAAAAAGCTGAAAACAACAGAAGATAATAAATGGGTCCTTTGTTTTGGACAATCCCTACTTGTTACAAGGGTCCCCTGAAAATATGTTGATCATAGAGTATGCTCCTGGTAGACCCCCAGTGATCATTGGTGAAACCTGGCTGAAAGTGATTCATTTCCCTGCAGTGCCACCACAGGAAAAAACAAGAATTAGGCTCGGTTTCCGCTTGTGTTTTTTTTTTTTTTTTGCAAAAATTGCCAATAAAAACGCCAAATCAGTGAAAAAAATAAAAAAAATAAAAATAAATAAAAATAAAGGGATGGAGTTAGCTTTTTTTTATTCAATTTTGTAGGTTACCATTTAAAAAAAAAAAAGATGCAGTAGGCATGGGAAAAAATTGTAGGGAACAGATTTTCTATTTTTTAGTACAAAATTGTAAAAAAAAATTTTATGCAGGGAACAAGTTATGTAAGCGGGCCAGGACTTGAAAATGTGCCCGGCAATATTAAAAATGTATTTTTAAAAATAATATATTTTTTATTTTCATTTTATGAATGGGAATTTATACTGTATCTGATTGTAGTAAATCTTAATAAATAATATTTATAAATGAACCTCTTTCCTACAATAAAAAAAATATATGATTTAAAACTACAACAATATTCCCAAATATTAAATCTACACAGTTGTGTTTAGTTACTTACTATGGGGCTATGAAGTATCAAACAGTTATTTTACAGTTATAAAAACATGACTTCTTCCTTCCAGAAACAGTCTGTTATTGGAGTTTAGCCAGATGTATAATCAATTGGAATAAGCTGCAATGCCAAGATCAACCTATGGACAAGAGTGGTGCTGTTTTTGAAAGACAGCAGCCATGCTATACTAGTGACATGCAACCTTGTTTAAGGAACTTACAGGTGGACATATTGGGTGGTGAACATATTGTCTGGCACCCAGCTTTCCCAGAAGCATACATATACCAAACTAATGCTGAATAGAATTCCTTACAACCTGATTCTGTATTAGACAACTTAAAGGGGTATTCCAGGCAAAAAAAAAAATTTTTTTATATATCAACTGGCTCTGGAAAGTTAAACAGATTTGTAAATTACTTCTATTAAAAAATCTTAATCCTTCCAATAGTTATTAGCTTCTGAAGTTTTCTGTCTAACTGCGCAATGATGATGTCACGTCCCGGGAGCTGTGCATGATGGGAGAATATCCCCATAGGAACTGCACAGCTCCCGGGACGAGAGTCATCAGAAAGTAGTTAGACAGAAAACAGCAACTCAACTTCAGAAGCTAATAATTATTAGAAGGATTAAGATTTTTTAATAGAAGTAATTTACAAATCTGTTTAACTTTCCAGAGCCAGTTGATATATAAAAAAAAGTTTTGGCCTGGAATACCCCTTTAAAGACCTATAGATATACACTGCTCAAAAAAATACAGGGAACACTAAGATAACACATCCTAGATCTGAATGAATTAACTAAATCATACAAAATACTTTCATCTTTACATAGTTGAATGTGCTGACAACAAAATCACACAAAAATTATCAATGAAAATCAAATTTATCAACACATGGAGGTCTGGATATGGAGTCACACTCAAAATCAAAGTGGAAAACCACACTACAGGCTGATCTAACTTTGATGTAATGTCCTTAAAACAAGTCAAAATGAGGCTCAATAGTGTATGTGCCCTCCACATGCCCGTATGACCTCCCTACAATGCCTGGGCATGCTCCTAATGAGGTGGCGGATGGTCTCCTGAGGGATGTCCTCCCAGACCTGGACTAAAGCATCCGCCAACTCCTGGACAGTCTGTGGTACAACGTGACGTTGGTGGATGGAACGAGACATGATGTCACAGATGGGGAACGGGTGGGCCAGTCCATAGCATCAATGCCTTCCTCTTGCAGGAACTGCTGACACACTCCAGCCACATGAGGTCTAGCATTGTTTTGCATTATGAGGAACCCAGGGCCAACCGCACCAGCATATGGTCTCACAAGGGGTCTGAGGATCTCATCTCGGTTCCTAATGGCAGTCAGGCTACCTCTGGCAAGCACAGAAATGCCACCCCACACCATTACTGGCCCACCACCAAACTGGTCATGCTGGAGGATGTTGCAGGAAGCAGTACGTTCTCCACGG
This sequence comes from Hyla sarda, assembly GCF_029499605.1. Classification (NCBI taxonomy): domain Eukaryota; kingdom Metazoa; phylum Chordata; class Amphibia; order Anura; family Hylidae; genus Hyla; species Hyla sarda. The sequence goes on from NC_079189.1 coordinate 471,578,610, forward strand.
AATCTCCAGATTCTGTCACGTCTGTCACATGAGCTCAGTATGAACCTGCTTTCATCTGTCAAGAGCACAGGGCGTCAGTGGTGAATTTGCCAATCTTAGTGTTCTCTGGCAAATGCCAAATGTCCTGCATGGTGTTGGGCTGTAAGCACAACCCCCACCTGTGGACATCGGGCCCTCATACCACCTTAATGGAGTCTGTTTCTGCTGCTGGGTTGTTGCCCTCCCACATCTCCTGATGTACTGGCCTGTCTCCTGGTAGCGCCTCCATGCTCTGGACACTAGCTGACAGACACAGCAAACCTTCTTTCCACAGCTCGAATTGATGTACCATCCTGGATGAGCTGCTCTACCTGAGCCACTTGTGTGGGTTGTAGACTCCATCTCATGCTACCACTAGAGTGAAAGCACCGCCAGCATTCAAAAGCGACCACAACATCAGCCAGGAAGCATAGGAACTGAGAAGTGGTCTGTGGTCATCACCTGCAGAACCACTTTTTTATTGCCTATCATTTCTAATTTCCTATCATTTCCACCTGTTGTCTGTTCCATTTTCACAACAGCATGTGAAATTGATTGTCAATCAGTGTTGCTTCCTGAGTGGACAGTGTGATTTCACAGAAGTGTGATTGACTTGTAGTTACATTGTGTTGTTTAAGTGTTCCCTTTATGTTTTTGAGCAGTGTAGGTAATTTTCCGGGGGAACTTAAATGTTTAAGATATATAGGTCATACATGCTGTAGAAAGCTCTGCTATTTTATATTTTGTATTCTATAGCATTTTGCCACTCCTTCCATTCCTGTTTAAATGCAACAATAAAAGCAGAAATAAAAGTGTCTTGATACTGCTGGAATATTGAGGTCACCATTTTCAGATGCTCATATTATGTAATATCTTTTGCCAATACAAAGCAGAAAGTAGACACATCAGATTTGTTGCGGACATTTTCCACAGCTTATTCCCAGAGATATGCAGGGGAATCCAGAGCAACAAACCTGGGTGAACAATTGGCAACAGAAACGAACATAATGAGGATTTAATGGGGTATTCCAGAGGAAAATAAAGGTTTTCATATCGTTTGGCTCTGACCACAGTGCTCTCTGCTGCCACCTCTGCCTATGTCACGAACTGTCCAGAGCAGGTATAAAACCCAAGTGCAAACCTCTCCTGCTTTGGACAGTTCTTGACATGGAAAGAGGTTGCAGCAGGGAAAACTTGGTTGGATTGGAAAGAACTACATGATTTCCTCTTAGAAATACAGAAGCTGGTAAGCACTGGAAGGGTTGATTTTTTTTTAAAGAGAAGTAATATACAAATCTGCAATTACCGTATTTATCGGCGTATAACACGCATTTTTTAGGCTAAATTTTTTTGCCTAAAGTCTATCTGCGTGTTATACGCCGATAAGCCGCTGCAGTTCAATGATTTAAAGCGGGCACTTTAAATCAATGAACTGCAGCGGCTTTTGCAGGTGCAGAGACCCGCCGTCGCTGCCCGATTCTCTGCCCCTGCCTGTCCTGGGGTCCAGAGACTGCCGGTGCCGCTGCCCCATTGCCTCCCCCATCCCCGGTTTTTCTGACCCCGCACAAGCCCCCAGGAAAGGCAGAGGGAGAGAGGCCGTCGCTGCCTCCTTCTCTCCCCCTGCCTTTCCTGGGGTCTAGAGCCCTGCTGCTGCTTCTCTCCCTCCTGGCTATCGGCGCCACTGCCCCTTCTCTCCCCCTGGCTATCAGCGCCACTGCCCCATTGCCTCCCCCATCCCTGGTTTTATAATTACCTGTTGCCGGGATCGGGTCCGCGCTGCTTCTGGCTCCGGTGTGGCGTCCCCTGCGTCGTTGCTATGCGCTGCGTGGTGCAATGACGAGTGATGTCACGTTGAAGACGTCACTCGTCATTGTGTCTCGCAGCGCATAGCAACGACGCAGGGGACGCCACACCGGAGCCAGAAGCAGTGCGGACCTGACCCCGGCAACAGGTAATTATAAAACCGGGGATGGGGAAGGCAATGGGGCAGCGGTGACGGCAATGGGGCAGCGAAAAGTAGAGGGGGGCTCAACCAAACAGATATAAATGGGGTGCAACTAACAGCGACACTAGAAATGCAATAACACAGAAGAAATAAAGAAATCACTGCATACAAAGTGCACACCCACTAAAGAAATATCACAAATCTGAAAAATTTTATTATACAAGTTTATACCCAAATACCAAAATGAAAAAGGATAGATACGGTAAGTATAGTGAATGGCAGACCACAGACAAAGGAGGAGGAATATAGTGGTGCAAGACAGGACAGCCAGGACCCCACGCATTCCGTCACTCCATAGTGACTTCCTCAGGGGCGTTGTGGTAAGTATGTCCATGTCTCTCTTAAATACAGTTGTTAATTTACGATACCTAACAGGTGGGAGTGTGTTCGTCTGTCCCCAATGGCGGACTCACGCCGATGGCCGGCGTGTACTTCCGCTCCCATCTCTTGTATGGGCACTTACGCCCTGGATGCAGATAAGACGTGCGCATGCGCCGAATGTATACATAGCATTCAGTGCCATTACTCGCAAATTCTCGCGATGCGAGAAGACGTATGCCTATTAATGTATGACCTATTAACGTGATCATATGACCAACCCATGTGACTCTGTATTGAGTCATGCTTGTTGTTCCATACTATTGGCACGTATCTACGTATGCATAAGGGACTACCATTCATGTAGCTGTGGGGAGGTTTGCGCATGCGCCGAATATTTGAACAGCTGGCGCATGCGCCGAACCCTTGAACAGTCGGCACATGCGCTTTGCGGTACTGTACGATACTGGCACTGAACATTGATATGGCTGTGTCTAACATAGCCAGCGCATGCGCATATCATCTGCGCGGCTGGCACATGCGTATACGTCTCCTCGCATCGCAAGAATTCGCGAGTAATGGCACTGAATGCCATGTATACATTCGGCACATGCGTGCATCTTATCTGCATCCTGGGCGGAAGTGCCCATACGAGAGATGGGAGCAGAAGTACACGCCGGCAATCCTGGCTGTCCTGTCCTGCACCACCAAATTCCTGCTCCTTCGTCTGTGGTCTGCCATTCATTATACTTACCGTATCTATCCTTTTTCATTTTGGTATTTGGGTATTTTATATTATGTTAGTATATATTCTCTGATTCATTTTTGTGGGCATCCATACAGGAGCAATTATCATCTGTGTCATTGTGCAGGACAGGGGGGATAGGGGGTTCATGGCCCCTTCCCCAGTTGTGGTTTGCTTACTTTTGTGAGCTTTTAATTGGTTTTAGATGTTCTTGTTGTCTCATCTAATTTCTATGTATATGTTTTGGTTAAAATTAACTTGTATAATAAAGTTTTTCATATTTGTGATATTTCTTTAGTGGGTGTGCACTTTGTATGCAGTGTTTTCTTTCTTTCTTCTGTGTTATTGCAATGGGGCAGCGGTGCCGATAGCCAGGGGTAGAGAAGCGGCGGCAGCAGGGCCCTAGACCCCAGGAAAGGCAGGGGGAGAGAAGCGGGCAGCGACGTCCTCTCTCTCCCCCTGCCTTTCCTGGGGGCTTCTGCGGGGTCAGAAACAGTGTATCGGGGTATAAACATGCACACACACGCACCCTCATTTTACCAAGGATATTTGGGTAAAAAACTTTTTTACCCAAATATCCTTGGTAAAATGAGGGTGTGTGTTATAGGCCGGTGCGTGATATACCCCGATAAATACGATATGTATCCTCAATATAAACTGAAATTATTTGGATTTGTTTTAAGCATATGGACAAGCTTTATGAGCATCTTATCCACATCACTAGCACTATAATATGCTGTAGGTTTTATGCCTGCAAATCCAGATGGAAAAACGGCAGCATACCTGCTCCATGTCACCCTCCCCTTCCCTTTTGTAGTGTCATATAACTAATGTTTTAGCTACGATACCTATTAAAATTGAAGTGTATGATGGCCATGGCACTGTCTGAAGTTTGGAAGTTTTGTCGAAAATATCATCTCCAGTCCATACTGTAATGGCAAAATTCTCAAGTTTCCAGATCCAAAAAATATAGTACTGTCTAGTCAGAGGAGAAGAATGCTGATCAAGGACCCTTCTGCATTTAACAATCTCTTCAGTGACCCACTGTTGGAGTTCAGTGCTTTGTGACTGACACATCTCAGTATGCCTTGGGCATAGGGTATCAACAGGTCGTTGGCAAAAAGGTCATGTATTTGCACAGTAAGCCAACCTCTGAAGCCCCTCCATAGTAGAGTTTAAACTAATAATATTGCCATAACCTTCCTTTGTAAGGGACAACTACTCCCCAGCTAGTCTGTATTGCAATCCCCCCTGAGGGCTGCACTAAGACTCCAGTTAAGGGCAGATTATAGGGGGGTTTACCAGAATTTAGGTTATATTTTTTGGTCTTCCTGTGAAGAAGGATTTGGGGCATGTTTCGCTAATAGGGTTATTTCGGAAAATTTGTCAAGAGGCTAAAAAGAGATGTAAAATAGAGGGAAGTATAAGGAATACGATGTTATGGGATAATATAGATTTTGTACACTTTCAACTATTAGGGAGTGATTTTTGGAAAGGTAAAGGGGTTAAATATGTTGCACAGATTTTTCAGGATGGAGAGATAAAAAAAATGTAAACACTAAAGGATGAGTTTGGTTTGCTGAATGAACATAAACTCTGGTATATTCAATTATATGAAGCATATATATACACTGATAAGGAGAAATTTAAGGTATGCACACACACGGTGATAGATTATATGAATTCCGAAGGAGGAGGAAAGTTAAAACATACTCCTAAAACATACTCCTTAAGGTTACTCCTTAAAACCGTATCTGCCAACTTCCAGGAAAATAAGAAAAGGAGGTTGGAGGATGTCCTATCTCTGAGGAAGAATGGGAAAGTATACTGTTCATGGCTAAAAAGTGCTCAATTAATAAGAGATCAAATTTTGCAATTGAGAATAGTCTACCATCTATATTATTCACCGTTACAGTTAAAAAAGATGAAGAGTTGGAGTGAGGCAGACTGCCCTAAGTGCGGCGGAGCGGATGCCGATTTGATTAATTTGCTATGGCTATGCCCAAAGGTTAAAGAATTTTGGGGTAAGGGCTTTCAGATTATTGGAAATAAACTCAATTTAGAGAAAGAGTGGTCGGCGACAGAAGTTATTTTAGGTGATTTGAGTAAGGTCAGGAAGGGCCAATAGTTATTAATTCAGATATTTATGTTGGCTAAGGTTGGGATCCTCAGAGGGCTCTTGGGCAATAGATGTCCAAGTGTCACCGAGTGGGAGAAGTTAGTTTTGTAAATCCAAAAGTATGAAGAATGGAGGGCCGTCAGATCTAGGAGAAGATTAAAAACCTTAGATCGACATGGGCGGATTGGGAATATTAAGAATAAATGTAGGACTTTTTTTTTTTCTTCCTCTCTTCTGGTGGCAGGGGTGGGTTAATGCAATATATTGTAATATTCTTCTGTAGACTTTGTTAATTGTAATTAAAAAATTTAATTGTTAAAATAAAAATTATTTAAAATTTGAAAAAAAAAGGGCAGATTATGCTAAATCTAGTGTAAAAGTACTATGGGGGAGATTCATCAAAACGTATGTAGGGGAAGAGTGGTGCAGTTGCCCATAATAACCAATCAGATTGCTTCTTTCATTTTCAGAGGTTTAAAAAAAAAAAAAAAAAAAAAAAAAAAAAAAAGGAAAGGAGTGATCTGATTGTTTTGATTGGGTGGCTGGTAGTAAGCCACCTGTGTTGATAGGGGAAATCATTGTATAGTTAGTGCTTGGACAAGCAGGAATTTATTTTATATTGTGATTGCTTTATTTTTGTTCGCTGAAAAATAAAAACAGGAGAACCCCTTTTTAAACTTTACCTCCATGTCCTTGACAAGTAAAAGGCGAACTACTGTATTTTTTCTGGCTTATACACTTTTTCTGTTATACACTATGGAGTGACCCCCAGGCATGTGGAATTATTTGAGTCAGAAACAGTGTTTTTAAACCTGAGGCATGGATGGAAAATGTGCTAATCCTGCAAGGCATATTAAAAAGGTCATAACATTGCAAGTCCATGTCAATTCTATTTAAGGTCTGTCTTTAAAGTGACTTGAGAGCAACCCTCTGGTTTTACATACATTTTAATTTAACACAGAGACATTTCAGGGACATGGAAAGACTTCTAGAATAAAAGGCCTTTAGTGCTATTCTGGATTACATTTCAACAATCACTCCAATTCTAGCAATTGGTGGATGTTCTGCTCCCAGTAAATGGACTCTCATAGTGCAAATCATTAACATGCCAGATGTAAGCTAAAAAAAAAAAGGGGGGGGGGGGGTCACATTCAGACTGCTGTTGTTCATGCAAATGGAGACATATGAAAAACTTTGATCAGTTAAGATCAGACCCTGCCTGACTGGTACAACTAGATGGGAGAAGTGCGCGCAAATCTTTTCTCTCCCTGCTCTGTGTTACGTGACCAAGACAGTCTCATAATGCAAGTCTATGGGACTGTCTCACTTCCATAGACAGACGCACGCTTCTCTCCTCACTCGTTCTAGTGATCAGTTGGAGTTTTAACTATGAAGCAGAAGGATGGGAGGATCTTCCATTATATGAATGCCTCAGCAAGTCAGTGTGCCACAACTGTACTATAGCTAACTAAAAACTCCAAGGCCACAGAAATGGGGATAAGTTACTTTTCACTGCAGTACCCCATTAAAAATACTGTAATTTTCCTGTGCTGGCTCATTCTAAAGTCAGGCTTGGCTTGTGTATACAGTGCATCATTCCGGATGACAACCGCCAAAATCAAATGATTTATCAAAGTTTCAGCAGGTCCAAGTATTAAATGATGGCTGAACGTGTTGACATCAGCCCTTTTAAAAAGCTTTAGAACTAAGTTGTATCCTATGTAAATGGGAAGTTTAAAAGACAACATCATTCTGTACAGAGCAACATCAGGACGATGAACAGCTTTGGATATGCCCTGGGATAACCTAAATTCAATCTAAATTAAGTACTCAGCATTTTATGTATATCTAAACAGTGAATTTTATTGCCCTCCCATAGACATGAATGGAGGATGCGTGACATCATGAGGGGGCGTGGCGTGACATCACGTCTCCAGTCCCGGAAAAACAGTGGTTTCTGAGACTGAAGCAGCAGCCTGGCATAGAATCCGGGTGCTGCATGGAGATCTTGGGGGTCCCAGCGGTGGGCCCCCCGCGATCAGACATCTTACCCTCTATCCTTTGGATAGGGGACAAGATATCTATGGCCGGAATACCCCTTTATGACCGAGTATGGGATTCTTAGACATTTACTATGAACTTGCATAGTGACCTCTTTGGTATTTTGTTACATACAGTATGACATGTATAATGTCATTATTTAACCTTTTATATTTATTTTATATAAAAGCAATATAGTATTTTCTGTGTCAAATTTAAAACCCCATGTCAATGATTCTTTAGAACAAGAGAGAAATCTGGATTCCGTGTGAACAGGTTCGTAAGGTCATACAGATGACATTAAAATTCATGAATAAACATTGGCCAGAACCCAGGTGTTACCATAGAATAATAGCAACAAGAAGTCAAGACATTCATACCTGGAGGCATTGGAATTAACCACAGTCAACAATCCTCTGCTCTTGAATTACTTTCTAATATTATGTTCCTTTGACTACTTTTAATGTAAATTATTTTCAGTTTTATTAATTCTATTTTATTCTACTTTACAAACACTTTCATATGATCATGTCTTATGTTATTATCTTCTTTCACCCATTGTGTCTTTTGTAGTAGGCCATGCTTGTTCAGATATAAGGATACTTAAAGTCATACGCCACCCCTAGACATCTTATCCCCTATCCAAAGGATAGGGCATAAGAGGTCTGATCACTGGGGTCCCGCCGCTGGGGAGCCCCTCGATCTCCCTGCTGCACCTGGCATTCGTTTAGAGCGTCGGGTGCAGCAGCGGAGGCTCGTGACGTTACAGCCAAGATCCACTCGTGACGTCATGGCTATGCCCCCTCAATGCAAGTCTATTGGAGGGAGCGTGATGGCCGTCATGCCCACTTCCATAGACTTGCATAGAGGGGGCGTGGCCATGAGGTCACAATCACGCCCTGCTTGTGAAGTCACGGCCATGCCCTCTCAATGCAAGTGGGGCGTGGGCGAAGTTCGCTCTGTGCACCGAATGTCTGGGGTGCCGCAGCTGAGATCGCGGGGGTCCCCAGCAGCGGGACCCCAGCGATCATACATCTTATCCCCTATCCTTGGGATAAGGGATAAGATGTCTAGGAGTGGAGTAACCTTTTAAAAGGGCTATCCAGGATAAGAAATGCATAGCTGCCTTCCTCCAAAAATAGCACCACACATGTTCTCTGGTTGTATGTGGTATTACAGTTCAGCTCCATTTACTGGGCTAGGCTGCAATACCACACACAAACTGAGTAACTATGTTTTTCAAATTCCAGATAACCCCTTTCTATCACAAATTGTAAAGATTTGCCATCATTTTCTGGGGATCATGGTAACTGCACCTGAGACTGAAGGAAACTGAAACACAGATGAATGAAAGTGAATTGAGCTGTGTTGTTGTTCCCCATATAGGCAGTGGCTGTGAACACCAATTGAAAAACCATGTTGGAGTAACCGCTCAGCTGGCACACCGATTTGGCCAGCAATTCACTGAGCTGTGACATCCCGGGCCCCAGAACCAAGAAGAGAATTGCACCAGAGGCCAAGGCAGTTATGCCGAGGCACCTGGCAAGCACAGGAGACAAGTAAAAGTTTATTTTTTTCATGCAGGCAGCCTGGATATATTGGTAAAAATGCAGATATATCCAGATACTTTCAGATATATTCACCAACCAAATTGCAACTGCTGGAACCTCACTACTTCCTCTTCAGCACGAGGACGCCACCACTCCCCGCTACACCCACTTCCATCATGGCCGGACGCACGTCCGTGCCATCCTTCAGCAAGATCAGTTTGCGACAAGCAGTACTCTCCGAAGAGGCAGACGCAACATTTCGGGCCGGACGCATGTCCGTGTTAGTCTGCCAGCATTAGGAAGAACGGTTCTTTACATCACTGTAGATTGCATATCTCCTCTGAAAGCTGCGGGGACCTCTCTATTTGCCGGCTGTCGGGTGGTGAGTGGTGCAGCACACTAACTGTCTCATATGTTTATATATGCTTAACTTACCTATCTGATTACATCATAGACTGTATCCAACGAGTGACTATATATACACATTTTTATGCAGGCGGTCTTTCAGTGGACTTAATACTGATTTTTATCATCTTTTTACTTTAATCATTTATTGCTAATTCATATGTATGTATCACGTCTATAGCAGGGCCCTTGCCACAGATGAGACTTTCAGTTAATGGTTTAATAAATATTTTAAGTAAAACTAGCTGCATCAGTTATTTATTCTTTATTTATTTATTTTATATTTTAGTAGTACATTTAGTAGTATATACATACTTAGAGGTCTGTATCCAGTTGTGTAAATTCTCTGTTTTTTGGCACGAAGGGTATCGTGCAACACAGCGGCCTTGGTCTACATTGTATTTTATAGTGTGAGCCACCCACAACCCTTTGTATTATTTAAAAAATGCTTTTCGTCGAAGTACCCCTTTCAATTTTAATAATAAGGATTGGTGGAGGTTTCTCTGACCTGATTAAATTAAAAAAAGTGATGGCATATCTTAGCAAAGGAACAAAAAGAAATTGACAATTGAAAAAAGACTAGTTATACATGAGAAAGGTTAGTTAGGATCAACACCCTTTATGGTATATTCACACATACAGTATTCTGCGCAGATTTGATGTGCAGCATTTTTTGCTTCAGATTTCAATGTAAACTAAATGAACAAAGCTGGAAATCCTACATATCAAATCTGCGCAGAATACTGTACTTGTGAATAGACCCTTAGGTCGAATTAAATGTTTAGAGGGGTTGGTCATTCCTTTACCCTCAGTCCAGTTAATAATTTACCATACATGTTACACGTGCCATCATCTGCAGAGGTCACAACAGGGCCATGTTTATAGGAGTGCAGAGGGTACAGCTGCGGAGGGCCATAAAGTATCCCTTGCCTATATGAGGAGACAAGTACTGTGAATGAAGCAGGGGCCCCCGTCACTGATTTAGCAATGGGGACCAGCCCATTTATGTCACGCCTCTGGTCACTAATTCCCAAATAAGAGGCAAGATATGACGTGTACAAGAAGGCATCATACCAAGGGACTGCAGAAGAAAAAAGCTCAGGTTCACAGGGACTATGGGGGAGATTTATCAAAACCTGTGCAGAGGAAAAGTTGTCCAGTTGCCCATAGCAACCAATCAGATTTTTTCCTTCATTTTTAAGAAGGCCTCTCTTAAATGAAAGAAGCGAGCTGATTGGTTGCTAGGGGCAACTGGTCAACTTTTCCTCTGCACAGGTCTTGATAAATCTCCCCCTATGTACAGTAGCTGAAAACTGTCAGTCATGCAAATTTGGAACCTGAATCCAGATAGGATGTATATATATCGACGTGGGTGTAGATGTGAATGCACATGAGGTTTCCATGACAGCACTACACCTGACAGACAGAAGTAGAACGGCAAATTCTGACACCAGGATCTCTCAAGCGTATACCTGAAACTTAAAAAAACCTCACATGACTTTGTTGCACACTCCAGCTGGGTTCACACATAATATTTGGTCATTATTTGGTCCAGATTTTGGTCAGCATTTGTAGACAAAACCAGAAGTGGAACCGACACAGAAAAAAACCTCAAAGCACTTTGTACCTTTTTCTGTGCACTCACTTTTTTGGGGGCTAAAAATTCTAAAAATGAGGACTACATAGTGACCAGAATACTGTGTGTGAACCCAGTTTCCCAATAGCTTAACATTTGCAGAAGGTTTCCTTTGTAGCAATGGCATTTACATCACAGGAAGATAAATACTGACCGATATTACAAGAATCTTCTGTATTGTCATTGGGAAAGAGGAACTCCCAGTCAGATCACCATCAAACATTACAGACGTTTTCACAGCCTCCATGGCGTTACATTTGTTTGGTGTTCTACGTCTGTCTACTGTAATAGTCTGTATTCACACCTCCCGGACTCGCCTAATGCATCCCTCTCACTGCTCACGTAAGGTCTGTACAGAACAATACAGTCATTTAGGATGTATGACAGGACTGCCATTTACAGCAAGCACAATTATAGCTTATACATAGCCAAGTTGTGAAGAGATCACATTCTAGCAAGGCTCATACATAACAATGGGATGCTGATGGTAAATGCAAATAATTGCACAATACCACATACTTCTGGCTCAGTATTTCAACATAAAAATGCATGCATTCTGAGAGAAATGTATAATACTTATAATGGTCACAGTCACCCTATACACCCTCTGTAGATTACGACCCCCATTTACAACCAGGTATAGTCATTACAATGTTTACGTTTTATTACATTCAGCTCTTTTCTAACACATACCACTCATTTATGCCTGATTCATTCCAATTTATTTTTCTATGGGTTATTTTCATGTACTGAACCTTAGAATGTATCAAATTTGGTGGTTCTATTAGAAAACTGAAATGCAAAGACCATTGTTGGTCATGGATAAACTCAACCAAAAACCTTAAAAGGATACTCCAGTGGGAAAAAAAATTCTAATCAACTGGTGCAGATTTTTAAATTACTTCTATTTAAAAATCTTAAAGGGTAGCTCCCACCATCCCTTTTTTTTTCTTTCTGTCCCTGCCTATTTCCCATCTATCCCTAACCCCCTCCCTGCCTTTATATATTTTTTTACTATAGTAAAAATGCTTTTTTTTTCTGCCTGGTAGTGTGCTCACTACCAGGCAGGCTTCCCCGGCAGGCATGACGTCACTGACGCCTGCTGGGGGGCCTGACTTCCACCCTTAGTTCAACTATACAGGGTGCCTCCAGCTGTTTCACCACTACAACTTCCAGCCTGCCCTGACATCTATTGGCTGTCAGGGCATGCTGGGAGTTGTAGTGGGGAAACAACTGTAGGCACCCTGTGGTGAAAACAGTCTCAGCCGCAGCTGCCACAGATCCCGCTCCCCCAGGCCCCGCCGCGCAACACCCCCCACCCTTCTCCCTCTGCCCGCCCGAAAAAGACATTCCGCTCCCCCAAACTCCATCACCCCCAGACCCCGCCGTGCAACAACCCCCTCCCTCCAACCGCCCGAAAAGAAGACATTCCGCTCCCCTTATAAGACCTCAGATCAGACTTGCCCATCCGGAGGATCAGCGCAGCAATGAGTGCGCGCGCTGCCTCCGGACAGGGTAACGGGAGCGGGGCCACGCGCGAGGCTAGTGGAGCAGCCTGACAGTGGGCAGTGCAGCCCCAGCTATCAGCGTGCTCGCTCTCGCCTGTTTGATTGACAGGCAGGAGCGAGCACCGCAGTGACTGGATTTTGACTCATTGCCAGGCTGAAATGAGTCGAAATCCAGTAGTGACGTCACTGCTGAATGCATTCGGCCACTAGGAGGGCGACCCCTAGTGGCCGAATTTAAAAGTGATTTTAAACTTGTTTAAATTCACTTTTTTTTAAATTAAAGTATATTAGAGATATGTTGTAGTACTTAAGTACTACAACATATCAATTTTTTTACTTCATGACAGTGCCCATTTAACCTTTCCAGTACTTATTAGCTGCTGTATACTACAGAGGAAGTTGAGTTGTTCTTTTCAGTCTGACCACAGTGCTCTCTGCTGACACCTCTGTCCATGTCAGGAACTGTCCAGCGCAGGAGAGGATTTGCTTCTACTCTGGACAGTTCCTGACATGGACAGAGGTGTCAGCAGAGAGCACTGTGGTCAGACAGAAAAGAACTATACAACTTCCTCTGTAGTATACAGCAGCTGATAAGTACTGGAAGGGTTAAGATTTTTCAATAAAAGTAATTTTCAAATCTGTTTAACTTTCTGGCACCAGTTGATTTGGAAAAAAAAATAGTTTTCCACTGGAATACCCCTTTAAGGTGTATTTACAGTAATCTGGGCAAAATCCCTATGATTATATTATAGGGGCTACAATAGATTTACTATAGTTGTTATAATCTCTCTTTTTTCAAACTATAAAAGTATAAGGCATATACATTTTTATGGCTTTTATAGCTATTATAGGATTTGAACACACACATATGTTTAAACAAACTCCATGAACTCAATGTATCTGCATGCATCAAAGTACAGAGGAACGCCCATGGGCTACAAGTATAATCTGTCTAACCCAACAATTAGGAATACTTAAAACTAAGCATCTGGGATCTTACAAGAGTTGCAAAACATGTCCCTTTTACTATGTACACATGCAAATAATATGGCTGCTTAATAAAGACATTTCATAAAGAATAAACCCAGTCATTAAATGTATGCAAAGGAAAGCCTAGTTCTTGCTGTAGGGAACTATTTAATTTTTTCATTACATTTTAAATTTATTTTTATTATTCTTATATATTTTTTTTAAACGTGTTGTCTAGCCCCCCCAAAAATATATCCCCTATCCATAGGATAGGGGATAAGTGTCTGATTGTGGAGGGTCCACTGCTAGGACCCTGCCATCTCCAGAACAAAGTCCAGGCTTTCGGTGCATTCTGGAGCTGCAGACACCACATCATCCATTCATTTCTATGGGAGTACCAGAGATACCCAAGTGCTGTACTCCCTTGTTAAGCTACTTATTGAATCTGGGTGAAAACCCTTTTCTAAAAAGATGTTCATACAGATTTGAGTATTGGGTCCCTCGTCCATAAGATTGTGCCCTATGGAGAAGCATGTTTTGTCACTCGGCCTTCTCTATTGCCTTACCCTGAGTACTGGACAAGCAAGCCATCCAGCCGACACATGGGTGCAATCTTAGTCCACTTTATCTGGAATGAGAAGCCTTGTTCTTACGGCCACAGTGCAGAACCGTACATTTATACAAATTAAATTTCCATTACAAAAGTATTTGGGTGATTCTATAATCATTTTTAATAAAACATTTAGTTTCATTCCCCGCTCGAGAGAAACTCATACATAGTTTATACATTCCAAAGTCTGTGCTGTTTTTTTTAATCTTTTTATGGATATCTCCAGGGAAAGATGAATTTCCCACAATCACTTTTCTGAGCAGTTACCAAACTTTTGACCTTCTCATGTCTTAAAGGACAAAGCTGTTTCTCTCACTAAACACAGAATCAGTGTTACATGAACACAAACATTCACACTAAACTGTGTATATAAGAAGGCATCTAAAATGTAACCTTACATTTCATCATTTTTTATGTAATCATATTGTCAACCCTTTTAAAAGTGATATATTGTAATGAGTTGTGTAATATGTAATTTGTAAGGCCGGGTTTACACTACGGAATTTCTAGGCGGAATTCTGTTTTAAAAATTCTACTCAGAAATTCTGGTGTAGCAGAGTCCCATTGCTGGGACTGAGGAATGGAATATGGCAAGACAGTAGTTTCGCACCAACAGATGCTTCCTTCAGTCGGACGAAGCACACGTTGGTGCAAAACGGTTGTCTTGCCACTTTCCCCGTTCCTCTGTGATGTCTCTTCATTTTAAGTTTTGTATGAAATAAAGAAAATTCGGACAGTATGGTGAGTGCTCCATCTGATTTTTTTCTTGCATGGATACAATCCTTGAAGGGGGGTTACAGAGGCTAAAAATAGAGGGGAGAGAACACAAGCGGGGGTAAATCAAGGTTGTAAAGAAAACTGTAAAGGCTGAAGAAGAGAAACTGAGCATAATTTTTTAATAAAGACCTATGAATAAAGTGTTTTTGCTCCAATATGTATAATGTTATAAAAATGTGTTTTATAGGTATAATGTTTAATGTTTCATTAGACTTTTATAAAAATCAATAGAATACAAATGCAAATGGAAAGGCATACAGTTACATAATCCTGCAGTATGTGTTTTCTTGCCCTGATGGCTGAATGGGACACAGTAATAAGTAAGAATCATCATTGAGTAGTTTCTCATCAGTTGCCACAAATATGTTTGGTTACCAATTCTATCCATGGCTGCTGTAGTGAATCTTCTTTAAAGGGGTACTCCGGTGCTTAAACATCTTATCCCCTATCCAAAGGATAGGGGATAAGATGCCTGATCGCGGGAGTCCCGCAGCTGGGGACCCCCGGGATCATGCACGCGGCCATCGGTTTGTAATCAGTGCCTGGAGCACTGGGTCTGATTATGGTCAACCGCAGGGCGGGCGGCGTGTATCGTCATGTCTCCGCCCCGTGTGACGTCACGCTCCGCCCCTCAATGCAAGCCTACGGGAGGGGGCGTGATAGCCATCACGCTCCCTTCCGTCGGCTAGCATTGAGGGGCGGAGCATGATGTCACACAGGAGCGGAGGCGTGACGTCACACGCCACCGGCCCTGCGGTCGCCGGTAATCAGTCCCGGAGCGAACACGCTCCGGGCACTGATTACAAACGGGGTGCCGCGTGCATGATCCCGGGGGTCCCCAGCTGCGGGACTCCCGCGATCAGGCATCTTATACCCTATCCTTTGGATAGGGGATAAGATGTTTAAGCACCGGAGTACCCCTTTAATAACAATATGGCTTTTTTTTTTTTTATTAAAGGGGTACTCCCATGGAAAACTTTTTTTTTTTTAAACCAACTGGTGCCAGAAAGTTAAACAGATTTGTAAATCACTTCTATTAAAAAATCTTAATCCTTCCAGTACTTTTTACGGGCTGTATACTAAGGAGAAATCCAAAAAAGAAATGCATTTCCTCTGATGTCATGACCACAGTGTTCTCTGCTGACCCCTGCTGTCCATTTTAGGAACTGTCCAGAGCAGGAAAAAATCCCCATAGCAAACATATGCTGCTCTGGACAGTTCCTAAAATTGACGGCAGAGGTCAGCAGAGAGCACTGTGGTCATGACTTCAGAGGAAATGCATTTATTTTTTGGATTTCTCTTTAGTATACAGCCCCTAAAAAGTACTGGAAGGATTAAGATTTTATAATAGAAGTGATTTACAAATCTGTTTAACTTTCTGGCACCAGTTGATTTAAAAAAAAAGTTTTTTTTCCACGGGAGTACTCCTTTAAGTCAACATGTCTTCTAGGCCAATTCTCCATTTTAATAGTAAATAGAGGTAAAGTTTTGTTTTTGATTTTTTTTGTTGTTGTTTATATTTCAATGGTTTTCATAAAAGCTTTTGCTCACATGTATGTCTGTACATGGCATTTTTTTCCCCTTAGTTATATTTTCCACTTATTGGCTAGGTTTTTGGTTTCATAAATCTTACACAGAATTGCAGAATGGGTCATATAGCTGCACATCGATTTCTGTAGTTCACACAATCACAATCGCTAGCAGAACTACAAAAAGAAGGTTTTTCATTCTACTACAATAGAAGCAAACGATCAAGAAGCTCTGTATTATAAAGTTGGTATTATCACCAACCACAATATGTGCTGAGAATGTAACAATGAAGTTTGGAAACAAACTATTTTCTCTGTCTCAGTGAAAAGAATATCATTTTTCCCTGTTGAGAAAAACGTATGTTGTTTTGTTGTTATTATTAAACTCTGTGTTTATAAAATGCCAATGCATTTTAGAGCATTTTTATAATCAATAGGAGGGGTGCACAAGTACAAAGTCCAGCTTCATGCATGCAGAAATGCTTTACATGAATAGAATTCCTCCCTAACCATACTTCCTTTTAAGAATAAGGTCATGAAAGGAAGTCAGCTGAGGAAGAAGCAAACAATAGACAAGGTCTGATAGACACATTTGTCCTGGACTGTGGAAGCACATATTTTATACACCAGATTAAACTCAAACACTGATGTCTAGTTTTATCCAGGATCTGACCTACCCTTCTAGTATTCTTCTTCTGATGCATTTCCTATAGAACCAATTCTGACAAAAAAGGAAAGAAATGTAGCCAAAACTACTGAATACATGTACAGGTATGTGAATGTATCGTGAGGTGGTCCTATGTCCTTTTGTGATTGAATTAAATGGATTTATGGGATTAGAAAATGATGCTACTTATTTCCAGGAACATTGGCGCTCTTGCCAATGGGTTGTTTCTGGTATTTCAGCATAGCCCTGTTCACTTCAAAGCAGCTGAACCACAATTGCAGATGCAGCTCATAGACAGGAATGGTGGTGGGGTTTTTTTGGGCCACGTTTTTCTAAACTGATACAACCCTCTAATTGTATGGATGTAACAAAGTCATGACTTTACGTCTAGATATCTTGTGATATGTTTATTATAATAGGGATCACAAAGTAAGAGCTGTGAAAACCATGCAGGGGCATAGTGGTCTGCTCCCCCACCAGTTCATCTTTTTATTACGAGACTAAAACATGAATAATGTAAGCTATTGTTTACAGAAGAGATACAAAGTTATTCAAGTCATTATAATCAATTTGGCAGAAACTAGCACAGCTTTCACTGCAGTGTATGAAATCTGCTGGCCTTCACAGCAGTATACCTAAGATGAAAAGGGAGGATTGTCTATACCTAATACTTAAGCTGCTTTCCAAAATGGAAAAATAGATTGTCTCAGGACTAAGAAAATAGGGAGGCAGTTCTAGCATCCTATAACATATATGCCTCCACTGCCTAGGGAAGAGGTTACATTAGAGAGGCATTGTCTTGATACAGAAGCTGACACTTGACAGATAGTTGTTCTCTTTCCTGCATTTAACATAAGAGATCAGTGCAGGTGCAAAAGGTTACATGTGAGTGCCCTATGGTGAATTCTTACAAGGTATGTATGCTTGCTGTAACATGAGGAAGGGAGTAGTGGGTAGTGCAGCCCTTCGCACCACTGTCCCTACTTTCTTGAATGATCTACCCAAGATAGCAGCCCCCAACTGTGCAACAGTCCCTAGCCTTCACAGGGGCCTAGCCTACAGAAGGGTTGTCAGACAGACTAGATCATATTTGGTTCTGACCTAGTCTGTCCGACAACCCTTCTGTAGGCTAGGCCCCTGTACAGGCTAGGGACTGTTGCACAGTTGGGGGCTGTTATCTAGGGTAGATTATTCAAGAAGGTAGGGACCTTCTTGACAGGGAGAGAGACAAAAGCAAGTTCAAGCGTCAAAGCAAGATCAAACCAGGAGAGATCGTCAGAGGCACAATCTAAGGTCAAAGTCAAAGGTCAGAGTACTGGAAATCCACAGAATAACATAGTATGTAAGGCTCAGAAAGCATGGGATGCCGATGCTGAGTCTCAATGGTCCACTGTTGGCAGGGATGTAAAAAACAGCAATGGAGCAGGAATATCAGTGCTGCAGAAGCCAAGGAGAAAACACTGACACTAGAACATGGCCAGGTAAATGCATTGCACATGCACTTTCCTGGCAACATTTTTGAGAGCCAAATGCTGGTGAGTGTTCTGTGGGGTTCTGTGGCTACTATTGAGGGGAAGCTTTAGTCAGTAATGAGGGGACAGGTATTTGGCTGTCACTGTTGGACACTACGGTTAGTATTAAAGGCTTTATGGATGCCATTCATGGAAAACTGTGTCTGGTGTTAGTTGAAAATAATATAGCTGACCAAGAATGTGATTGGTGTGGATAGTAGCATTGTGGCTGCCATTCATGGGACACTGTAACTCCTGCTTATTGAGGATCATATAGCTATTACTAATGAGTGTATATTGGTAGGAAATCACAGGGGTCTAGTAAATGTCATGGTTATGGTCACTGTGGCCATATGGGAGAAAGGGAACTTGGATTTAGTGGCTGAAAGTTTGGTTAAACTATCATGGGGGCGTATTTTATACATCTTTGCCTTGGATGCAAAAAGAGACTGTCCTACCACCATATTAACATTTTAACTTTTGTTGTCTAAGATTAGCAAAAAAAAAAAAAAAAATCACCTGGTAGGGTTCTAAAATGCAATATCTTGCCTACATCATGTGCTCTTCCTGCTCTCCTGAAGACATTCCAAACACACTGGAGTCAATCCCTGGCCTCAGCGGTAGTCTACATGAAATTACAGCTTTAGAAAAAACCCTCTGACCACTATAAATCCGCCTTTCAAATCAACAGTCATCCATGTAATACATGAACAGGATGGGGCAATCAGATCAAGATGCACTATACGCAAGTACCTTGAAACTATGGCGCCTAGACAAGGGTCCAGAGCAGAAGACCTTAATATGACATATGGAAAGGGGTTGTTGGAATGAAACTCTATTTATAATATGTTTTCTGCAAAATTAGTTTATGCAGCTACATTTTAACCATTTTTATTTTGACCTGATGGCAAAGTAAAAGTACAATGGAGGCTCAAATTATCAAACCCAAGGTTATTGTTGTTGCTTCTCTTTGATAGCACTGAATGTCTAAAAAAAATATGAGGAACAGATACTGGAAGCCTTGAAAAATATATTTTCTGTTTGGGAAAAAGCTATAAATAGATGATGCTTTTTAGAGGTGATGCATAAATCTACAGCAGGTACCAAACAAAATGCAGACGTTTACAACATGCAGCTGCTGAGTAAAGACACTAAATATGCAATATATACAGAAAGTCTACAGACCCTTTCACATTTTGTCAAAAAATTACAAATAAGGACAAATATGGACATTTATCAACTGGTTTAGTCAGGTTTTCTTTACTATAATTGTCGCAAAATTGTCGCAACTGCGACTACACGATTTTTCGGGCGACATTTTGACTGGAAAGCGAGAAAAGCAAGTTTTCCAAAAATTAACTACGTAGTAATAATTTTAAAATGGACTACGGGTAGTCAGGTATTTATTAACTGCGACAGTCGCAACTGCGCAAAAAAAAGTCACAACAGCGTTAAAAATTGACTAAATTTACTCCAGCTCAAACATGGAGCAGAAAAAGCTACTACCAAAGTAAAAAAGGAAAAATTGCTTACGTGAAAGAAAATTATCAACAGGCTGAAACCAGTTGATAAATACGTTGCAAATAAGCAAAAAAAAAGTAAGGAAAAAATTACTAAAAAAAAGAATACATAAGCAAACATTGATAAATGTCCCTCAAAGTGAAAACAGAATGTTAGAAATCTTTGCTAATTTATTAAAAAATAAATAAACTAGAGGGAAAAAAAGGTTTTCCCCCCATGAAGCATTATCTAAAATCTCTAAACTTTACACCTAAGGTTGGTCATACGCATTTGATAAAAGATCTGGATATGCCAGTTTGCTGGGTGGGATCATGTGTATGAATAATACCATGAACAACACCTTCAGGATTAGGGTTGAACAATCTTTTCAAAAATGATCTGCGCAGCACAACTTAACTCTTTTGTCACAGTAAACCAGTGATTCCGCTGGTTTACTGTAACATCTTGCTGGGCTGAGCACTATGAGCTGGCCCAGCAAGGAAGGAGTTAATTAGTGCTGCTGAGCAGCTCCAGTTAACTACTTGGGGATGTATACATTATACAGCCATCTATATGGCTGTATAATGTATACAGTGAAGAGAGTGATACCATCTCATCCCTGGTCTGGATCGGCCTCTTCTTGTGTAGCCACACTTCTAGAGATAACATCACAAGGAGGTGGAGCTACACAAGAAGAGGCTCGGACCAGCGATAAGATGGTAACTATCACTCTCTTCACTATATACATTATACTGCTATATAGATGGTTGCATAATGTATAACACCCTCCCCCCAAGGAGTTGTCTAGTGCTAATGAACTCCTTCCTTTCTGGGCTGAACTGTACTTGCGGCTGTCAGCTGTGAGCATGGCTCAGCCCCGACATTGCCCCAAAGTTTGGCTCAAATATGGGGGCTTGGCTCCAACCTGATCGAAGTCATATCTATATAACCATATAATTGTTTCTGCTTTGAATATGCAATGGTCTCTATTTCAAAGACACCCAAGAGCCCAACTCCATTGGACAATTCATCTCTAAGCCCTTTCTTTTCCCATGACATCTATTCCTTTAATAAATGTTTTCTGTAGGCACCAGGACTTTAGAGCAAGATAATTATCCGAGGGGCTACTTCTCTAGATAAATAGGTAAACTACCTGAGCAAGTGGCTTTCCATGGTAATGGAGATGCTTATGGCTGTGTAGCCAAGTTGTAACCTATGGTCATAGTCACATCATAACTGAAAACAATATTGAGGTTAGGTTAGCTATGGTTTGATAGTTGTATACCAGCATCAGAAGGCACAGTACTGTGGTTACTTTCAGAAGCAGAGTCAAGACAGAAACAGTAAAAAGGTAATTTATACTAAGAATAGGCTATCACTATTAGGTAAGAGGTGGTCCGACTCCTGGTAATCCCTGCAGCCTTTTTAATGTTTACTGTTGCTCGTTCTTGCATCGCTGTACTATTAGTAGTAGCAGTGCAAGATACTACAGCATTGTCCTTCAATTATGAATGTCAAAAGAAGGCCTCCAGGACTTCAGTGGAAGATTGAGAATGTAAATCTGTAATTGTCAGCAAAAAACCCAAAAAAAAAACAAAGTCAAAGTAAAAACTTAATAATGTAACTATATACCAGTAATAATTCTCATATTTTACTGCTATAATTATATATTAGAAACCATATAAATGGTAATGCAGAACTTATGAGTGTCTAACATAATTCATTGAAAGCATAGAACTAGACATCCTTGCAATTTCCCATTTCTAGCTGGCAGACATGGGGGCTCCATTTCATTTTCTGCTTGGCATAGCAAAGTAGCTGGATTTAGTTCAGAATTTGCCAAAAAAAAGTAGACTTCCTAGGTCTATCTAACAACAGTAAATGACTGTAGAAAAGAAATTATATTGAGAATATTAAGACAGGAACAATACAATCAAGTGATTGTCTGGGACATTTCCAGCACATTGGTGTCTGGAGGAAACAGATCTGCCTATTTACTTGTAAGGTGGAAGGGTATAATGATTTTGGCCAAGGTTTTTGTATTGATTGTAAAAAATGCAAGGAAGTGACTGTTTCTCAATGTTCTACTTTATAAATAGGAGACAAGTGACGGGCAGTGAGCTTGTAATGTTTATCTCTTCTGCATATCACATTAGTGTATGAAAGTTACAAGCTCCACAGCTCATATACATGCAGCATTATTCAAGTTATCAGGATATTAAACCAGAAACTTTGCCAGTTGTTACATGTTTATTGGTTATAGAGTTGTGTGATTTTGTGTGGTTTCAACCTCTTTTTACATTTTATTTTTATTTTTCTTGGCAACTTATTGGCCATAAGAAGCCTGTTTGTGCCCAGATTCCTTAATTGGTTATTTATAGGGTAGGAGAGCTCAGCAGCAAAGAATGGTGCTTCTATGTGCAACCTTTAATTAAGTCAGGGACATAACGATCACAGTTGCATGAGGTGCGACCGAACCCACAGGAAGCCTTACTATATAGGGGCACAGAGGGAGCCTAACTATTATTGGGGGGCACAATGGAGGCCTAAGTATTATGGGGCCTATTATATTGGGGAACAGAAGTGTCCCAATGGAGTAGTTGTCCTTTGTCTCTTAGTAACCCACAAAACTAGCAGTTACTGATATTATTGGTAATATTTGTCTCAGTATACTGGATTTGGTATGTATAAGTGTGTTTCCATATATGTCATGCATACAAAATTGTGTTACTGATTGTTAATGTTCAAACAGGTACGATGATCAGCTCACCCCCTCACCTACTTTGTGACCCAGACTGCGATGGACTTGGTTCCCATGGTAAGATTGCCACAACAAGAAAAGGATGTCCAGCGCAATCTTGATACGCTTCTTTATTTAACGATCAAACAGACATCATGGATGCACAAGCGACGTGTTTCAGCTGCGATCTGCAGGCTTAGTCATATCAAACTGTTAACGGGATATATATATATATATATATATATATATATATATACACATATATATACACACACACACACATACACACACACACACACACACACACACTGAGTACCCGGCGCTGCCCGGTTTTTCCTACCTAATCCTTTTGGGGGAGGAAAAGCAACAAAAGAGTAAGCTTTTGTCTTCATATGTTGTCCTCAAATCCTGACCCATATTCCCTCCTCATATTCCGACCCCAAATCCCCTCCTCATATTACGACCTCATATCCTGTCCTAATATCTCGACCTCATATCCCTTTCTCATATCCCGTCCTCATATCCTGTCCCCATATCCCGACCTCATATCACAACCTCATATCCCGTCCCCATATCCCGTTCTCATATCACAACCTCATATCCTGTCCCCATATCCCGACCTTATATCCCGCCCTTATACAGTCATGGCCATAAATGTTGGCACCCCTGAAATTTTTATGTGAGTATTTCTCACAGACAAGGATTGCAGTTACACGTTTTGCTATACACGTTTATTCCCTTTTTGTGTATTGGAACTAAAAAAAAAAAAAAAAGGAGTTAAAAAAATTGGACATAATGTCAAACCAAACTCCAAAAATGTGCTGGACAAAATGATTGACCCCCCTTCAAAATTGTGGAAAAATAAGATTGTTTCAAGCATGTGATGCTCCTTTAAACTCACCTGGGGTAAGTAACAGGTGTGGCCAATATAAAAATCACACCTGAAAGCAGATAAAAAAAAGAGAGAAGCTCTTAGTCTTTGCATTGTGTGTCTGTGTTTGCCATACTAAGCATGGACAACAGATAGGAGGAGAAGAGAATTATCTGAGGACAAAATTGTGGAAAAATATCAACAATCTCAAGGTTACAAGTCCATTTCCAGAGATCTAGATTTGCCTTTGTCCACAGTGTGCAACATTATCAAGCCATTTGCAACCCATGGCACTGTAGCTAATCTGCCTGGGTGTGGACAGAAGAGAAGAATTGATGAAAGATGTCAATGCAGGATAGTCCGGATGGTGGATAAGCAGCCCCAAACAAGTTCCAAAGATATTCAAGCTGTCCTGCAGGCTCAGGGAGCATCAGTGTAAGCGCAAACTATCCATCAACATTTAAATGAAACGCTATGGCAGGAGACCCAGGAGGACCCCACTGCTGACACAGAGACATAAAAAACTACATTTTGCCAAAATAAACTTGTGTAAGCCAAAATCCTTCTGGGAAAATGTATTTTGGACAGATGAGACCAAGATAGAGCTTTTTGGCAAAGCACATCATTCTACTGTTTACTGAAAATGGAATGAGGCCTACAAAGAAAAGAACCCAGTACCTACAGTGAAATATGATGGAGGTTCAATGATGTTTTGGGGTTGTTTTGCTGTCACTGGCACTGGGGGCCTTGAATGTGTGCAAGGCATCATGATACCTGAGGATTACCAACAGATTTTTGGTCGCTCTGTACAGCCTAGTGTCAGAAAGCTGGGTTGGCATCTGAGATCTTGGGTCTTCCAGCAGGATAATAACCCAAAACATATGTCAAAAAGCACCCAGAAATGGATGGCAACAAAGCGCAGGAGAGTTCTGAAGTGGCCAGCAATGAGTCCAGATCTAAATCCCATTGATCACCTGTGGAGAGATCTTAAAATAGCTGTTGGGAAAAGGCGCCCTTCCAATTAGAGAGACATGGAGCAGTTTGCAAAGGAAGAGTGGTCCAACAAATCCGGCTGAGAGGTGTAAGAAGCTTATTGATGGTTATAGGAAGTGACTGATTTCAGTTATTTTTTCCAAAGGGCGTGCAACCAAATATTAAGTTAAGGGTGCAAATAATTTTGACCAGACCATTTTTGGAGTTTGGTGTGACAATATGTCCATTTTGCTTTTTTTCCTCCCTTTTTTGGTTTAGTTCCAATATACACAAAGGGAATAAACATGTGCACAGCAAAACATGTGTTACTGCAATCCTTTTCTGTGAGAAATACTTCATTTTCTTGAAAAATTTCAGGGGTGCCAACATTTACGGCAATGACTGTATCCTGTACCAATATCCTGTCATCATATCTAATCTCCATTTCTAATTCTCATATCCAGTCCTCAGGAGGGGCTGAGTTGTGATGAAGATATTGTAAACTTAAAATAAAAGGGGTGTGGCTTAAAGAGTGGGCATGTCTTGCAAGATGGGGCATAGAATTTGGGGAGGGTGTGGCTTGCAAGCCGGACTGACGCATTCACCAGGAGATGCGGAGCTTGTGGAGTATGGTACCGTAAGTTTCATATACTTGTATGGGACTAGTGTTGAGCGGCATAGGCCACATTCGAATTTGCGAATATATGGATGAATATTCATCATATATTCGCTAAATTCGCATATTCTCGTTTTATTTTCACATATGCGAAAATTCGCGTATGCGAAAATTAACATATGTGAAAATTAGCATATACAATAATTCGCATATGTGAAAATTCGCACGTCAGTCTCACACAGTAGTATTAGAGCCTTTTTTACACTACACAAGCTGGAAGCAGAGAGGGGTGATCACTGTGATGTGTACTGTGGGGAAAAAAAAAACAATATTCGTAATTACAAATATATAGTGCTATATTCGCGAATATTCGCGAATTCGCGAATATGCGATGTTCGCTAATAAAATTCACATTGCGAATATTCAACACTGTATGGGACTTGAAACAAAAAGCCTATCCTTCATATAAGAGGGTAGGATAGGGTTAATTTAAATATTATATATTTTTATTTGACATATAAGTAACATGTGACCAAGTATTAGGGAAATATCTCCAGCCGTACGAAAGTTATGCTGGAACATAAAGTACATTTTCCATAGTTTTACATTGGACTTTGCATTGACCCCGACCCTCACAAAATGGGGGTAGGTTAGGGTTAAATTAACTATCCTATATTTTAAGTGGACATATAACATGTGACCAAGTATTATCGAAATATCTCCTGGCTTTTGGAAGTTATGCAGTAACATATTTCCCATAGACTTCTATGGGACTTTAAACAAAAACCCTGCCCCTAGCAAATAGGGGTGGGTAAGAGTTAAATTACCTATCCTATGTTTGTTGGTGACATATAAGTAACATGTGTACTAAGCTTCAGAATTAGCCCTGGGAAAATATATCAAATGGCTGAATTATCTCAGCTAAAAACTGGTTGCCCAGCATTCCTTTCTTCACACCTTTTAGTCTCATCCATATATGATCCACTTTTGGCTACACCCACTCTCCCTACTCTATTGCTTAAATTATTGACATAGAAGCTCTTTGGTACGTAGGATTCCCTGGGGCAAATGTTATTTAAAACAGCACACATGACACCATCTAATAGTCACACAAGCTTCTATCTTTTTCTCATGAATAATGAAGACTCCTAACTGTCATGTACCCTGAAGGACCTCACCCCTCAGCATGTTACCAGGATTTTCCTTTACAATAATCCAATAAACATTGTATCTACTGTAACTACTTTATGGAGGCACGGAGGGGGGGTCTAACTACTATATGGGGGCACAATGGGGTCTGACTATTGTACCGGGGCACAAAGGAGCCTAATTAGGAGTAGTTGTCCTTTGCCCCTCATTGGTAACACACAAAACTAGCAGTGTGTACTGGTATTATTGATAATGTTGGTCTCAGTATACTGGATTTGGTAAATTACAGTGTGTCGATATAAGTCATGTGCAGAAATTGTCATATATATATTTTTATATACACATATAGATATATAGCCTGAATTTGCCCTGGGGTGTATGGAACTTAATATTAGTTTGAAGGATACCTTTTTATAGAAAATATAGTAAACTTTAAAAAATATATATAGGACACTCCTTTGGCCTATGCTGTGTGAAAAGGAGCCCTATGGCTTATTATCGTTAAAAGGCACTTGAGTAAGAGAAACTTTTGACATGTCACAGGGACCTCATGGTGATCTTTGTCTCGCTGCTTCATAGACTTATAATGGAGCAGCAAGACACATTGGGGGGGGGGGGGGGGGGCTTGGTACTGAGACCCAGACTGATCAAAATGTTTGACATGTGTCTGAGACAAGTGACAGTGACACGTTAAGGCTTCCTTCAGGCATACTTTTTGCAATGCATTTCTTTGGCCTGAAAAAAAGATGCTGCATTATTCCAGGGGAATACCCCAAAGGTATTTCTTTTTGTGCAAAGAGAACTTATCAGAGCCCAGGATACACAGGTTTAACGGTCGCGAAAATAAAGCCAGGAACATGCACTGTATTTAGGAGTTTTTCTTTCAATTCCTTTCTGGACAACCATAAGTGAGAAATGAGGATTATAAGTGTATGTCTCTAGCTGAGAATACTGACGTATATTTTAGCAACATTTACTGCCATCTGGAAAATGATGATAATCATAATAATCTGTACAAGCTCCTACACACAAACACATCTATCTATTTTTATCTGTTTTTGTATTGCGACAAAGTCTTCTTTGGGTCTGGGAAGAGTTTGGATATATTTAAAACTATGAAGGAGATTTATCAAAACTTGTGCATGTAAACACCTCCACCACCCTCAAAAAATGTTTTGCAAACATTTTTCTTTTTAATTTCACCTCAAATTTTTTTTCTGTTTTGCAGTATATTGCAAGGTAACATGAAGGATGTCATTACAAAGTACAATTGATCCCACAAAAAACAAGCCCTCATATGGCTCTAACAAAAAAAAAAAATAAAAAAAAAAAAAAATTGATTATGGCTCTTTGTAGGAGTGAAAAAATAAATAACCCCAAAATTCAATTTCCTGCATTATTAATGGGTTAGGCATATTTATTTTGTAATTTTGTATTTACTTTGTAAAAGTTGTATTATAATTCAAAAGCCCTTAACCTCTTAAAGGAGTAGTCCAGTGGTGACCCAGTGGTGAACAACTTATCCCCTACCCTAAGGATAGGGAATAAGTTGCAGATCGCGGGGGGTCCGACCGCTGGGGCCCCCTGCGATCTCCTGTACGGAGCCCCGACAGCGAAGTGCTGCCTTCGGCAATCTCCGGCTCTGCCATAGAGATGTATTGAGGGGGTGTGTCGGCCGCCGCTTCGTGCGGAGGTCGACACTCACTATCTGGCCGGAGAGCCTGGCACCTGTACAGAGAGATCGCAGGGGGCCCCAGCGGTCGGACCCCCCCGCGATCTCAAACTTATCCCCTATCCTTAGGATAGGGGATACGTTTTTCACCACTGGACTACCCCTTTAAGGACGCAGGGCTTACCTGTACGCCCTGTGCCCGGTCCTGGTATATAACGCGGGGTCCCGCCGTGACCCCACGTCATACCGGGTCGGTCCCAGCGGCTTATGATAGCCGAGACCCTGGGCTAATAGCACGCGGCAGAGATCGTTGTGCCGCGTGTTATTAACCCTTCAGACGCAAAAAAATTCCAAAGTCCAAATTAGCATATTTTTGGTCACTTTTTACATCATGAAAAAAATAATAAAAAGCGATCAAAAAGTCTGATCAATACAAAAATGATACCGAGAACACAGTGCAAAAAATTAGCCCTCATACTGGCCTGTCAGTTGAAAAAATAAAAAAGTTATAGCGTTCAGAAGATGAGAATTTTTTACGTATAAATTTTCCTGCATGTAGTTATGATTTTTTTCAGAAGTGCGACAAAATCCAACATATAAGTAGGGTATAATTTTAACCTTATGGATCTACAGAAGGATAGGGGATATGGTGTCTGATTGCGGGGGTCCCACTGCTGGGGGGGCCCCTGGATCTCCAGCAGCACCTGGCGTTCTAAACAAATGCCAGGTTCCTGTGGCAGAGGTCGTGACATCAAGGCCACACCCCCTCGTGATGTCACATCGCACCCACTCCATTCATATATATGGGAGGGGGCGTGTCTGCTGACACGCCCCCTCCCATAGACATGAATGTAGGGGGGGGGGGGGTGATGTCCCGAGGGGGCATGGCCGTGATGTCACGATCACGGCCCCCGGCTCCAAGCATTCTGAACAAAATGTTCAGAACGCTGGAGTACCCCTTTAAGGCCCAAACAGGTCGTTAAGGGGTTAATGTAAACAAATGAAAATATTTTTATTTAGAAAAAGTTGAACACCTGAACTGCTCTCAACTAACACCTTGATACAATGTATCCTGCTTACCCAATCTTAGATCCAAACACCTTAGTGGCACCAAAATATTTTACATTTAATGAGTACCAGCTACAATTACCTGCTGTTTACACTAACAATTGGATACAATTCTCTAGGGCTCCTATATTTCAGGCAGAGTTGTGTCTGGCTGTCCCCTGCACTGTAAAGATCAATAGACCTTGGAATTTCTTGTAGTTCCCCAGGCACAGGGGTTTTCTTTCAGGAGGAAATGATTGATAAGAACCTAAAACCAAACTCCTCCATCTTCTGAGTGTAATGTCATCCTTCAGGGGGTGACAGATGCATTTAACTCTGCTATACTCTAGTTTATACTACTACATGGATCACAGTTCAAGAGAAGTATTCTGCCCACACAAGCTGCTCAAGGACAGTGCAGGAGGAGAGCAGAGCACTGTGTATACTGATAAGGATGTGCACCCACATGTCAGCCTGTTATCTATATCTCAGCCCTAGGACCATGTGTGCTACTTACAGCCAGTCTTCTCCATAAGTTCCCGAGACACCTCAGATCGAGAATGTGATAGCCCCATTATATGATCCAATGAGGAGAGCCCTGGCCTCAGGATTCCCTTCCAAATACAGGTTGGTGCCCAGGGATGTTCACTAGAGGTTCCCAACCTTCCGATAAAAAAGATTGAAGGTCATCTGTCCTTTTCACTCAGTATAGGACAAGGACTTAGATCTGTTACCCAAATACAGGTGCTGGAGGTTCCTTAGGTTACCATCCAATATCATGTAGAGGAGCTGCTCCAGGTAGATCTCCTGTGATAAAGTGTCCAGTAGACTATATGTTCTAGGTAGATCTCCTGTGATAAAGAATCCAGTAGACTATATGCTCCAGGTAGATCTCCTGTGATAGAGTCCAGTAGATTATATGCTCCAGGTGGATCTCCTGTGATAGAGTCCAGTAGAGTATATGTTCCAGGTGGATCTCCTGTGATAAAGAGTCCAGTAGACTATATGTTCAAGGTGGATCTCCTGTGATAAAAAGTGTCCAGTAGACTATATGTTCCAGGTGGATCTCCTGTGATAAAGAGTCCAGTAGACTATATGTTCTAGGTGGATCTCCTGTGATAAAGAGTCCAGTAGACTATATGTTCCAGGTGGATCTCCTGTGATAAAGAGTCCAGTAGACTATATGTTCCAGGTGGATCTCCTGTATTATAGTGCCCAGTAGTCTAGATGCTCCTGGTGGATCTCCTGTGATAAAGTGTCCAGTAGACTATATGTTCCAGGTGGATCTCCTGTATTATAGTGCCCAGTAGTCTAGATGCTCCTGGTGGATCTCCTGTGATAAAGTGTCCAGTACTCTAGATGTTTCAGGTGGATCTCCTGTGATAAAGAGTCCAGTAGACTATATGTTCCAGGTGGATCTCCTGTATTATAGTGCCCAGTAGTCTAGATGCTCCTGGTGGATCTCCTGTGATAAAGTGTCCAGTACTCTAGATGCTCCTGGTGGATCTCCTGTGATAAAGTGTCCAGTACTCTAGATGTTTCAGGTGGATCTCCTGTGATAAAGAGTCCAGTAGACTATATGTTCCAGGTGGATCTCCTGTATTATAGTGCCCAGTAGTCTAGATGCTCCTGGTGGATCTCCTGTGATATAGTGCCCAGTACTCTAGATGTTCCAGGTGGATCTCCTGTGATATAGTGCCCAGTACTCTAGATGTTCCAGGTGGATCTCCTGTGATAAAGTGCCCAGTACTCTAGATGTTCCAGGTGGATCTCCTGTGATATAGTGCCCAGTACTCTAGATGTTCCAGGTGGATCTCCTGTATTATAGTGCCCAGTAGTCTAGATGCTCCTGGTGGATCTCCTGTGATAAAGTGTCCAGTACTCTAGATGTTTCAGGTGGATCTCTTGTGAAACAATGTTTAGTGCACTTGATAGTCCTCCAATGTGCAGCGTCTGTGTTTCTATGTCCTGTACAGGAGATGCTCCTTGGGTAAATCCTGTTACTGTATGAAGTAGAGTCAATAGACAGGTGAAGCCCCCGCTTTACTATATCCAGCAGATAAGATGCCCCTGTGCAGCTCCTAAGTTTCTATATCCAGTAGAGCAGAAGCCCCTGGTGCAGCCCCTGTGTCACTTTGCCCCCCAGAGCAGAAGCCCCTGGTGCAGCCCCTGTGTCACTTTGCCCCCCAGAGCAGAAGCCCCTGGTGCAGCTCCTGTGTCACTTTGCCCCCCAGAGCAGAACTCTGTGTGTGTCCTCCCTCCGGTACAGTTCCGCTCTGTTCTATAGGTTTTCTGTGTCCAGGAAGCTGCCGTACTAATTAGAACAGACAGATAACACATCCCCTGGGTCCTAGTGCCTGCCGTGTGCATGCTCGTCTTCTCCAAACACCTGCCTGTCTATCCCGAGGAGAGCACTGCAATCCGAGTGTAGGTACAGGGAGGGGATGTCATGCACATACACAGCATGCCTGTACACGACAGCAATACCTGGGTCACCAGACATCTCTGATCCTGTGCTAAATGCAGCCATTATAGCAGGTTGAGCAACTTATCAGTCTCATGGTGTGTTTAGGGCAGTGTTTTCCCTACCAGGGTGCCTCCAGCTGTTGCAAAACTACAACTCTTAGCATGCCCGGACAGCCTGCCTCCCGCTGTTTCAAAACTGCAACTCCTAGCTGTCCGGGCATGCTGGGAGTTGTAGTTTGGAACAGCTGGAGGCACCCTGGCTGGGAAACACTGGTTTAGGGAATTGTTTTTTGTATATGCTTGGAGTAGAGTATAATTTAGCATATTTCTCCAGTGACAGGGTGAGGGCACATGCTACAGTCACTGGGATGCTCTGTGTGTATATTGGGGGCTTATATCCCTTTAACCCCTAAAGGACTCAGGGTTTTTCCGTTTTTGCACTTTCGTTTTTTCCTCCTTACCTTTTAAAATCATAACCCTTTCAATTTTCCACCTAAAAATCCATATTATGGCTTATTTTTTGCGTCGCCAATTCTACTTTGCAGTGACATTAGTCATTTTACCCAAAAATGCACGGCGAAACGGAAAAAAAAATAATTGTGCGAAAAAATCGGAAAAAAAACGCCATTTTGTAAATTTTGGGGGCTTCCGTTTCTACACAGTGCATATTTCGGTAAAAATTACACCTTATCATTATTCTGTAGGTCCATACGGTTAAAATGATACCCTACTTATATAGGTTTGATTTTGTTGCACTTCTGGAAAAAATCATAACTACATGCAGGAAAATTTATACGTTTAAAAATGTCATCTTCTGATCCCTATAACTTTTTTATTTTTCCACGTACAGGGCAGTATGAGGACTCATTTTTTGCGCTGTGATCTGAAGTTTTTATCGGTATGATTTTTGTTTTGATCGGACTTTTTGATCACTTTTTATTCATTTTTTAATGGTATAAAAAGTGACCAAAATACGCTTTTTTGGACTTTGGAATTTTTTTGCGCGTAGGCCATTGACCGTACAGCTTAATTAATGATATATTTTTATAGTTCGGACATTTACGCACGCGGTGATACCACATTTGTTTATTTATTCATTTTTTTTACAGTTTTATTTTTTTTATGGGAAAAGGGGGGTGATTCAAACTTTTATTAGGGAAGGGGTTAAATGACCTTTATTAACACTTTAAAAAATTTTTTTTTTGCAGTGTTATAGATCCCATAGGGACCTATAACACTGCACACACTGATCTTCTACACAGATCACAGGCGTGTATTAACACGCCTGTGATCAGTGTTATCGGCGCTTGACTGCTCCTGCCTGGATCTCAGGCACGGAGCAGTCATTCGCCGATCGGACACCGGGGAGGCAGGTAAGGGCCCTCCCGGTGTCCGGTCAGCTGTTCGGGACGCCGCGATTTCACCGGGTCACTTTCAGTTTCACTTTAGAAGCGGCGGTCAGCTTAGACCGCCGCTTCTAAAGGGTTAATACCGCACATCGCCGCGATCGGCGATGTGTGGTATTAGCCGCGGGTCCCGGCCGTTGATTAGCGCCAGGACCGATGCGATATGATGCGGGATCGCGGCGCGATCCCGCTTCATATCGTGGGAGCCGGCGCAGGACGTAAATATACGTCCTGCGTCGTTAAAGGGGTACTCCAGTGAAAAACTATATATTTTTTTTTTCAAAATGAACTGGTGCCAGAAAGTTAAACATATTTGTAAATTATTTCTATTTAAAAATCTCATTCCTTCCAGGACTTATCAGCTGTTGTATGCTACAGAGTAAGTTTTCTTTCTTTCTGGAGTTCTATCCAGTCTGACCACAGTGCTCTCTGCTGACACCTCTGTCCATGTCAGGAACTGTCTAGACTACAAGCAAAGCCAAATAGCAAACCTCTTCTGCTTTGAACAGTTCCTGATACAGACAGAGGTGTCAGCAGAGAGCACTGTGGTCAGACAGAAAAGAACTCCAGAAAGAAATAAAACTTCCTCTGTAGTATACAGCAGATGAAAAGTACTGGAAGGATGAAGATTTCTAAATAGAAGTCATTTAACAATCGGTTTAACTTTCTGGCACCAGTTCATTTAAAAAAATAAATAAAAAAAAAGGTTTTCCACTGGAGTACAACTTTAAGTAATACATGTATCTAGGAATGTGACACATGTAAATATTTATACTTAATAATAAACTTTACTAAAACAACAAGTAAATACATCTATCATAGCAAAGTGATCCTTAGGAAAGTTTACTCAGGATAAGTCACAATAAAGTTCTTCGGTACAAAATTGTATACTAAAATAAATGAAAAAAAGGAATGAAAAAATATATATATATGAACGTTCCTAAGTTAAACGGGTGAAAATAAAAAATTAATTTATACAAATTCCTGATTGGTAGACCAAAAAGGAAAAGAGTTTATGGAAAGCTAAGGCTGGGTTCACACCACGTTTTTCAAATATGGTAAACGTACACGGTTTTCCGCAAAAAAACGTATACAACTGTATCCGAAACCGTATGCATAGAGAATGCATTGTAAACCGTATTCCAAATGTTGTGTACGGTTGCATCCGTTTTGCCTCGGATACGGTTTTGCCGATTTTTCAACCGTAGGCAAAAACGCTGTCGACCACGTTTTTGCCTCCGGTTGGAAAACCGCATGCGAACCGTATGCGGTTCTTTTAACATTGTTGTCTATGAGAACCGTACACAGAATTTCAGAATAGGGTTGCATACGGTTTTTCTAATCCGTTTTTGGAGTTGACACATGCGCAGATTGGAATTTCAATAGAACAATAGTAACTTTATTAAATTGCTGGAAAACTAATTCCAACAAAATAGCAAAACCGTTGGCAAAAACTGATGCAAACGAATAGAACCGTATGGAGAAAAACTGTATACATTTTAATTTGGAGTCATACGGTTGTATACGGTTGCATACGGTTTTTGCCATACGTTTTTTAGCGGAAAACCGTGTACGGTAACCGTATTGGAAAAACATGGTGTGAACCCAGCCTAATGGTGAAATAAACACTAATTCCAGATAAACAGATTCCTATGTAATTTCCTGCAATTGTGAGGATGGGAATGAACACATATAAGGCTGAGTTCACACCACGTTTTGCCATACTGTTTTCAATCAGTTTTTCGAAAGAAAACCGTATGACAAAAAGAAACGGATGGAACAGTATGGGAAAAAGTAAACAGTATGCATTTTTAAACCGTATACTGTTTTTAAAAGTGCATACAGTTCCGTCCGTTTTTATAAAAAAAAAAAAATGTAAGTTTTTTAAAAATGTTGTCCATTTTAAATGGGAGGGGTCTTGGGTGGGGACTTTAGGATGCAAATGCGCATGTGCAAAGTAAAAACCATATACTGTTTCCCTAATGAAACCGTATACATGTGCGTTTCCCATTGACCTCCATGTTAAAAAAAAGTATGCGGTTGCAGTACGGTTTTTAAACTGGAGTCAAAACCGTGAATGACCACAATTTTGTCTCTGGTTTAAAAACCGTACTGCAACTGCATACATTTTTTTTTAACATGGAAACGCACATGTATATGGTTCCATATGGGAAAAAGTATATGGTTTTTACTTTGCACATGCGCATTTGCATCCTAAAGTCCCCACTAAACCCCCCCCCCCCTCCCATTAAAAATGGACAAAATTTAAAAAAAACTTTTTTTTAATTTTTTTTTAAATAAAAACGGACGGAACTGTATGCACTTTTAAAGACAGTATACGGTTTAAAAACACATACGGTTTACTTTTCCATCGGGGTTTTTTTTGCCATACGGTTTTCTTTAGAAAAACTGATTGAAAACAGTATGGTAAAAACGTGATGGGAACCCAGCCGTATATGTGTTCATTCCCTGCACATATATCCTGTTCATGCCCAGCCTCACAATTGCAGGAAATTCCAATTCATTTTCATTTTTGGTCTAACAATCAGGAATTTGTATAACTTGTATTCATATTGTTTCATTCCTTTTCCCCATTTATTTTAGTATATAATTTTCTACCGAAGAACTTTATTGTGACTTATCCTGAGTAAACTTTCCTAAGGAGCACTTTGCTATGATAGATGTATTTACTTGTTGTTTTAGGAAAGTCTAAGTAAGTATAAATATTTACATGTGTCACATTCCTAGATACACGTAACACAGAAATAAATGTCTTATCATTTTTCTTGTGCTTGATCGACCAGGAATGAACAGGATATATGTTCCATTTATGGCCGAATGAACAAATGCTCCAAAGACACAGATGCCTAAGGCTAGATTTCCACTTGTTTTTTGGGGGGAGCTTTGCCCAAAAAAGCCATAATAGCCCCATGGTATTTTTTCAGTGAAAAACTCTGTGGCCAGATGTTAGCTGCAAATCAGTAGAAAAACACAAAAATCCATATCCACTGTGCGTTTTTCAGTTTGGTGTTTTTTAAAATTCTTTTGGCGTCTTTAAGCTCCTTGGCAGTTTTTCAAAATAGCAGCATGTAGAGCCTATGGTATTTTTTTTTACTGAAATCCTGGTGTTTTTCTCCCATAGAAGTCTATCGGAGACAAAAAAACGCCATTTGAGTTTTAACTTTGGCGTTTTTGCAGGCGGTTTTAATTCTTTTTTTGGACTTAAGCAATCCAAAAGAGGGATGGAGATACTTTTTTAAATGAAATTTCGTAGGGTACCATTAAGAAAAAAAAAAAAAAGATACAGTAGGGATAAACAAAATTTATATTTTTAGAACAACATTTTTATTCGTTTTTAAGCAGGGATCAATTTATGTGGGCGGGCAGGGACCTAAATATGTAGCCGGCAATAATAAAAATGTAGAAAGGGGCCATTTAAATGTAAAAATAATATTTTTTATAATTAATTTTGTTAAACTTTTTATTAGTAATGTATTTTAATAATGTGTTTAATAAAGTGTGTGTATGTTTTTAACTTTTTGCACAGTTTTTCTTAATTTTTTTAATTTTTTAGGTAGTACTCCCAGCATGGACCAGACTGTTCCATGATGGGAGTAGTAGTACCTGTACTAATAGGTGCAACAGGTGCGGCACAGCTCACTCGATCGCCCCTCCCGCTCACGGACCGGACCGGACCTCAGTCCATATAATAGTGGAAAGAAATGGAGTTGTCCAGAGCAGGATGTCAAGCAATACGATATTTATTCAGCGGTAACTGTGGGTGATGACAAGGTGACGCGTTTCAGCCGCACTCAGCAGCCTTAGTCATACAAAACAATAGTGCAAGTGGCTTGCTTATATGGGGGTGGAAAAATGGGGTCCGCCCCGATGGGAGTATTCACAGGGCTTAACCCATCATTCACCTCCATCCAGCAAGTATAGTACATATAGTAAAAACGCACATATAGTGTGAACAATAGTCAACATATTAAAACACTTGGGTTACAAGCAATAATGTAGAAAAAGACATACGTTAGTACAAAAAATACAAGAACAAATTACAAAATGTCAGATAACATATATACATGTGCGATCCCAAAATGGAAGAGGAAAAAAGGGAGAATTTCCATAGTGAAGAGCATGAGGTCAGTTTTTTGGATCTGATATTGAGGGGTGATCCTTTGAATTATAGGGTCACCACTTCTATATACCGTAAAGAATTGGCCACCAATTCGATACTGCAAGCAGCATCGTGCCACCCACCACATGTGGTCAAGAATCTCCCGGTAGGAGAAATGATTAGAGCCAGGAGGAACAACTCCACATTGGAGCTGTTTGAAAAGGAGGCGGAGGATATATCAGTGAGGCTGAGTCAAAGAGGTTATCAGACTTGGTCATTGAACCGAGTCAAGGACATTGCTAGGAGAAAAAATAGGTCTGACTTGGTATATGGCATCAAAGAGCCATCATCCCAAGTTCCTAAAAATAATAGTGAAGCAAAACCCCTTGTTTTTTCCACAAATTATAGCCATGATTTCAAACCAATATGTAAAATAATTGAGAAATATTTACCAATGGTAGCTAACGATAGCCAATATATAAAAATTTTTGAACATGGGTATAAATTTGTGTCACGGAGGGCTAAAACCATTGGCCAATGGGTTTCCCCGAGCTTGTTCAGTTCTGGTGAGATTAAGAAACCCACCTGGCTCAATACCAAGGGCAATTTCAAATGTGGACATCTAAAGTGTATTTGTTGTAAAATCATGAAGAATTCCAAAACCTTTATGTCCACAGTAACTGGAGAAACATTTGGTATGTCAGAATATATTAATTGCAACACGAGTCATGTGGTTTATCTAATGACATGTAACATCTGCCAATTACAGTATGTGGGGTGCACCTCCAATCCCCTGAAGGCTAGGACCAGAAAACACCTGTCGGACATTCCCCATTTCCAGACCCGACATCTTTCCATGGTTAGTAAGCATTTTGCCGAAAAGCATGAGGGTGATTTTTCTGGTCTCAGCCTTCAGGGGATTGAGAGGGTCACCAATAATATTAGAGGAGGCAATATCAAACAAAAATTATTGGATAGAGAAGTCTTCTGGATCATTAAACTTCAAACTAGGTGTCCCCTTGGCTTAAATTTAAGACAAGATGTCATTCTCCATTATTGATCTGCTGTTGTTCCCGTATAAAATTATATATTTTTGGTTTTCCTTGGAGTTTGGGGGGAATTTTATTTTTATATAAATAAATTCTTTTTCCCACAATCATTTCCTGCACATATGATAATTAATAGCATATGCATAATTGAGTATCAAACAATATTTATACCACATGTGGGGATATTTTTGAGACAATTCAATTGTTCCATATTAGTCCGTATATCCATTTGCGATCCTACTATATAATTGGAATATAAAAAATAAACAAATTTAAAAAAAAATTTCTTTCATGTCCTATGGTAGTATATACAACCATATAGGTTACTTGAATTCATCCAGATTCATATGATATTATATAGGGTAATATTTATATAGATTTTTCTATTGGAAATTCTCCCTTTTTTCCTCTTCCATTTTGGGATCGCACATGTATATATGTTATCTGACATTTTGTAATTTGTTCTTGTATTTTTAGTACTAACGTATGTCTTTTTCTACATTATTGCTTGTAACCCAAGTGTTTTAATATGTTGACTATTGTTCACACTATATGTGCGTTTTTACTATATGTACTATACTTGCTGGATGGAGGTGAATGATGGGTTAAGCCCTGTGAATACTCCCATCGGGGCGGACCCCATTTTTCCACCCCCATATAAGCAAGCCACTTGCACTATTGTTTTGTATGACTAAGGCTGCTGAGTGCGGCTGAAACGCGTAACCTTGTCATCACCCACAGTTACCGCTGAATAAATATCGTATTGCTTGACATCCTGCTCTGGACAACTCCATTTCTTTCCACTACCTGTACTAATAGATTGCCCTGGGCGTCACTTCTGACATCCGTTGTGATCCTCCTATATAATGTATAGAAGTGGGTGGCACTGCTGCTCTTCTCTGGTCCCCTGCATTGTATTCTGCGCTATGAAGTTCTCTTCACATCATAGATTCATATTTCCCGCAGAGAGCTGTGATTGGCCGGATGATTCTAGCCAATCACAACTCTCTGCTGAAAATATGAATAGGTATATATACCGCAGTGCAGGAGAGCAGAGAAGAGCGGCGTTGCTGCCCGCATCTATCCATTATAGAGGACGATCACAGCGGGTGTCAGGAGGGACACCCGCTGTGATCTGTCCTTAACTGCAGGTACTACTGCTCCCAACATGGAGCACACTCTGCTCCATGCTGGGATCTATAGTACCTGCATTGATAGACAGATCGCAACAGGTGTCAGAAGTGACATCCGCTGCGATCTGTCTATTAATGCAGGTACTACAGCTCCGAGCATGGAGCAGAGTGTGCTCCATGTTGGGAGCAGTAGTACCTGCAGTTAATGACAGATCACAGCAGGTGTAACTCCTGACACCCGCTGCGATCATCCTTCATCCTTAATTCCTGAGATGCGGAGTGGCTTTCTCCTGCCCTCCGCATCTCTGCTCTATACTCCGGCCAGTAATGTGAATAGAAATTCACATCACTAATTCATGTTTCCCGCTGAGGGTGGTGATTGGCCGCCACTAGAGATGAGAAAAGTTACAGTGATTCGATTCATCACGAACTTCTCGGCTCGGCAGTTGGTGACTTTAGCCTGCATAAATGAGTTCAGCTTTCAGGGCTGGCAAAGGTGGATACAGTCCTAGGAGAGTCTTGCGAGGTTCGTGCAGAATCAAAGTACTGTAACTTCGCTCATCTCTAGCTGCCACCATCCGGCCAATCACCACTCTGGGCGGAAAATATAAATCAGTGATGTGAATTCTATTCACATCACTGGCCGGAGTATAAAGCAGAGATGCGAGTGCAGGAGAAATCCGCTCCAGATCTCTGCAATATAAAGGAAGATCGCATCAGGTGTCTGAAGTAGTAGTGCTACCTAAAAAATTTATTTAGAAAATAAATTTAGAAAATAGTTAAAAACACACAAACACATTTTATTATTTTTACATTTAAATGGCCACTTTCTACATTTTTATTATTGTCGGCTACATTTTTAGGTCCCTGCCCGCCCACATTAACTGATCCCTGATTAAAAATGTATACATACATTTCGTTAAATAAATTTTTTCCATCCCTACTGTATCTTTTTCTTTTTTTGGTGCCCAACTAATTTTGAATGCAAAAAATGCAATTTCCACTCAAAAGGCAAAAATGCATGAAAAAATGCCAAATGCATGAAAATGCTGTGAAGTTTTTTCTTGCGTTTTTTCGGGCCAGAAAAAAAACAAGTGGAAAGTGGAAGCCTAATAGTTTTCTTGTGCTTGATAGATCTGGAATGAACAGGACATATGTATGTGGTGAGCCACGGTGAATGGCGGGACCGTGGCGGTGTAGGTGGATGGGCAGATGGTATTAACCAGGGCCGGATTAAGAGCATCATGGGCCTGATGCTAAAGATTGTGATGGGCCTTTTTATTGCAGTATATACAATGAAAATGCAACACAAAGCTATTATTTTACCAGGATAGCTGAATATATGTTAGTGTATGGAAACTTTGCATATCTTTATAGAATCTGTTCTTTAGCTAAAAAAAAACAAAGAAGCAACTCACTTTTATAGGCACCCAGAGTGTCAAAGAGGTGTGGTAGAGGGTCTGCTATACCCCCCAGACTGTAACACCTATCCCATGTGACGTCACATCCGCTGCTTCTTTGGTTAACACGCAGGGGTTGCTTGCCAGCGACGTATTGACATCCTGTGCATGCGCCATGAATAGGGATTGTGGTTCACAAGTGGTAAGTCTGAGTTCACACCTGTCAGACTGCTCTGCCATCACAATCCCCATTCACGGCTCATAGGGGATGCATGTGTCAAAGAAGGTGCGGAGAAGTGTTGCAGCCCTGTAGCCACACCTCTTTCACACTCAATGCATCCCTAAAAATGTTATTTTTGTTTAGTGAAATAAAGGATCAAACACCATCTATGAAGATATGCAAAGTATCCATACACCAACATCTTTTTTGGCTATCCTAGCAATTTCATATGCATAAGGCTTCATTCACACTGCTATTAGGACACTGCAGTATGACGGCCCCCGGGGGAATAGCGGGAGAAAAATTACTGCTTGCGCCGTCTTTTTCTCCTGCTAGTCCTGCTACAAAATAACAATGCCCGACTGACCCCATTATAGTAAATGGCAAGGTGACAATTTCTCACCTAGCTTTTTCATGCTCCTGAATGGCATATCTGCTTATCATAGCTCAGCTATTATAGATAGATTTACCTGTAACTTTTAGTCTAATCTGTCTATAATAGCTGAGCTATGATAAGCAGATATGCCATTCAGGAGCCCAAAAAAGCTAGATGACAATTTCTCACCTCGCTTTTTCATGCTCCTGAATGGCATATCTGCTCATAAAAGCTCAGCTATTATAGAAATATTTGCCTATAACATATAGTCAAAGCTGTCTATAATAGCTGAGCTATGATAAGCAGATATGCCATTCAGGAGCATGAAAAAGCGAGGTGAGAAATTGTCATCTAGCTTTTCTGGGCTCCTGAATGGCATATCTGCTTATAATTGCGTAGACAGCTTTGACTATATATTATAGGCAAATCTGTCTATAATAGCTGAGCTATTATAAGCAGATGTGCCATTCAGGAGCCCAGAAAAGCTAGGTGACAATGTCTCACGTAGATTTTTCAAGCTCCTGAATGGCATATCTGCTTATAATAGCTCAGCTACTATAAGCAAACATGTCATTCAGGAGCATGGAAAAGCTAGGTGAGACATTGTCACCTAGCTTTTCTGTGCACCTGAATGGCAAGTCAGTTCATGCCTGGTGGACTAGTGGTAACTTTGGGGGAAACTCCAGAGGCAGAGAGGAATGTGCTCCGGCAGCGGGACCTCAGGTAGGTGGCAGCTACAGCACACGCAGTCGTTTTTTAAACTTGGCGGGCGCTGGCCGAATGGGGGGGAGAGGAGTCTCTCCAGGGCTGCCATCAGAAATTTCGGGGCCCCTTACGCAGCTTCAGGTAGATTTTCAAAAAAAATCATAAAAATCCACTGCACTGAGGCCAGGCTGTCAGCAGCCTCCGGAGCGGTGCGGAACTTCTCTGGCAGGCTGCGTGATGTACGTACAGGAGCCGGAATATGCTATAGCCTGTACGTACATTGGCGAAGATTTATCAAAACCTGTTCCGAGGAAAAGTTGCTGAGTTGTCCATAGCAACCAATCAGATCACTTCTTTAATTTTTAAAGAGACCTGTGAAAAATGAAAGAAGAGATCTGATTGGTTGCTATGGGCAACTCAGCAACTTTACCTCTGCACAGTTTTGATTAATCACCCCCATTATGTACGCAATTTGCGTACTGTTTGTCCAGAAGCAGGAGACTGCTGTTTACACAACTCAGCTGCCATAATACACAGTGACAACTAGAGGGAGGACAAGTAGCTTATCCCATTTGGGGTTTCAGGAGCCTGGGAAAGCTGGGTGACTGGCAGTACACAGTGCAGGGCTCACAGTACTTCCCCAGCTTTATGCCTGTACATGTGGGGAAGTGCTGAGCCCCAGTGCAGAGACCAGGCAGGGCAGAGGTAGGTTACAGGCCTCACGATCAGTGGAGTATAAGAGGAAAGTGACAGCCGGCAGCCATGGGCCCCTGTATATAGTGAACCTGGTCCGGGCCCCTCACGGCAGTACTGCCTGTACTGCCCTGATGACGGGCCCTACGCTACCCTGACGTCACGTGGGGCACGCAGGTCTCGCAACCAAGTCACCACCAGGGCCGTAGGTAAGCCTGTGGGCCAGCCAGGGACATCGCAAGGCCAGCCCTCTTTTACTGTTAATATTGTTGTCGCAGGCTGCTGGGCCTATTTTAATGTAGGGGCCTGGAGCTGCCGCTCCATCCACCCCTACTTTAATCTGGCCCTGGTATTATCCCCAGGGGCAAGATGTTATTAACCCCTAATGTTTGTGACACCAGTGTGGTTTTTGGGTATCGG
Source organism: Hyla sarda (assembly GCF_029499605.1). NCBI lineage: Eukaryota > Metazoa > Chordata > Amphibia > Anura > Hylidae > Hyla > Hyla sarda. Next base: position 471,621,572 of record NC_079189.1, read on the forward strand.
GAACTACCCTAACTATGTCTCCGCTATCCCAATGGCTAGGCAGTGAAATGAGAGTCCACAACCAGGTTATGGTTTAGCGGAGGTTTTACTGAGGTCAGACAGTTGTTATAGTCTCTACAGCAAGGCCAGAATCCCAGAGAGTCGCCCAGTAACACGGAAAGGGCCATGCAGCTTGCTGGGACTTGTAGTTATTGTGATAGACTTTAGTTCAGCCAAGCAGACTAGAATAGACTTGATCAATGTCTTGACTTTGGTAGAGACAGCAGACATAGATGAAGGATCTGTGATGTCTGTGCTTTGTTGTTCCTCAGTAGTAAGAGCAAAAAGAGGCAGATTGCAGAACCTCCCTTCCTTATAAAGGGGGGGCTGTACTAGAAGTCCATAGGTCAAGCTGCAGGTCATGTGTTTAGCTGGTCCCCTCCGGGTAACATGTGACAACATCATGTGAACATATCATGTGACCTCCACAGGTCCTTAACACCTTGTACACAAAATACATAACTTTATACTGACTATATAACACAATAAATAACATTAAAGTAACAGCAGGGGAGACACTGCAGGAGAGCCCCCAGGTCACTGAGTGACTCAACCTGACAGGGCCTAAGTGTAGTGCAGGACCATGTCCTGTACTGGGACATTAAATGTACAAAAAAAGGCTGGCTGCTAATGGCAGTATACGTAATGGGTGCCATGACAAGGGATCAAACATTCCTCTCTATTGATGGTCTGCCTGGGGCATTTAGAGCCTGCACACCATGTGTGCATGCCATCACATAACCACTGTCCCAAACACCTCCTAACAGTTTGGACTGAATGGCCTAGATGGCAGGCAGTTCATGGACCCAACCATTCTGCTTCACTCAGTCCAATGATGGGCCACCTCTCAATCAGATAACTAAATCATTTTTATTTTGCTTGGTACATCTGAAATAGGATATTGCAGTTTATGGTATCCTGTTCATCCCATGTCTACCAGGCACATGAAAATTACCATATAGTCAACTAGATGTGAGGAATATGTATTAATTCAACTTTAATTTGCACATATATTCTATTTATCCCAGGTCTATCAAGCTCAGTGGAATTATTAGGCATCTGTTTCTAAGAAATTTGTCTATATTTCCCTATAAGTACCTAGGCTAAGTTCACTCAGTTTTATATGCTGAATGTCCAAGCTATATGTCGGCATCCTTTCAAATAAAGAATGCCAATGTATACTGTGGCACATAGCTGTATATCTGTTTACTTTAATGGCCAAAACTTAGTTAGCTGGTGACTACCGTATTTTTCGCCGTATAAGACGCACTTTTTTTCCCCCAAAACAAGTGGGGGGAAAAAGTTGGTGCGTCTTATACGGCGAATACACCCCTATCGCGGCGGTCCCTGCAGCCATCAACGGCCGGGATGCCCTGCCCGATCGCGGTGATGCCCTGTTTTAACCCTTCAGACATGGCGATCAAAGCTGACCGCCGCGTCTGAAGGGAAAGTGACACTAACCCGGCTGTTCAGTTGGGCTCTTCAGGACCGCCGCGATTTCACCGCGGCATCCCGAACAGCTTACAGGACACCGGGAGGGACCTTACCTGCCTCCTCGGTGTCTTCTCCATTCAGGGATCCCCTGTATGGCCGGCGCTCTCCTTCCTCGTCATCACGTCGTCGCATATGTGCATCGGCGTGCGTAACGACGTGATGGCGGCGACGGAGAGCAAGGATACCCAGCCGGCAGCAGAGACGTTGCGTAGCGACGGGGACACGGCGACCGCGATGGAGCGACATCCAGGGCAGCGGTGACGGGTCCGGAGTGGCGGGGACACGTGAGTATTACCTCCTATGCAGTGGTCTTCAATCTGCGGACCTCAAGATGTTGCAAAACTACAACTCCCAGCATGCCCGGACAGCCAACGGCCGGTGTGTCCTATAGGACGAAAAATACGGTATGTTTGGGTCACTTCCTTCTCCTACATGTTTATTTTGTTGTACTCTCTAGCGCAGCATACCACACTACTGAGTACAGCAAATAGTGACCCAAATATAGTCACCAGCTGACCACGTTCTGGCCATTAAAGTGAATGGACCTGCTGCTATGTACTACAGTATATGTTGGCTTTCTGTGCAAAGTTCATTTATTTCAGTAATGCAACTTAAAAGGTGAAACTAATATATGAGAGAGACTCATTACATGCAAAGCAAGATAGTTCAAGTCGTGATTTGTCATAATTGTGATGATTATGGCTTACAGCTCATGAAAACCCCAAAGCCCTACACCCCACCCTATGATTTGGGGAGCCATGTCATCTGCTGGTGTTGTCACTGTGCTTCATTAACCTGTTCAGGAAACAGGGCGTATGCATACGCCCTGCATCCCGAGTCCTTAAGGACTGAGGGCGTATGGAGACGCCCGTGGGAATTCCGGTCCCCGCCGCTAGCCGGTTGGGGACCGGATCGGGATGTCTGCTGAAGTCATTCAGCAGGCATCCCGGCACATCGCCCAGGGGGGTGCTGAGACCCCCCCATGTCAGCGATCGGAGAAAATCGCATGTCAATGCAGACATGCGATTTTCTCCAATTCCGGGCTGATCGGGTCTCTGGTGACCCGATCACCCAGAAAATAGGGCTGATGGGAGTTGTCAGCAACAGCCCCGATCAGCCTAAGGGATAGGAGTGAGATCGCAGAGCTGCGATCTCCTCCTATCCCCTGCCATTAGCAGAATGGAGTTCTGACCAATGGCAGCGCGGGACAGGGCCGGCCATGGAAACCCCCTGTTCTGCCCGCCCCTGGATGTCAAGGGGATCGTGGGAAGAAGATGGAGGCCGTACCTGCAGGAAAAGATGCCTGGGGACCTGGGATCTTCGCTGGAGACTGCTGGATCCTAGCTCAGGTAGGGAATCGTCGGTGGGGGGGGGGGGGGGGGGAATTGAAACTGAAAGTAAAACGATCTTTACTGTGGCAACCACTAGGAAGGCCAAACTGCAACTCCCAACCTGTCTGGTCATGCTGGGAGTTGTAGATTTGCAACATCTGGAGGGTCACAGTTTGGAGACCACTGTTACAGTGGTGCCCAAACGGTAGCCCTCCAGATGTTGCCAAACTACAACTCTCAGCATGCCTGGACTGCCCAGGCATGCTGGGAGTTGTAGTTCTGTAACATCTGTCCCTTCAGATTTAGCAATTTTCATGAATTTTTTGAAAATCGCTGCTCTACTTTGAAGCCCTCTAATTTTTTCAAAAAGCAAAAATATGTCCATTTTATGATGCCAACATAAAGTGGACATATTGTATTTGTGAAGAAAAATAAAATTTATTGTGAATATCCGTTTTCCTTACAAGTAGAGAGCTTCAAAATTAGAAAAATTCAAAATTTTTATGAAATTTTGGGATTTTTCACCAAAAAAAGATGCAAGTAGCACCGAAAATTTACCACCAAAATAAAGTAGAATATGTCACGGAAAAACAATCTCAGAATCATAATATTTGGTAAAAGTGTTTTCGCGTTATTAATTCATCAAGCGACGGTAGTCAGAATTGCGAAAAAGGGCTCAGTCCTTAAGGTGAAAAAGGGCTGCGTCCTTAAGGGGTTAAGTCCAGGGTCAACACATCCATCTACCAGGAGATTTTGGAGCACTTTATGTTTCCTTTACTTTTAAGTTGCATTAATGAAATACAATGGACTTTTGCACAAGATTCACATTTTTTGAGTTTCACCTGTAGATGATATTAAGGACCCTGCCAAACAGTTACTGATATATTTACAGAATGCAAGACCTAAGGGGTTTTATAAAGGCAACATTTTTGGAGAAGCACTGTATTTATCGGCATATAACACGCACTGGCATGTAACACGCACCCCCATTAACGGAGATTTAAGTAAAAAAATTAAATGTTAAATAAATGACTTGGACTAAATGCCACATCATCCCCCCCACTTCGTTTTCTTCTGCACCTCAGTTTGGTCCCGTCCCCTCCAGTGCCACATCATTCCTTTATCAGTCCCTGTGCCACATTTACCCCTCTCATCGCCACCCCCCATGTCTCATCATCCCCCCCTGTCTCATCATTTCCCCCTGTCATAGACCACCACTAGCCATACAGACATTAATCTCACGTCTCATCATGTCCCCCATCATTCCCTGTCTCATCATTTCCCCCGTCTCATCATGCCCCCCATCATTCCCCCCCTCATCATTTCCCCCTGTCTCATCATCCCCCACCCTGTCTCATCATGCCCCCCATCATTCCCCCCTCATCATTTCCCCATGTCTCATCATGTCCTCCATCATTCCCCCTCATCATCCCCCACTCTGTCTCATCATGTCCCCATCATTCCCCCTCATCATCCCCCCACCCTGTCTCATCATGTCCCCCATCATTCCCCCCTCACCATCCCCCCCCACCCTGTCTCATCATGTCCCCCATCATTCCCCCCTCATCTTACCCCCCACCCTGTCTCATCATCCCCCCCTTATTCCCCCTCCTCATCATTTCCCCCTGTCTCATCCCCCCATCATTTCCTCCCCCTTCATCATTTCCCCGTCTCATCATCCCCCCATCATGTTCCTCCTATCCAGTGGTCTTCAACCTGCGGACCTCCAGATGTTGAAAAACTACAACTCCCAGCATGCCCGGAAAGCCAACTGCTGTCCGGGCATGCTGGGAGTTGTAGTTTTGCAACATCTGGAGGTCCGCAGGTTGAAGACGACTCTTTCCCTTTCCTTACCTGGCTGCACTTAGGCTGTCTTGCGGACTGCGAGGTCAGTGAAGCAGATGAGTGACGTCCTCTCCTGGCTTCTCTGTGCGGCATCAGGGATGTCACTTTTCGGCGGCGACTACAGGAAATGAAAAGTGACGTCAGTGATGCTGCGCAGAGAAGCCGGCAGAGGACGTCACTCATCTGCTTCATGACCACAGCCCGCAAGACCCGCCGCCTGACCTGCCGAGGTGCAGCCAGGTAAGGAAAATAACAAAACTATAAAAAGCAGGGAAAGGGGGAATGATGAGTGAGGGGGGAGGTAGGGAAAATGAAAAGTAAAACTCACTTGTTTTCTCCCGCACTATCCACAGGTACTGGTGGATAGTGTGGGAGATGCTGATTAAAAGGTAGGGCAGATCCGGACAAGGTAGGGCTCATTTTAATCAGCGTCTCCTGCATTATCCACCAGTACCTGTGGATAGTGCGGGAGAAAACAAGTGACAGTTTTCCAGAGCGGGGAGGAGACGCCGCTGGTCACTGATTTAAAGTGGCAGCGGCCGCACTGTTAATACTTAACAAGCAGCCGCTTTAAATCAGTGACCAGAAGACATATCGGCGTTTAACACGCAGGCAGGCTTTTTGCCTTAAATTTAAGTTTTACGCCGATAAATATGGTATATATCTTAAAGGAGTACCTTGGAGACAGTAATGGACATGCTTAGGAAAGGTCTGCGCTTGTCTTGGGGCTAAATGCCAATGTTGTGAGATTACCATAACACTGTGGCTAGCTTTTCGTGAACTTGTATTTCCTGTTCCGGCGTCTCGGCGTGTGCATCCCTATTCTCTAGATCTAAAGGACCAGTGCACAGGTCATTGGTGCCTGGTCCAAAGTGGTTTATTAAGGGTTAAGCTTGTGAGACGGCGTGCTGTTTGGACTTAATTAGGCCTCATCTGTGCACTGCCTATAAGTACCGTCTCCTCCCACAGCCTCCTGCCGGATCTTTGTTGCCTTTGTGCCTGAGAGAAAGCATTCCTTGCTCCTGTGTTTCCCTGCCTGTTGCCGTTCCCGTTGCTACTGACTTCCGCCTGTGAACCTGTACCGCCTGCCCTGACCATTTGTTACGTCTGACTACGCCTTTGCCTGATCCTCTTGTAGCTTGCCATATCTCAGCAGCCAGAGAGGTTAAGTCGCTACTGGGTGGAACGACCTGGGGGTTACTTGCCGCAGCAAGTCCATCCCGCTTTGCGGCGGGCTCTGGTGAAAACCAGTAACTCCTTAGACTCCGTTCCCCTGGTACGGACCAATCATCACCTCTCTGGCACAGCAGATCCACCACCAGCCTCCGCTACCAGCCCGGATCCTGACAGTAAGATCCGGCCATGGATCCCGCTGAGGTACCTGATCCTGGGGACCTTGCAGCCTTGCTCACCGAGCAAGCACGTCAGCTACACCAGCTTCTAGCCCTGCTCCAGCAACTCCAGTCAGCTCAGCAGCAATCGCCACCACAGCCTGCTGTTGCTTCCCGCTCCTGTTTCCACCTGTCCTTGCTGGACATGTATGATGGAGACTGCAAGCTGTGCCGTGGGTTCCTGACACAATGCTCCTTGCATCTCGAGTTGATGGCAGACCTGTTCCCCTCAGAACGTGCCAAAGTGGCGTTCATAGTCAGACTACTCTCCGGGAAGGCTCTGGCCTGGGCTACGCTGCTATGGGACCGCAACGATCCTGCCACTGCCATTGTCCACTCCTTCCTACGGGAATTCCGGACTGTTTTTGAGGAACCTGCCCAGGTTGCCTCTGCAGAGATTGCTTTATTAAACTTGTCCCAAGAAAGTTCTTCTGTGGGCGATTATGCCATACGTTTCCGTACTCTGGCCTCTCGGAACTTTCTTGGAATAATGAGGCGCTCTGTGCTATTTTTATGACGGGCCTGTCAAGCAACATAAAGGATGTTCTAGCCGCACGTGAGATGCCGTCCTCTCTGGGTGACCTCATGCATTTAGCCACCAGGATTTATTTGCGTTTCGCCGATAAACAAGAGGAACTCAGTCAGGAGAAAGGAAATGTTTGTATGAGACGCTTTCCTCGTTCGGCTCCTGTCTTCCTGCGTCCACTGCAACCCTCTACTGGGCCTCCTGCCAAGAAAGCCAAGCATGTGGATCGGTCACGCCTGACCCCTCAAGAAAGGAACCGCCAAAGAGACGAGAATCTGTGTCTGTACTGTGCCAGTACACAACATTTCTTAAAAGACTGTCCTCTCCGTCCGCCTCGTCCGGGAAACGCGCACCTAGTTAACGTTGGAGAGGCGTTGCTAGCTGTGAACGCTACCTCTCCACGCCTTACGGTGTCTGTGCGAATCTGTGTCCCAGCCAAGACATCCTTCGTTGCTATTGCCTTTCTGGATTCCGGCTCCGCCGGCAACTTCATTGACGCTTCACTTATAAGCAAGTTTAATATTCCAGTGGTCCGTCTTGTCAAGTCCTACTGTTACGCCGAGCGCTCCGGGTCCCCGCTCCTCCCCGGAGCGCTCGCTTCACTCTCCCCGCGGCAGCGCTCCGGTCACGTCCTCTGACCCGGGGCGCTGCGATTCCGCTGCCAGCCGGGATGCGATTCGCGATGCGGGTAGCGCCCGCTCGCGATGCGCACCCCGGCTCCCCTACCTGACTCGCTCTCCGTCTGTTCTGTCCCGGCGCGCGCGGCCCCGCTCCCTAGGGCGCGCGCGCGCCGGGTCTCTGCGATTTAAAGGGCCACTGCGCCGCTGATTGGCGCAGTGGTTCCAATTAGTGGTTACACCTGTGCACTTCCCTATATCACCTCACTTCCCCTTCACTCCCTCGCCGGATCTTGTTGCCTTAGTGCCAGTGAAAGCGTTCCTTGTGTGTTCCTTGCCTGTGTTTCCAGACCTTCTGCCGTTGCCCCTGACTACGATCCTTGCTGCCTGCCCCGACCTTCTGCTACGTCCGACCTTGCTTTTGCCTACTCCCTTGTACCGCGCCTATCTTCAGCAGCCAGAGAGGTGAGCCGTTGCTAGTGGATACGACCTGGTCACTACCGCCGCAGCAAGACCATCCCGCTTTGCGGCGGGCTCTGGTGAAAACCAGTAGTGGCTTAGAACCGGTCCACTAGCACGGTCCACGCCAATCCCTCTCTGGCACAGAGGATCCACTACCTGCCAGCCGGCATCGTGACAGTAGATCCGGCCATGGATCCCGCTGAAGTTCCTCTGCCAGTTGTCGCTGACCTCACCACGGTGGTCGCCCAGCAGTCACAACAGATAGCGCAACAAGGCCAACAGCTGTCTCAACTGACCGTTATGCTACAACAGTTACTACCACAGCTTCAGCAGTCATCTCCTCCGCCAGCTCCTGCACCTCCTCCGCAGCGAGTGGCCGCTCCTGGGATACGCTTATCCTTGCCGGATAAATTTGATGGGGACTCTAAGTTTTGCCGTGGCTTTCTTTCCCAATGTTCCCTGCATCTGGAGATGATGTCGGACCTGTTCCCCACTGAAAGGTCTAAGGTGGCTTTCGTAGTCAGCCTTCTGTCCGGAAAAGCCCTGTCATGGGCCACACCGCTCTGGGACCGCAATGACCCCGTCACTGCCTCTGTACACTCCTTCTTCTCGGAAATCCGAAGTGTCTTTGAGGAACCTGCCCGAGCCTCTTCTGCTGAGACTGCCCTGTTGAACCTGGTCCAGGGTAATTCTTCCGTTGGCGAGTATGCCGTACAATTCCGTACTCTTGCTTCAGAATTGTCCTGGAATAATGAGGCCCTCTGCGCGACCTTCAAAAAAGGCCTATCCAGCAACATTAAAGATGTTCTGGCCGCACGAGAAATTCCTGCTAATCTACATGAACTTATTCACCTAGCCACTCGCATTGACAGGCGTTTTTCCGAAAGGCGTCAGGAACTCCGCCAAGATATGGACTCTGTTCGCACGAGGCGTTTCTTCTCCTCGGCTCCTCTCTCCTCTGGTCCCCTGCAATCTGTTCCTGTGCCTCCCGCCGTGGAGGCTATGCAGGTCGACCGGTCTCGCCTGACACCTCAAGAGAGGACACGACGCCGTATGGAGAACCTCTGCCTGTACTGTGCTAGTACCGAACACTTCCTGAGAGATTGTCCTATCCGTCCTCCCCGCCTGGAAAGACGTACGCTGACTCCGCACAAAGGTGAGACAGTCCTTGATGTCTACTCAGCTTCTCCACGTCTTACTGTGCCTGTGCGGATGTCTGCCTCTGCCTTCTCCTTCTCTACAGTGGCCTTCTTGGACTCTGGATCTGCAGGAAATTTTATTTTGGCCTCTCTCGTCAACAGGTTCAACATCCCGGTGACCAGTCTCGCCAGACCCCTCTACATCAATTGTGTAAATAATGAAAGATTGGACTGTACCATACGTTTCCGCACGGAGCCCCTTCTTATGAGCATCGGATCTCATCATGAGAGGATTGAACTTTTGGTCCTCCCCAATTGCACCTCGGAAATTCTCCTTGGACTTCCCTGGCTTCAACTTCATTCCCCTACCCTGGATTGGTCCACTGGGGAGATCAAGAGTTGGGGGTCCTCTTGTTCCAAGAACTGTCTAAAACCGGTTCCCAGTAACCCTTGCCGTAACTCTGTGGTTCCTCCAGTAACCGGTCTCCCTAAGGCCTATATGGACTTCGCGGATGTTTTCTGCAAAAAACAAGCTGAGACTCTACCTCCTCACAGGCCTTATGATTGCCCTATCGACCTCCTCCCGGGCACTACTCCACCCCGGGGCAGAATTTATCCTCTCTCTGCCCCAGAGACTCTTGCCATGTCCGAATACGTCCAGGAGAATCTAAAAAAGGGCTTTATCCGTAAATCCTCCTCTCCTGCCGGAGCCGGATTTTTCTTTGTGTCCAAAAAGGATGGCTCCCTACGTCCTTGCATTGACTACCGCGGTCTTAATAAAATCACGGTTAAGAACCGCTACCCCTTACCCCTCATCTCTGAACTCTTTGATCGCCTCCAAGGTGCCCACATCTTCACTAAATTGGACTTAAGAGGCGCCTATAACCTCATCCGCATCAGAGAGGGGGACGAGTGGAAAACGGCATTTAACACCAGAGATGGACACTTTGAGTATCTGGTCATGCCCTTTGGACTGTGCAACGCCCCTGCCGTCTTCCAAGACTTTGTCAATGAAATTTTTCGTGATCTGTTATACTCCTGTGTTGTTGTATATCTGGACGATATCCTAATTTTTTCTGCCAATCTAGAAGAACACCGCCAGCATGTCCGTATGGTTCTTCAGAGACTTCGTGACAACCAACTCTATGCCAAAATTGAGAAATGTCTGTTTGAATGCCAATCTCTTCCTTTTCTAGGATATTTGGTCTCTGGCCAGGGACTACAGATGGATCCAGACAAACTCTCTGCCGTCTTAGATTGGCCACGCCCCTCCGGACTCCGTGCTATCCAACGCTTTTTGGGGTTCGCCAATTATTACAGGCAATTTATTCCACATTTTTCTACCATTGTGGCTCCTATCGTGGCTTTAACCAAAAAAAATGCTGATCCCAAGTCCTGGCCTCCTCAAGCAGAAGACGCCTTTAAACGACTCAAGTCTGCCTTTTCTTCGGCTCCCGTCCTCTCCAGACCTGACCCTTCCAAACCCTTCCTATTGGAGGTTGATGCCTCCTCAGTGGGAGCTGGAGCTGTTCTTCTACAAAAAAATTCTTCCGGGCATGCTGTCACTTGTGGTTTTTTCTCTAGGACCTTCTCTCCAGCGGAGAGGAACTACTCCATCGGGGATCGAGAGCTTCTAGCCATTAAATTAGCACTTGAGGAATGGAGGCATCTGCTGGAGGGATCAAGTTCTCCTGTTATTATCTACACCGACCACAAGAACCTCTCCTACCTCCAGTCTGCCCAACGGCTGAATCCTCGCCAGGCCCGGTGGTCTCTGTTCTTTGCCCGATTTAATTTTGAGATTCACTTTCGTCCTGCCGATAAGAACATTAGGGCCGATGCTCTCTCTCGTTCCTCGGATGCCTCAGAAGTTGAACTCTCTCCGCAACACATCATTCCACCTGACTGCCTGATCTCCACTTCTCCTGCCTCCATCAGGCAGACTCCTCCAGGAAAGACCTTTGTTTCTCCTCGCCAACGCCTCGGAATCCTCAAATGGGGTCACTCCTCCCATCTCGCAGGTCATGCGGGTATCAAGAAATCTGTGCAACTCATCTCCCGCTTCTATTGGTGGCCGACTCTGGAGACGGATGTTGTGGACTTTGTGCGAGCCTGCACTATCTGTGCCCGGGATAAGACTCCTCGCCAGAAGCCCGCTGGTTTTCTTCATCCTCTGCCTGTCCCCGAACAGCCTTGGTCTCTGATTGGTATGGATTTTATTACTGATTTACCCCCTTCCCGTGGCAACACTGTTATTTGGGTGGTCGTTGATCGATTCTCCAAAATGGCACATTTCATCCCTCTTCCTGGTCTTCCTTCTGCGCCTCAGTTGGCTAAACAATTTTTTGTACACATTTTTCGTCTTCACGGATTGCCTACGCAGATTGTCTCGGATAGAGGCGTCCAATTCGTGTCTAAATTCTGGAGGGCTCTCTGTAAACAACTCAAGATTAAATTAAATTTTTCTTCTGCATATCATCCCCAGTCCAATGGACAAGTAGAAAGGATTAACCAGATCTTGGGTGATTATTTGCGACATTTTGTTTCCTCCCGCCAGGATGACTGGGCAGATCTCCTCCCATGGGCCGAATTCTCGTATAACTTCAGGGTCTCTGAGTCTTCCTCCAAATCCCCATTTTTCGTGGTGTACGGCCGTCACCCTCTTCCCCCCCTCCCTACTCCCTTGCCCTCTGGTCTGCCCGCTGTGGATGAAATTTCTCGTGACCTTTCCATCATATGGAGAGAGACCCAAAATTCTCTCTTACAGGCTTCATCACGCATGAAGAGGTTCGCGGATAAGAAAAGAAGAGCTCCCCCCGTTTTTTCCCCTGGAGACAAGGTATGGCTCTCCGCTAAATATGTCCGCTTCCGTGTCCCTAGCTACAAGTTGGGACCACGCTATCTTGGTCCTTTCAAAATTTTGTGTCAAATTAATCCTGTCTCTTATAAACTTCTTCTTCCTCCCTCTCTTCGTATCCCTAATGCCTTTCACGTCTCTCTTCTCAAACCACTCATCCTCAACCGTTTTTCTCCCAAGTCTGTTCCTCCCACTCCTGTTTCCGGCTCCTCGGACATCTTCTCGGTCAAAGAAATTTTAGCTGCCAAAAAGGTCAGAGGGAGAAATTTTTTTTTAGTGGACTGGGAGGGTTGTGGTCCTGAAGAGAGATCCTGGGAACCTGAGGACAACATCCTAGACAAAAGTCTGCTCCTCAGGTTCTCAGGCTCTAAGAAGAGGGGGAGACCCAAGGGGGGGGGGTACTGTTACGCCGAGCGCTCCGGGTCCCCGCTCCTCCCCGGAGCGCTCGCTTCACTCTCCCCGCGGCAGCGCTCCGGTCACGTCCTCTGACCCGGGGCGCTGCGATTCCGCTGCCAGCCGGGATGCGATTCGCGATGCGGGTAGCGCCCGCTCGCGATGCGCACCCCGGCTCCCCTACCTGACTCGCTCTCCGTCTGTTCTGTCCCGGCGCGCGCGGCCCCGCTCCCTAGGGCGCGCGCGCGCCGGGTCTCTGCGATTTAAAGGGCCACTGCGCCGCTGATTGGCGCAGTGGTTCCAATTAGTGGTTACACCTGTGCACTTCCCTATATCACCTCACTTCCCCTTCACTCCCTCGCCGGATCTTGTTGCCTTAGTGCCAGTGAAAGCGTTCCTTGTGTGTTCCTTGCCTGTGTTTCCAGACCTTCTGCCGTTGCCCCTGACTACGATCCTTGCTGCCTGCCCCGACCTTCTGCTACGTCCGACCTTGCTTTTGCCTACTCCCTTGTACCGCGCCTATCTTCAGCAGCCAGAGAGGTGAGCCGTTGCTAGTGGATACGACCTGGTCACTACCGCCGCAGCAAGACCATCCCGCTTTGCGGCGGGCTCTGGTGAAAACCAGTAGTGGCTTAGAACCGGTCCACTAGCACGGTCCACGCCAATCCCTCTCTGGCACAGAGGATCCACTACCTGCCAGCCGGCATCGTGACACCTACTACATTACCACTGTCAATGGTGAAAGACTGGATGCTACCGTTCTCTACCGTACTGAACCCCTTCAGATGTCTGTTGGAGTACTTCATTCTGAGAAATTGGAGTTTCTTGTTCTTCCTCACTGTAATTCGGGGATTCTGCTAGGTCTGCCCTGGCTCCAGCGTCACAGTCCTGTCCTGGATTCGTCCTCCAGGGAGATCCGAAGTTGGGGGTCATCTTGTTTTGGCAAATGTCTCCTGCCAGTTTCTGCTAAACGTGCATCTTATACTCCACCTCCTCCAGGCCTTCCGGAACCATATTTGGACTTTGCAGATGTCTTCTGTAAAAAGCAAGCAGAGACTTTGCCCCCACATAGGCCTTATTGAAACTGAAAGACCTCATGCCTGGCACCACTCCACCTCGAGGAAGAATTTACTTTCTCTCTCCACCTGAGACTCAAGCCATGTCAGAGTATATTCTGGAGAACCTAAAGTGGGGGTTAATCAGGAAGTCTTCCTCACCTGCTGGAGCAGGTTTCTTCTTTGTCACAAAGAAATACGGCTCTCTGCGACCCTGCATTGACTATCGTGGTCTAAACAAAATCACCATTAAAGGAGTAGTCCAGTGGTGATTCAGTGGTGAGCAACTTATCCCCTATCCTAAGGATAGGGGATAAGTTGCAGATCGCGGGGGGTCCGACCGCTGGGGCCCCCCGCGATCTCCTGTACGGAGCCCCGACAGCCCGCTGGAAGGGGGCGTGTCGACCTCCGCACGAGGCGGCGGCCGACACGCCCCCTCAATACAACTCTATGGCAGAGCCGAAGCGCTGCCTTCGGCAATCTCCGGCTCTGCCATAGAGATGTATTGAGGGGGCGTGTCGGCCGCCGCCTCGTGCGGGGGTCGACACCCGCTATCTCGGCGGAGAGCCGGGGCCCCGTACAGAGAGATCGCAGGGGGCCCCAGCGGTCGGACCCCCCGCGATCTCAAACTTATCCCCTATCCTTAGGATAGGGGATAAGTTTTTCACCACTGGACTACCCCTTTAAGAACCGATATCCCCTTCCACTCATTTCAGATCTCTTCGATCGACTTCGAGGTGCCAAGATCTTCACCAAATTGGATCTGAGAGGTGCCTATAATTTTGTCCGAATTCAAGAGGGAGACGAGTGGAAGACTGCCTTTAACACATGGGATGGTCACTTTGAGTATTTAGTCATGCCTTTTGGCCTATGTAATGCCCCGGCCGTCTTTCAAGAATTTGTTAATGACATTTTCAGAGACTTTCTCTACACTTGTGTGGTGGTGTATTTGGATGATATCCTCATTTATTCTCCAAACCTTGAGCAACACCGTACTCATGTTTGTCTGGTTCTGTCTCGTCTGAGAAGAAATGACCTTTATGCCAAGTTTGAGAAATGTCTCTTTGAACGATCTAGCCTGCCTTTTCTTGGTTACATCATCTCTGCACAAGGCCTACAGATGGACCCTTCTAAACTCTCAGCAGTTCTGGATTGGCCTCGTCCCACAGGTCTACGGGCCATACAGAGGTTCCTGGGTTTTGCAAATTATTACCGGAAATTTATTCCACATTACTCCACCCTGGTGACTCCAATTGTGGCCCTGACTAAGAAAGGGGCTAATCCTAAGTCATGGACTCCTCAGGCTGAAGAGGCTTTCCACACTCTGAAGTCCGCCTTTGCTTATGCACCTGTCCTTACCAGTCCGGATTCCTCGAAGCCCTTCTTCTTAGAGGTGGATGCCTCCTCTGTTGGAGCCGGAGCCGTACTAACCCAGAAGTCCTTAAAGGGTAAATCCATCACCTGTGGGTTTTTCTCCAAAACCTTCTCGCCTGCTGAGAGAAACTACTCAATCGGAGACAGAAAACTTCTTGCCATCAAGTTGGTGCTGGAAGAATGGAGACATCTCCTAGAGGGATCTGTTCACCCTGTGAACATATTTACAGACCACAAGAATCTGTCCTATCTTCAGTCTGCTCAAAAACGTAATCCCCGCCAAGCCTGCTGGTCTCTGTTTTTCGCCCGGTTTAATTTTCTTATTCATTTCAGACCGGCTGCCAAAAACATCCGGGCTGACGCTCTCGCTCGCACCTCAGATGTCACCAGAGAAGAAGTGTCACCTCAGCATATCATTCCTCCCGAGCGATTGATTGTTTCTGCTCCTGCGGATTTACGCCTTCTTCCTCCGGGCAAGACCTTCGTGCCACCTCGTCTTCGTCTTAGGGTACTCAAGTTGGGACATTCTCCACTGGTGGCTGGCCATCCAGGTCTTCGGAAAACTCTACAACTGATCTCCAGAAGGTACGTACTGGTGGCCATCTTTGGAGAGGGACGTTAAGGATTTTGTCCAGGCCTGTGCTGTGTGCGCCCGGGACAAGACACCCCACCAGAGATCGGCAGGCCTGCTTCAGCTGCTGCCAGTTCCAGAGACTCCATGGTCCCACATTGCCATGGACTTTGTCACCGATCTCCCACCTTCTCATGGCAAAACATTTATTTGCGTGGTTGTGGACCAGTTTTCCAAGATGGCGCACTTTGTGCCTATGTCTGCTCTTCCTTCTGCGCCATTGCTGGCGAAACAATTTCTTTCTGACATTTTTCGTCTCCATAGTCTGCCCACTCACATTGTATCTGACAGAGGGGTACAGTTTGTGTCTAAGTTTTGGAGAGCCCTCTGTGGTCAACTGAAGATTAAATTGGACTTCTCTTCTTCCTACCACCCCCAGTCCAACGGTCAAGTAGAGCGCATTAATCAAATTTTGGGTGACTATCTCCGGCACTTTGTCTCCTCTAGTCAGGATGATTGGGTAGACTTTCTCCCGTGGGCTGAGTTCTCCTACAACCACAAAGAGTCCTCCGCTTCTAACAAGTCTCCTTTTTTCATGGTGTATGGACGTCACCCTTTGCCGCCTCTTCTGTTGCCCACCTCCCCGGAAGTACCCGCTGTCAATAATCTTGTCCGGGATTTTGTATCCATCTGGCATGAGACGCGCCAATCTCTTCTTGCAGCCACCTCTCGCATGAAGACACAGGCCGATAAGAAACGTCGGGTTCCTCCAGTTTTAGCCCCAGGGGACAAAGTGTGGCTGTCTTCCAAGTCCCAAGTTACAAATTAGGTCCTCGTTACTTGGGTCCCTACAGAATCAAGAAGAAAATTAATCCCGTGGTCTATCAGCTCCATCTCCCTTCCTACCTCAGAATACCTAATTCTTTACATGTCTCTCTTCTGAAACCAGCAATCTTCAACCGTTTTCCCCCCAAGGACATTTCTCCCACTCCTGTGTCTGGTACTTTTTGGCATCCAAAGTGGTTAGAGGGAGAAAATTATTTCTGGTCGACTGGGAGGGCTGCGGCTGAAGACAGATCTTGGGAGCCGGAAGAGAACATCCTAGACCGCAGCCTCATCCTCAAGTTCTTGGGTACCAAAAAGAGGGGGAGACCAAAGGGGGGGGGGGTACTGTTACGCTGAGTGCTCTGGGCCCCCTGCTGGCCTCGGAGCGTGTGTCCCCAGGCAGCACTCCGGCATCTCGGCGGCCTCACCTGTGCACTGCCTATAAGTACCGTCTACTCCCACAGCCTCCTGCTGGATCGTTGTTGCCTTTGTGCATGAGAGAAAGCATTCCTTGTTCCTGTGTTATCCTGCCTGTTGCCGTTCCCGTTGCTACTGACTTCCGCCTGTGAACCTGTGCCGCCTGCTCTGACCATTTGCTACGTCTGACTACGCCTTTGCCTAATCCTCTTGTACCTTGCCTTATCTCAGCAGCCAGAGAGGTTGAGTCGCTACTGGGGGGAACAACCTGGGGGTTACTATGAACTACACTAACTTTACAGCCCCTGTAGCATAGTCAAATAAAAAAAATTCCTGGAATACCCCTTTAAGTATATTCATGTTGGAGATTTGCTGCACAAGCCTCTGTAACTAAAAATCAATTCCACTCAATTGCATTGGATTGTTTCTGCGGCAAGCACATGGCTTTCTACAAACCACATTCAGACAAATGAGATATTTCTGCAACAAACCTGTTATATGTAAATATACCTTAATACAACAAGTGAAGCTTCTCCTGAGCCACGTGTTAGGGGTTTTATATTGTTTTCAATATTTTTTAATTAATTGGCTTTTCACTTGCAGGCAGCTATTTCTTTATTTGTAGTCATCTGTTCTGGAGGAACCTGCCAGCAATACAGATTTAGAACCACCAGATGGAAAGAGTCAGGAAAGGTTTCTGATTTAGCAGGGGAGGTAGACCTAAGGATCCACTCAGAATAACAGTAACCATTTGATATTTTACTATGAGTTATGCTGTGGGTGAACTCACTGGTGAACATAACATCTACAGTAATACAGAGAGTTTTAGTGCCAGGAGGAACAAGTATGCACATTAGATGAAATGGTGCCAGTCTGCAGAGTTGCTCTGTGAGGCGGTAGGGGAACTATGCCCACAAGTGATATCATTGCTGTACAAGATGTTATCTTATTAATATGAGGAAATACATTATTTATTCTTTCATTGTAGGAAAATGTTGATGATAATCTATGACCCAGCAAAGGAATTTAAAGGGAGGAAGGTCTGATTCCAGACAAAAATTCAGTGTACTCTGTTTATTGGGCCAGTTTATTTATCCACATTTTTACAGCCATATTGTGGATAAATATTCTGGCCCAATCATAGGTCTACCAACCTGAGCTTAAAATGGTACTCTGGCCCTAAGACATCTTATCCCCTATCCAAAGGATAGTGGATGAAATGCCTGATCGCGGGGGTCCTGCCACTGGGGACCCCCGCAATCTTTCATGCAGCACCCGCTATAATCAGCCTCCGGAGCGAACATCGCTCCGGGTCTGATGAATCACGATCACGGGGCAGGAGTATTGTGATGTCATTGCTCTGCCCCACGTGATGTCACGCTCCGCCCCATGTGATGTCACGCTACGCCCCTCAATGCAAGCCTATGGGAGGGGGCGTGACAGCCACGATACTCCGGCCCTGTGATTCATCAGACCCGGAGCGATGTTCGCTCCGGAGGCTGATTATAGCGGGTGCTGCATGAAAGATTGTGGGGGTCTCCAGCGGTGGGACACCCGCGATCAGACATCTTATCCCCTATCCTTTGGATAGGGGATAAGATGTTTTAGGGCCGGAGTACCCTTTTAAGGGGTACTCTGCCCCGGGATATCTTATCCCCTATCAGACCACTGGGAGTAACTGTTTTTGGGAGTGACATCTTGCTTTGCCAATCACCAACCTCAGTGTTGTCCTGCCTCAGCCTTTGATTGGTGGACTGGGCTGTCACTCCTAAGACCAGTTTATCTCTGAAGGCGGGAAGTGGGGGGGGGGGGGGCAATATACTCTAAAGTAAGGGATAGGCTCCGTTTTGTTGATATAAAACCAGAGTATCCCTTTAAGCTAACATGACTTTTCAGAAGAGGAGGGAGGCCGCAGTCACCTGCTGAATTTAGCATGGAATGGAATCAAGTAGCTTGCAGTTATTGTTATATATGCAATATGCAGAAGAAAAATCTGAGAAATAATAATAAAACAGTTGCAGGTATGTTTTGCAAAAAAAAAAAAAAAAACTGTATGCAAATGTATCTATTGCCTTTTATTTTCTAAAAGTATCAACTTGTATAAATTTGGAAAAGGAAAGTACACTAGTGTCCATAGCAATATTTTATTTTAGAGGCTATGTAAAAAAAATGTATGTTCTATTTTTTCCTTTGCACCAGTTTTTATACTTTACCGTGTTCCTATTTCCATGCTGTGTACTAAGGTCTCGGCTGTGCGAAAATGAGATCAGAGACATAGCTGGATAACACGTACTGATAGAGATCTGCTTTTGTAGTTATTATGTGACTCATATCAGCAGGTTAGGGCCTTAGCTCTCACATTCTTCGTTTATTGTTCCTATTAAAAAGATTGGTTATGTCTTCTGTTGTAGTAACATTCTGCAAGCTACAATAAATGAGAACTGGAAATGCTATATATTGGCCTCACATATAAATTTCTACTATATACAAAGCTGCAGGTACAAATCTGTAATGCCCTACTGTGCCTCCGTACATTAATACATCCCCTGTGCCTCCATATAGTAACACTGCCCTATTGTACCTCCGTAAAGTTGTGCCTCTATATAGTGGTGCCCCCCTGTGCTTCCATACAGTTATAATGCCTGCACATGTCGTATCTTCACAGCATAGACAATTGCCTTCAGATGACCCCAAAGATAAAAGTATAAGGGGGTCAGATCGGGAGACCTTGGGGGCCATTCAACTGGCCCACGACGCCCAATCCACTTTCCAGGAAACTGTTCATCTAGGAATGCTCGGACCTGACACCCATAATGTGGTGGTGCACCATCTTGCTGGAAAAACTCAGGGAACGTTCCAGCTTCAGTGCATAAAAAGGGAAACACATCATCATGTAGCAATTTCCCATATCCAGTGGCCTTGAGATTTCCATTGATGAAGAATGGCCCCACTATCTTTGTACCCCATATACCACACCATACCATCAATTTTTGTGTTCCAACAGTCTTGGAGGGATCTATCCAATGTGGGTTAGTGTCAGACCAATAGCAGTGGTTTTGTTAACTTCACCATTCACATAAGTTTTCCTCATCACTGAACAAAATCTTCTGCGTAAACTGAGAGTCCTGTTCCAATTTTTGTTTTGCCCATTCTGCAGCACATGAAATTACAGATACTGGAAGCCTGTGCTAGCATTTCTCCTGCGGTGTTGCTATCAGTGTATGAAGAGTGGGAGAAGAGGGTTGCATTGACAATCCAACACAATGGTCAGCACATTAAACACATTTTATAAGTGGTCAGAAACTTGTAAATAACTCATGAAAGAATAAAGTTACATTAAAACCAAGCACATCATTGTTTTATAGTGAAGTTCTCAATAAGTTTGATGTGTCACATGACCCTCTTCCTATTGAAAAAACAAAAGTTGGATTCAAAATGGCCGCCATGGTCACCACCCATCATGAAAAGTTTCCCCACTCACATACGTACTGTCTCCTGTGCCTCTATATATACTGTCTTGTGTGCCTGTATATATATATACATATATATACTGTCTCCTGTGCCTCTATATATATACTGTCCTCTCATAGACTGCAGACACTTCAGTTCTGAAGTTTGTGAACCACAGGCACAGGATCCCTGGGCAGGTGCTAAGATGCATATCATCGTGCCACCCTGGACGCGGATCACGTCCCTTTGGCTCATAGGCTTCAGGACTGAAGTGCCTGCATCCTATGAATGAAAATGGTAAAGTGGGATGCATGCATTCTTCTGCAGATACATTGTTTGTAGGTATGGCGGCAGGCTCCCTCTCCAGCTTGGGCTTTCAGGCAGTGCCCGAGTGCCCAATGGGTCAGTTCACCCCGTCACAGGTTTTCAAAGTTTTGAATTGACGGATGCGATTTTGTTCTGTGCTAGGGCATTTCACTGTAAGCATAAGGACATTTGTGGAGAGTCATGAAATCTGTGCAGAGGACAAATTTACCAGCTGCCCATAGTAACCAATCCCATTGCTTTAAAAAAGGAAATTCAGAAGAAGCAATCTGATTGGTTGCTATGGGCAACTGGTCAACTGTTTCACTGCACAGGTTTTTATAAGTCTCCCCAATTGTGTAGAGCAACATCATTATGTACATTCATGTTTGCACAAATAGTTGCTATAAATTAGAGGTGTTATCCAGAAATAAAAAAAACTGAGATAATTTCTTTCAAAGACCGCTCCCTGTCTGTCTCCAGGTTGGGTGTGGTTTTGCAGCTCAGTTTCATTGAAGTGAATAGAGCCAAGTTGTAATACCACACCCAAAGTGGAGACAGGGAGCGGTCTTTGAAAGAAAATGGGTCTGTTTTTCGACTCCTGCAAAACCCCTTTAAAGGAATTGTCCAACATTAAACAATTGCTTCTTTATTTCAAAAACCACCCCTGTACCTGTTTTTGGTTTCCTGATTTTCTCCTTCAACCCTTAGACATTACATGTACGCCTTGGTCATGGGCGGGGTGTATGAAGAGTGCTCACAAGCTAACAGCAGCCAGGATATACTACTAATGCCGGACAGCGTTGAATTCACCTATGTCCAGCATTAACCCTTCAGATGCTGCATTCAAGGTTGATTGCGGCATCTAAAATGGTTACAAATGCAACACTGATTCTTTAACCCCTTTCCGCTATAGGATGTATGCATATGTCCCAGCACCCAACATGTTCGCGCTCTGGGGCATATGCATACGTCCTAATGATCTTCTGCACTGCCGTGGGCAGCGCAGGAGTGCGGCGGTGAGACCAGGCTGTCAATCACAGCCAGGGACCCGCCGCAGCTGCCACGACCGCCATGACGCCGGTCCCAGTAGCATTAACATTAACCCAATAGATATGGTGTTGACAGGGGAAGTGTGCTCCCCCTGTTCACCAATGGCGGCGCCACGATACGATCGCGGGTCGCCTTTGTTTGCTATGGCAGCAGGAGGTCAGATGATGAACTCCTGTCTGCCTGCTACAGAAGCCTGTGTGATCCAGCCATAGGATGGATTGCACAGTCTGTAGTATCTGCAGCAGATCAGGTCATACTGTGCTGCAGTACAAATGTATTGCAGCATAGTATAACCTGTAAAAGGTGAAAAATAAAATAATAAAAGGTTGTTCAATACATGTATTAACTGTAAAAAACTAACAAATGCCCCTTTCCCTGTATTTTCATCAAAAAGGATCAAAAACACAAATCATATACATAATAGGTATTGCCACATCCATTATCACGTGTACTATAAAATGATAATGTAAATTATCCCGCACAGTGAACGCTGTAAGAAATAAAAAAAATTAAAAAAAATTCACCAATTTTGGTAATAAAATTATTTGTTTTTGTTTTAAAAAAAAAAAAAAAATTCTGCTTCCCTATAGATTTTGTGGTACAATTTGTAAGGATTAAAGGGAAACCAGGGGCTGATCCAGAGTCTAGTCTCGGGAGGGGCACTATCAGAGTATCGTGCAGTGGTCGACATGCCTTCTCCCATAGACTTGCATTGAGGGGGCGTGGTGTGACATCATAAGGGGCGTGGCTGTGACGCCACAACTCCTGCAGCCCACATCCAGAGTTCGGAACAAAATGTTCTGAATGCTGGAGCAGTGGAGTACCCCTTTAGGTACCCAACAGGTTGTCAGCATAGTTCCCCCCCACATTAGGTTATCAGCATAGTTCCCCCCACATTAGGTTGTAAGCATAGTTCCCCCACATTAGGTTGTCAGCATAGTTCCCCGACATTAGGTTGGCAGAATAGTTCCCCCACATTAGGATGGCAGTATAGTTCCCCCACATTAGGTTGGCAGTATAGTTCCCCCCACATTAGGTTGGCAGTATAGTTCCCCCCACATTAGGTTGGCAGTATAGTTCCCCCCACATTAGGTTGGCAGTATAGTTCCCCCCACATTAGGTTGGCAGTATAGTTCTCCCCACATTAGGTTGGCAGTATAGTCCCCCCCACATTAGGTTGGCAGTATAGTTCCCACCACATTAGGTTGGCAGTATAGTCCCCCCCCACATTAGGTTGGCAGTATAGTCCCCCCCACATTAGGTTGGCAGTATAGTTCCCCCACATTTGGGGCCTCGGAAAGGTACCCTGGACATCCTTGTGTCCCGAAAAGATCTTTCGGGACACAGGGTTGTCCTGAATGTGACGGGGAAAATTTATTCTGGGGGGCAATTGCCCCGTTGCTCCTGGATCCGCCACTGAGGGAAACTCTGCTGCTTACTGGTTGAAAATCGGTGCAGCCTTTCCCGGAGATATTCGTCTGGTTGCTAATATGGTAATTTCTTCTCATATGCAATAGTGACAGGCCGTTGCTGTATGTGCTATGCTTTCTTTAACCCCTGCCCTTTGACTGATAATCCCACCCCCTTCACAAATGTGATGAAGAAGAGAGCCTGAATATTTTCAAAGAGGGCAGAGTTATCTCCGGAAAGGGCGGTGTTATTGGTACATACAGCTTCTGCCTACTTCTATAGCAGATACAATGAAATTACCATATTGGCCACCAGATGAATATCTCCTGAACGGCTGCCGGATTTTCACCCGGTAAGCAGTGTTAGAAACAGGGTCACCTGCACTCTCTACCTTTATATTAAGGTTAGTGTAGGTGACCCTACTGTCTGTTTCCTTTGAACCCCGTAAAGGGGTTCTCAGGTAGAAAACAATGTTTTTCAAATCAACTAGTGCTAGAAAGTTAAACAGATCTGTAAATTACTTCTATATAAAAATCTTAATCCTTTCAGTACTTATCAGCGGCTGTATGCTACAGAGGAAGTGAAGTTCTTTTCAGTATGACAACAGTGCTCTCTGCTGACACCTCTGTCTATGTCAGGAACTGTCCAGAGAAGGAGCAAATCCCCAAAACAAACCTCTCCTGTTCTGGACAGTTCCTGACCACTTTTTAATTGCTTTTTATTATTATTTTTTTTTGCAATGTGATGTGACCAAAAAGCAGAAATTTTTGACTTTCTTTTACATTTACGCCGTTTACCGTACAGGATCATTAACATTATATTTTTATAGTTCAAACAAAAGGATAGGGGATGAGATGTCTGATCGCGGGGGTCCCGCAGCTGGGAACTCCCACGATCTCTCCTGCAGCACCCTGTGTCATCTGCTGTACGGAGTGAACTTTGCTCCATGCCTGATGACGGGCAATACAAGTTTATGGGAGGTGGTAGTCACGCCCACTCGCATGGACTTGCATTGAGGGGGCGGGGCGTGACATCACCAGGGCCGGGGCCTGTCATCAGGCATGGAGCAAAGTTCACACCATGCAGCAGATGACATGGGGTGCTGCAGGAGAGATCGTGGGAGTTCCCAGTGGCGGGACCCCCACGATCAGACATCTTATCCCCTATGCTTTGGATAGGGGATAAGATGACTAGGGACGGAGTACCTCTTTAAAAAAAATGAAAGAATCAATCTGATTGGTTGCTATGGGCAACTGCTCCGCTCCTCCTCTGCACAGTGTCTCTTTGGTAAAGATGGACCATAATCATAATACATCATATTAACGAATAGATTTTTAATAAATCTAATGTAAAAATGTGCCTTAGCACACTGCTACATTTACTCTTACAGGTTGTCAAGCATGTGTACGCTCAATGTGAGACAAATGTTAAGAGAATTGCCTCGGGCAGACTTCATGGTGGAGACAACAATATTTAAATATTATAAATGTCATGTTCTGTCAACAGATGGAAAATATATTTGCAAATGTCACATAAAGCAATTTATTTGGTATAATATGTCTGCCTAATTCAAGGCTTGTGACAGCAATGCTGAATCACTGTAACTTCCATTATACGTTGTCACCAGACGCAGCCATTGATCTTAAATCTTATACTTGCTTTCTTTTTATTAATTATGCCTTTTTTTTGCACTACAATCTGTCATTTCCCAAGCACAAATCTCTTCTCTCAGATCCCTCAGTCTGACAACCTGCTTGTCTCACTGAAGTCACTACAGACAATAATAACATATTTCTGAAAGAAAAAAAACATACAATAGAATTATTTTATGTAAATATCATACAGCAACAAAGTTCTTTAATAGTAATGTGGTCACTGAATGTGGACGGTGTTACAGTCTTCAAAAGCAATATTGGGTGCCTGACCTTATAAGCTTTAAAGGGAATGTGTCATCAGAAAATGTAATGTCGCTAATTGACATACCACTGGTGTACTGCGTGCCATGTCTTCACTGTGGGCTGTGAGTTTTCTCCTCTGGACTCGCTCCTGCTATTTCCACCATTGCTGCAGTTTCTACTCTGCATACGAGCATCAGCTGGAACTTAGAGGGCCAGTGTGTGTGTGTGTGTGTGTGTGTGTGTTCTCCAATGCATCCTCCTCCTATCTCTGCTAGTCACTGCCTATATAACTCTACTCCACCTGATGCCTGAGCAATAGTGTACATTACTACATTTGACGTGTCTGAAATCTTGACTCTGCCTCTGTCTGATCCCTCGGTACCTTGCCTCCATAGGTTGACCTGGATTGTCAACCGTGCCTCTGCTTTCACTGAGCCTGCACTACCTAGCTGCCTCTGAGCTTCTCAGCTCTGCTGTTCCGCAAACTTAGTTCAGCCAGAAAACACCATGTTTAATCTGTTAATCAGCCCAGTGAGCTCTGCTGCATCTGTATCATCTCTGTTGTCTGCACAATCAACTTCTTTGAGCTATTTCCCCAACTCTTCTATGCTAAAGCTCTGCAATGTTGAACTCAGCTTTGCTTTGGACTGTCATTTATGCTTCAGTTATCCACTTGCTGCCTCATGGTTGCACCTGAGCACACTCAACTCTGCTACATTATACTCTGCCTAGCTGTGCTTTCAACACCCACATCACCAGCTTGCCCCTCCTCCCTGTATCTCTGTTATGGCCTGCATGGTCAGCTGTTACCTTGCCAGTAGATAACACAGCAGATTCATAGCTGTTGGGGCATTATAAAAAATGTTCTAGATTTTATGTTATCCATATTTTTTAAAGGGGTACTCCAGTGGAAAACTTTTTTTTTTTTTAAATCAACTGGTGCCAGAAAGTTAAACAGATTTGTAAATTACTTCTATAAAAAAATCTTAATCCTTCCAGTACTTATTAGCTTCTGAATACTACAGAGGAAATAATTTTCTTTTTGGAACACAGTGCTCTCTGCTGACATCACGAGCACAGTGCTCTCTGCTGACATCTCTGTCCATTTTAGGAACTTTCCAGAGCAGCATATGTTTGCTATGGGGATTTTCTACTACTCTTGACAGTTCTTAAAATGGACAGAGATGTCAGCAGAGAGCACTGTGCTCGTGATGCAGCAGAAAGCAGAGAGCTCTGGGTTCTAAAAAGAAAAAAAATTCCTCTGTAGTATGCAGCAGCTAATAAGTACTGGAAGGATTAATATTTTTAATAGAAGTAATTTACAAATCTGTTTAACTTTCTGGCACCAGTTGATGTAAAAAAAAAAAAAGTTTTCCACCGGAGTACCCCTTTAAGTATTATTGGTGATGTAAACTCTTATTTTCCATGTAACTATATTTATTATAAAATAATCTTGGAAACTGTCAATTTTCATATTGTGCCGATTTTCCCGGAAAAAAAAAATTGTAGCCGCATTTTGCAAGAAGTGCACTTGTAAAATAAAATGCTGCAGCAAAATTTATGTTGTGTGAACCCAGCCTTAACCTATTTATAAGCTGATAATTATTTTTCTGTAGAGTAAACTATTTGTCAGTCTCCTTATCATTGCAGACAGGATAACAATGGAAAGTGACACCTGTATACATAGATATGACAAGATCAATGCCATGCACCATAGGTTATGGTCAGAGCTCCTCTCCTTGCCCATTGACCAATGCACAGGTCACAGAGCATGCCTAGAAAACTCTACTATATAAATAATATGTAATATAATGTACAGTATTTGCTCTAACCAGAAATAAGTATCTAGGTGATGACTTCTAAATTATCCATTGCTGGGCAGTCCTTTACTTGGAATCATTTGATCATTGCCCAAGTTTACTGGGAATCCTCTGGCACCTGCAGATATAGGCTAAATATAAGTCCAGCAACTATTAAGGGACTAATGTACAGTATAACAAAAAGGAGTGTTGGTAATATACTGAAATGTATTGTTACTTGCCTGTAATTAATATCAATATATTGATGATAAAAATAATGATCATCACATCCTTATCATAATAATAATATTATTATTATAAATGTCATGTGATCATGTTCTGAAGTGCTGTATACAGATTGTAATCACTTACTATAACCCCATTGAGGTTCACAAATAACTTTTTAATTTTACACACAGAGGCAGTTCAGGATTGGTGGAGAACCATGTCCCCACCATTTCTAGTTAAAAAAAAAAATAATTTCGAATTGTCAATACATTTCAAATATTTTAGCTATACAAATAAATACAAGAAACAGAATAGAACCATATAAAGTTCTAGGAGCTGCAGGGTGCTTGTATACATTGCTCCACTGTGTTCAGTATACTACCATCTGCTGGAACATGCATGTCAGTGGGACATGAACGTAAAAATGTAACCCTTCCAGTACTTATCAGCTGCTGTATGCTCCACAGGAAGTTATTTTCTTTTTGAATTTCCTTTCTGCCTGACCACAGTGCTCTCTGCTGACACCTCTGTCCATTTTAGGAACTGTCCAGAGCTGGAAAGGTTTGCTATAGGGATTTGCTCCTACTCTGGACAGTTCCTGACATGGACAGAGGTGTCAACAGGGAGCACTGTGGTCAGACAGAAAGGAAATCCAAAAAGAAAAGAACTTCCTGTGGAGCATATAGCAGCTGATGAGTACTGGAAGGATTAAGATTTTTAAATAGAAGTAATTTACAAATCTGTTTAACTTTCTGGCACCAGTTTAAAAAAAAAAATTGTTTTCCAGCAGAGTACCACTTTAATAGAACTGTATGCATGAGGAGAAAAATACTCTCTTGTGTTACTAAGACAGTTTGGTTACAGATCTAGCTATAGAGGGACACCATTTTTCATAAATTTCACTTTATAAATGTCAGCTGTGTTACAGATTTTACATTAGAGCCTTTGAGCTTGAACGTGATCATTCTGGAATTTGAACTTCTCACAGTGCCACGCAATCCAATACAAAATAATGGGGGGCTGCTGCACCAGAATTTCCGAGCAAAATTTCTCAGCTTAGTAATTCTGTAATGTAAATGTAGCCTTACAGGCAGTTTGTAAGTGGTATACATAGATAATAACTGACTCACAGACATATATAAATTATTCAAACAAATTCATTTTATTACCCATCAATACCTTGCATGAAGCCACATCCAATAAAAAAGATACTGTTATTCATTTCTTTTATATTTTCCAGGAAATTAAGCAATTGATTTTACTTTTGAGATCACAGTTAGGAAACCTATATATAG